>NC_137223.1:3362500-3900000 GCF_949987685.1 Ammodytes marinus | reverse complement strand
TGCCCTCAGTTGCCCATGCACTGTGTATAGTCTATAGCCTATTTCAGCCTTGTCTGTGGAAAAAAAGATACAGTAGCTGGACAACAGAGTTCTTCTGCTTAGTTCCTCACACTGCATTTAAATGCATTCACTATATTACAGAGAAATATGTCCCGTAAAAGAAAAAGAGCTCCAAGCCCAACCCAGAGGACCCTCCATAATATTTTATTTTATATTAATATATATATATTTTTTTTAAGATATTTTTTGGGCATTTTTATGCTTTATTGATAGTGCAGAGAGACAGAGGTGAAATGGGGCAGAGAGGGGAGTGACATGCAGAGAACGACCGCGGGTGGGAATCGAACCCGGGTCTGCTGCTGGGCCCGGCCCGGGAGGGGGACGCCTTACTATATTAATATTTTTATGGAAAATCCATGTGTCCTTCTTCAATAGCTTCTAATTCATCTGACCCAGTGTCTCCAAATTATTTGTTCACACAATTTCTCAGATTTAGCCTCTTAATTTTCCTCTCAAAGTGCACCAGATTCATGCATTTCAAAAGGTTAAAAAAATCTCCCGGGGGGGCATACCCCCGGATCCCCCTAGGAGGGTCTGAATCTCACCTGTCAAATATTTTCATAGGTGTGTGAATGATATTTAACAAAGATCTATAGTTTCAGCAGCACTAACATTGGAGAGGGGCCCCCTAATCATATTTCGCTTAGGGCCCCCTGAAGGCTTGGGCCGGCTCTGGGTTTATCTTAAAGGCAGAATTATAGTCATACAAAGAAAATCCTTCTCAATGAACATTTTTACAATTTTACTTGGTAGAATTTGTCACAGTGCAGAAGCCTCTCCACTTCCTTGACTTGGATTAGCTTTGGTTAGCTCACTGGCTAACAAACTGATATGTAGCCTATGTCAAAATAGAAAGTGGTGTCCTCTCTCCCTCCACCGAACGTCGGCTCATGCTCGCACGGCTCGTTCGCTCTTTCATAGTAAAAAAAAAAAAAAAAAAAAAAATTAAATAATAATTATTTTTTTATTTAAGAATGCCACCTTGATCACAACTTTTATATTAGACTAAAAGTCTTGCTTTTCCAAAGGGAAACCAACTTGAGCCCATGTATTGTTAGTGGTTTTTTATTACTAACATTCCCCTGACTGTTGCACAGCTATATAATAACATCACCATGCACACACACGCGCGCGCGCGCGCACACACACACACACACACACACACACAGACACACACATACACACACACGCACACGCACACGCACACGCACACACACACACACACACACACACACACACACACACACACACACACACACACACACACACACTGAAAGAACAGCCGATTGCGGGATAGAAAGTGGACAATCATACTAGGCTATGTTTGAGTCAAAGACAAATACAGAGGGAGTATTTGCGAGTAGCAGCTATATGACGGCTCCAGGACCGCATTGTGCAGGCTATCTCCTCCTGGTCTCCTCCCGCACGCGCGTCGCGGACGCACTGATGTTCAAAGGGAAGATGCTGTGTGTGTGTGTGTGTGTGTGTGTGTGCGTGCGTGCGTGTGTGTGCGTGCGTGTGTGTGTGATGTTGACATCTGTTGCACAAATAACCGCCTGCATCAGCAGACTGAACGTGCATTAAAAACCAAAGGGAAATGCGCTCGGTGCTGATGTGGTTGTCACTGTGCGTGGACACAATGTTAAATGACGATGCTCACCTCTGCTCATCTTACCTGGTCATCAGCTTAGTGAGCCGCTGGTAGAGGCTCTGCGGCGGGCTGCAGTGCGCCGCGCTGCCCGGCCCTCTGCTCTCCACAGTGGACACCACAGACATCATATTGTTCCACACACTGATCAGCGCATAGTGATGGAGCTGGGCCAGTGGAAGAGGAGGTGTGGCAGACAGACAGACAGACAGACAGCTCCAGTGCAGTTCACATGCTACAAACTGGTTGTGCATTTAGCATGAAGCTAGCAGATTAGTCCACCAGGTAGCGTCCTTTCACCAAGACACAAGGCTGGAGTGGAGTTAGCTTCCTTTTCTGCAGTAAGGGAGGCTACTTTACAAGCTGAGCGACCGATCCTGCGCTTCATTTGGACTAGGCCTACACACATTTTCTCTGGCATTTCTAAACATTCTTTAAAACATAGTTTCAGATTAATGAAACCTAGAATTCCATTTATAAATACAAAAGATTTGTCAAATAAATGATCTAGTCCAGATTTGTAGTAAGTAAGCCTATAGGTCTACAGTGGTTTAGGACCAGGTCCAGGTCCAAAAGAAAGAAGCGGTGAAATATCCCTTTATTGCTTTTCCACAAATAAAATAAGTGTTCACAAGTCTGACACTGTGTTTTAAGAATGTTTAGACTATCTGGGTTTATCCATTCCAAGTAAAGCTAAACCAAAGAAGACAAGCCTTGAACAGTTGTTTACCCCCTTAGATCTGCTTAAACTAATTTACATTGCCTAGCCATCTGCCTCTAAACAATGTGTCCTAGTTATTAATGTTTTTTAAATCAGGCTAGTATCATTATTTATTTTATAATAGGCTATAACTAAATGTTGTTACTATTTTTATTAATACTATTGTTTTATATAATGTTTTGAATGTTGAAAACCCGTCTGACTTATTCTGTACTGATATATCTGCTGACCAGGGACTACAGATGCCAATGACCTACCTGTTTACTCTGGCACAATTGTTTTTAAATTGCGTACTGTCCATGTAACAAACAATGTTACGATGAAATAAATAAGTAAAAGTATGTCCCAATAGTATGCCTACTGCATCCTAACTAGATTCTTTTTACCGTCGTATTTAGTATGTAGAATAGAAAAAAGAAAGAGTATGCGATCTGGAACGCTGGGTAACTGTGATGTATTGGTTAACAAGTTAGATGAGAAGTTTGGTAATCAGCGGACCTAACCAACTGTGTGGCTGTCTGGCTGGTCCTGCTTCAGTCTCTTTGTTAAAGGTGCACTATGCAGTTTCAAAGGAGGGGGAACTTGTCTACATTTGCAGAGCCTGCAGTTAGTTTGGTAAAAATATTTTCTTACATGTAATTCTTATTATTGAATAATTATATTATCATGAATGAACAAAATTATTTTGAGGCACCTGGAACCAAACGCTTAACCTAGACAATCTTTGTAAACCAAACTGTGAGCCCTGCTGCCCTAAACAGCGAAAAAAGTAACTTTTCAGGAAGCTTTCAAACTTCAAACAGTCTTCCTCCAGGGCATCACATTTTCCTGTGAGGAAAGTTGGATATTCAGTAATGAGAATATACCTTAGAAAATGGCTCACTTCTCTGACGCACACACAGTTACATACTACACCTTTAAAGATGAATTCATAAGAAGAGGGAGTTCAGATGATTTGGTCCTGGAATGACTAAACCTTTGCTTAGTTGTCTATACAAGCTGTCAGCAGCAGACACACACAGAAAGCTGACTGTACATTTCTTTATTTCAGAAGTCAGTCTCATCAGGAAGCTTAAACAAAAGCTCTGCAAGTGTCTTGATACAACACTACACATTAACATGACTCCTGCAAGCTGGCGAGGCCACACAGACACAGACACACAACTCAACTAATATTTACACATTATTAACCATTCTGTGTCCATGGGCTCGGCTTCGCACTGTTCCACACATGTCTGATTGGTTTATCGATCGTCTCCCCCTATAATGCAGCTGTAATGTCCCAGGCTGCCTCACAGGGATGGGCACAGCGCCTGCTCTATCTGCTGAGTGTGAGACAAGTCCTTTTTAGTCTAAAGCATTCAGCAGTACAGAGCAGCTGGAGACTTAAGAACAAACATAAAATGACAGGGGGTTTGATAGGACGGAAAAGGAGACATGTCCTTTGCTCATGTCCTTGTTTGTCTCAGGTTGTTGTCACTTTAAGTCTGGGCTTGGAGAGCGTGTTCCAGTAGATGGTTTGTTGTGTTCAGACAAAGAGCGAGGTGTATGGTGAGATATGTGGCAAAAAGTCTCCTGCTGTGTCTCTCTGTGGGGGGGACAGACCCAGAGAGTAGTGAGAGAGAGGGGGGACATGAGAGAGAGAGACATGGACGGGGGGGTCCCATAGTTGTGTCCAATGTGTTGACACTTCACTCTCCCAGCCTCTGCTGACAGTGGCCGTACCTCTGCAGAGCCCCTAGCAGCTCCTCGTAGGAGACGTCTCTGTGTGAAGGCAGGGAGCTGAGGGGACAAAAGCAGGACACACACACACACGTAGCATTAGAGGAAATATCAAACTATGCAACAACTACACACATTCACAGAGAGAGAGAAAAAAAATGACCAAGCACTCTTTTCGTTATATTGAAAATGGCAATGCAGATTCAAAACTTGTATCGACTGTTAGTTTACTAAGAAATTGAGGCCCGATTTAGTATTAAGCCTTTTTTCTCATCAAAATTAGCGAGACAACGCAGGTTTTTTGAACAAGGAAAGAGAGAGAGAGCTTTATTTTATAGTTTTGCTTTTTAGAGTGATCATTAGGGACTTTGTTTTAGACTGACTATAGCCAACCCTCTCTCTAGCCCGTGAGCGCCTTCTGAATGTATTATAAAGGCAGTGTTTCCCGCAGGATTTTTTTCAGCAGCGGTGGTGTGGTCCCCCGAACCCTCTAGGGGGGTCTGGGGGCACGCCCCCCTGGCCGAAAGTTTTTGTCCCCTTTAAATTTGAATGCATGAATCTGGTGCACTTTGAGAGGAAAATATGCACTTAAATCCCATTCAAGGAGTCTTGTGTATTACTATAGATAGGATAATTGATGCTGACTCTTAAACAAGTTTAACCCCATTAACCCTAGCCCCTAAGCTATTTTTGAGATGTTTTGGTTCGCCTGGATTTATTCTCTTATTAAAATTGCATTCATCACCCCTTTAACGCACAGCAGTCAAGCTATGAACGTCATTTATTTGGGCCACAACCTGGACTATAAGTATATGTGCTGCACTGATGTCGTTTGAATGTAGGAAATATCAATTAGACCAAGGGTGTCAAACTCATTTTCACAAAGGGCCACTCTACGATATGATAATCACACTAAGGGCCAGACATGTAGTTTACAGACATGCCTTCTTTTTAATCCAAAAAGTAAAAACAACATACCTATGAATATATTGTAAAGCAACCTGCGTACAGGGCATATAGGCTAGGTTTTGTTTCAACATTTGGGGGTACAAATTATAGGTGGGGGTATGGGGGCACCCCCCAGAATTTTTTTTAATTGAACACTTAATTTCCTGCATTCTGGTGGATAAAAATCCACCGATCTGTGCCTTTTCTAGAATCAATTTAGTGGAAATTATTTTTTTTCTGTGAAGAAGACAACATTCAGGTTCATTGAGAAAGCTATTATGGAATATCATTTTCTTTAGGAATCATGACCCAGCACCGCTGTAAACTATTTATGACAGTTTGCATTGGTAATGAAATGCAAAGCCACCACTGGAAACAAAAGGGATGGGCTACCAGCAGCTAGCTAACGTTAGCTACATAACACATAACCAGATAATATTAGAATTCATCCTTAGACACTTGACACAATCAAACATCAATATTAGCATGCTATTTAGCCACATAGATTGGCCTATTTAAAGCCCTTTAGAAAACTGACATATTTTTCATTGCAAGTTCATCAGTTCATCAATTCATGGCTTAAAATCCTGAGCTGTAGAACTTTCAGCAGATATTCCTAGCGGTAAACTGCGCGAGTGTCCACCCGTTGAGAGCGTGGGCGACAAGCGGATATGACACAGGCTTCGCATGCTCAAAACATTTTTTTTTTTTAATCTAAATTGATATGCAAATGATTTTTATAGCAGCGGCGCTGCTGTGTGAACCTGGGGGAAACACTGAAAGGACAAAGATGTAGTAGGCATTGTATGAGAAGTGGATATATAATGAAACATGCAGATGTGGGCTACTTTCCTTTGTAATAGTATGTATATAAGTGTAATATATGACTTTTCCATTGTTATTTCTGGATTTTGGTGTAGGCCTATGGGTAATAATCACCCTCAGTGGTGAGCACACCTTATCACAGTGCGTCCAAATTTATTTGAACGATATGGCGCCAGGTGCTTCTTATGAGAAAGAGACTCTTTAGTCATTTGGACTATATGTTATTATAATGAAACAATAAATGACCAGGAAGGTGTCAGGTTTATATGGCAGTAGCTTTCGCTCACGGAACGCCTTTCAGCTGTAGGACGCGCACAGACATAAAAACTGATACAAACGCCTAAATCAAAAGGAATGCTCTCTATGGAACCGGGTGAGTTGGTGTTGGTTTTTGCATACTTTTTCATGGGAATCATTGGCCTTTGCGCCACATAAAAAAGCCGGATCCACGCAGGATTTTTTTTGGTCAGTGGGAAAAGGGTACAAAAGCCTCAGGCATTGTTCCATCTAACGGACATATCTAAAGAGAGACAGACAACTTACATGAACTCAGTCAGCCTGATGTGCCATGGCAGGAAGCCCAGTGTGCTCTCCACAGGGCCAAACTTCACCACCAGCTCAGGGTCCGGAATGTTCTTTGACTCTGAAAAACAAGCAAACAACTCATTCAGCAATAGCACAAACCTGTACACACTTTCAAAATCAAACATGTGAACACTGCATTTAAATAGAGCTAATGAGGAGGGGTTAAGTACAGTGAGTGGTTTCTAGTAATATGAGTGTAGATAATGACCATTGTGTCCAGATAAGTAAGCCGGTTTTGGTGCAACATTTTGCCATGTATTTGTGAATCGGGGTTAGTTTTAATGGTCCATGCTTTTATCTGTGAGTTGTCAACACCATAGCACACACCCACAGTGAGCCATTTGTAATGTGCTATAGAGCCTTTTGGCCAATGCTAATCACAAATGATGTCATAGTTATGTAGTCAGATAAGGAGAGAAATGACTAAAGTTCCTCACTGACTGATGATGCTGACCACATGTGCTCACATACTAACTGTATTACAGTAATTGTGATAAGGGCCATCTATAAAGAAAATAAGATGTGATGATGCCATCAATCTTATTCACTGGGTGAACAATGACAACACATGAAAATCCGCCTGTTCAACTACACACTATTTCAGAATCAGAATCAGAAAAAGCTTTATTTATCCCAAGAAGGGCAATTTAGTTTACAGTTCCAGTTCGCAGTAAAAAATCATTTGAATAAATACTATAAAAAGCAGTACGAGGTAGAAAATAACATAAATAGACAACAGCAGTCCAACACACAAATTCAACTCACATTAATTTCAACTCAACCTGTCAGAACAACCACCCAGCTACACTGGTGCTCTCCACCTACTCCTGACTCTTGTGATCATTCAGTAACCTGATGGCTGCAGGAATAAAAGAGTGTGAGTACCTCACTGTTCTTGCCCTGATTGAAAGATAGCACCGCCCGGAGGGCAATAGTATGAATTCCTCACTGAGGACATGGTCAGGCTGACTCATAATGCATTTGGCTTTCTGGACGGCATGTTTGTTCCACAATGAACGTATGCTCTTCAGCTGGATTCCAGTGATCTTTGAACAGATCTTTACAATGTTATTTAAACTGTTCTGGTCCTTCACTGACAGACAGTTAAACCAGCATGTAAATGAAAAAGGTAAAAGACTCTCAATGAAAGACTGATAAAAAGACACTGAAAGAGTTGAGCATTCTCAACAAGTGAACTCTTTGTTGTCCCTTTTTCACAATGACCTCAGTATTTGCATGAAATTTAAGATGGTTATCAAATACTGTGCCTAGATATTTGTAGGTGTCTACAAGTTGGACTTCCTCCCCATGGATAACACTCGGTTCAGGCTCCCCCTTCACTTTCCTAAAATCTATGACTAATTCCTTTGTTTTTTCTATTTTTGAGTTGACAATAGTGCTACTATATCACACACACACACAAACAGGAATGAAAGTGTTACCTCTGAGCAGTATGTCCAGCATGGAGACACTAATGTCTTTGAAACTCCTCTCTTTGTTCTCCACAGAGCGACAGAGCTGCTGTGCCGCCTCCACTATGCTCTGCTTCCCATCCTCTGGACACAACAGCTTTACTGTGGGTCTACACGACACCACTGACACACACAGATATACACAGATAGACAGACAGACAGACAGACAGACAGACAGACAGACAGACAGACAGACAGACAGACAGACAGACAGACAGACAGACAGACAGACAGACAGACAGAATTTGGGAACATAAGTTAGGAATGCAGTGTCCAAAGTAAATACCTGCCTTACATATACAGTAGATTGCTAAGGTACACAACACAATCTAGTTTGAGATTCTGTGAGCAAAAAATAAATCAATTATAATGTAAAAAAATTTATTACGATTAATGAATTAAATGATAAATGTAGCCAGCAGCCACTCACTTTGCTGGAAAATCGATCATATAATTGAGGGCTGGGAAATAAGTTTTCCCTGATACTCAAGCCTTATTATGGTACACCAGGTTTCTACTTTGCATGCCATTCAATCTATCAGTTCAATGTAGACAGCTGACAGTAAAGAAAGCTAACCGTGCTTAGTCCTCACCATGTTTGTCACTGCCACTGCTCAGGAATTCCACATTGTATTTGGATCCGTCTACACCGAGCAAGTCCTGCTGTTGTCTCACGATCTCCTCAAGCATACGGGTGTTCTTACGGAAAATACCTAAGACAAGTGACAGAAGAGGATGATTAGTATTTTAATAATCAATACAGAATAGCAGAAACAAATTGATTTTCATTGATTTCACTGAGATGCTGGAGTAGAAAGTTACAGGTGGAAGATGACAACAGTATTTGGTTTCCCACTCTAAAGGTGGGAAGCATGCATACAAACAGGATAGGTACTATGCTCAGAGTGAAAATTGAGCACCATTTGAGCCTCACATTAAAAAACTCTGAGCCTTTGGAAGCGGCTGTAATCGGTCACACTCATATTTCACCAGTAAAACCATTGAGAGCCAAATGAACAACGGGCTAGGCCTACACGCACTTTCATCTCATTTGACTGCATTCCTCCGAGACTGGAAAAATTAGTTCTAGTAATTATAGTGGGTGCATCACTGTGTGGAACAAACCAGCGGAGCCTCTACAGTCACATGACATTACTGCACTAGACCACAGGAGGAAAATCTTTATCTTATCTTAAAATTATTATTATCTTTTTCAATAATGGTCAGAGTTATGAAACATTATACAAAGTCCAATCGAAGTATCAAACTAAATCAAACACAAAAAGGTGCCCACAAATGATAAGAAAATAATAGTGTAGTTTAGAGAATAGTCTTATTATACACTGTAATGTAGAGGTGGTTCAGTGAAAGGGGACATGTACAACTTATCCATTTTGGAATAAGATGAAGTTAAGAAGAAGAACGTATTTATTTCAGAGGGCAGAATTGAGTTTTAAACACACATGTAGACAGACATGAGGACAGTGACACACAGTGACTGTCATAAAATGCTGGCTTTATTCAACAAAAAAGGCAGGAATGTTTGAATTAATAATGGAGGAACACTTTTTCAAAGTGTGATCTTTAAGTTTCATCCACTACATTTGAAGTGATCGAGGCCGAGGTGGGGAAATCAGTGGTTTGGTTAGCAGCAGGAAAAACAGGAAGAGCCAGTGCAAAAAAACATCACATTTAGAGATCATCCTCCTTGGTTGTATAATAGCTAGATCAAGTGGAAAATGTTTACCGTGAGAATCATACACGCTGACATAAGATATGCCGACAGCCATACACCACACTACCAGGTTTGCTATGTCCGCATAGCTGGGCTCTTCTTCGGATACCAGCAGGCCGATGTGGACAGGCAGCTTCTCCAGAGCCCTGCCGTCAGACAGCCACCGGGACCGGCGACTGGACCCGCCGCGGTTTCCAGTGAGCGGATTAGCGTTAGCATTAGCATCGGGGTTATGATTTAATTTGTTGGGATTGTCCGGGAAGCCAGCGAGGGCTAGAGGCAGCAGCAGAGCAGCCGTCGCCCGCTCCCATAGCCGAACCTTCCAGCTCCGCAGCCGGACACGGAGCCAGAAGACCACTGCTCTGTTGACATGGACCATTATCAGCAGGAGCCGCCATAAGAAGCCGTACAGCCGCCCCATTAGTGTCCTTATTTTTAGAACTAGAGTCTAAAGACAGTGGTCAGAATATCTGCCTGATAAATGTGTCAGCGCTGTCTGCCTACTGTCGACATGTTCCTTTTCCTTGGCAACCCCTGACCTGTGAACCCGAACCCCAGCGTGACAAACGTAGCACGGCTATTGGACAAGATAAGAGTGACGAAATACATTGTTACGTTAACTGCCTGCTCCGACTGCACTCGGCTACTCTCGGCTACTTTCGACGCGAGCCATCGCAAACAAGCCAAAAGTGACACTACAGTTTCCCAGCATTCAGTGGGGTATCATGGCGGACACCAGAGATAAAGCGCTTCAGGACTACAGGAAAAAATTACTCGAACATAAAGAAATTGACGGGCGATTAAAAGAATGTAAGATAGAAATGAATGTTGGCCTTTCTGTTGTGGCAGAAATACACATAATTTGTTTGAATTAAAAACAAGTTATTAGATAGCCAGCATCCGTTAGCTGGTCAGCTACCTACTGCTTTGTCATGCAGTTAGCATTGACGTAGAAATGAATGGAAGTAAAGCGGTTCACGCTAGCAGTGCTATTTAGCTTAGTAGTAGTATTGGACAACTATTGGAACATCAGTGTTATGAAACAGTTAGATGTCTTAATAACTTGTAAATGTCAGCATTAGCCAGTGTAGCATTTGCTTTGATTTCCACACTACGTTTTCTTTTTTCGTATGTCAACAAGAGCTTACCTTAACTCAAGCTAACTCTGAATAGCTAACGTGAACGTTACCCAACATGTACAACCTTAACTTTAGAAAACGTTCCTTGACTATATGTTTATAACAGTCATATGCTAATGATCCCTCTTTGTTTTCTAGTGCGAGAACAGCTGAGAGAACAAACCAAACAGTACGAGAAATCCGAAAATGACCTGAAGGCTCTACAAAGTGTTGGTCAGGTAAGCATTAGCTTTGCGTTGGTCAAACTATAAGGCTATCTATGCTGGGAAGGATTGTTTTATATTTTTTTATTAAAAAAAGTAACCAACCGTCCTTTATTCTTGCCATATGTAGAATATAGCCATTAAACTGTCATTTGTGACTGGAACGTTTCTTTCTCTATTTATTTATACAAATTTATATTATTACTTGAATCAATATTATAAATTGTATGGAATGAACCAATACAATACAGACTAAAGAAAAGAAAAAAAAACGTATAAACAACATTACATTTTCAGCTTTAACCGTTTTTAGTTAACATAAAATAGGTTATTCCATATCTAATTTAGTCAAGTATTGTAAAAGAGAGTAAGAATAGAAAAACTGTTTTCGTTGTGTTTAAATCACAGCACACTCAACAACATCTTGAAAAAACAAACAAAGTTAGTGCTGGTTTTTAAGTACATGAAAAACTCAAAAGAATAAATCAATCAAACGAATAACTAAACAAAAGTGTGTGTGCTGTTCCTTGGTTCTTCATGAGCATCAGCTGGCCCGTGACACTTGGAGGTAGCCTAGTGAGACTTTTTGCTTGTAGTTTTCTCTATAATCCAGCCTAAAGTAGAGCTTAGATTTGTGTGAGTGGGTCCACAGATAGACAGTGGGTGGAGCTCATAGGGGGAGAAACAGGAGAGGGATGTTTTTTTTATTCTGTTTTTCTAACTCCATCTTTGCCTGTTTCCCTGCAGATTGTTGGAGAAGTGCTCAAACAGTTGACGGAGGAGAAATGTAAGTCTATTGGCATATATCTCTTAACTTGACTGCATGATGGGCCATCCATGCTTCAGTCCTTTTCTGAACGTCCCAATTCCGAAGAAGTTGGGTCGTTATGTAAAATGTGACTAAAACAGAATGTGCTCATTTTCTAACGCTTTTCGACATGTCTTCGATAAATAACAGTACAAATACATCATATGTATTTGTTTAAACTGATAAACTTGACTTGTTTTCTGTAAATATTTCATTTAATTTTTTCATTTAACTTTTATTTATCCTCGAGAGACCAATTGAGGAGTGACCCTCATTTTCAATGGTGTCGAGTTCAAACAAATTCCAAGGAAAAACAACAATGCATACACAATTTTCAACGCAAATACATCAAATACACAACAACAGGTGAAGAGAAGAAAAAAACAAAAAACAAAAAAAACAATTGAAACATTTACATAGTGGTGAAGAGTGGCAGCAATTAAAATGAAATTAAATGGGTGAAAGTACAATATAGCCTAATTAAATCAGTTACAGGTAGAGTTTGGCAGATTTAGGATAGTTTGTTTAAATTGATTAAAGGATATGAAGGTATTTAGTTTAATTTGTTGCTGTAAGTTGTTCCAGGAGTCGGGGGCACTGAAGCTAAAAGCTGTCTTTCCCAGCTCAGACCGGGCTTGTGGGACATAAAGCATGAGCATGTCAGTGGAGCGGGTCTGATAAAGCCCATCTGAAATTTGCAACATTTCTGTTAAATAACGAGGAAGCTTCCCGGTCAAGGCTTTGTAAATAAAAATATGCCAATGTGCATCACGTCTCTCTTTAAGGGAGTACCACCCAACCTTTTCATATAAAAGACAATGGTGTGTGTCATAAGCATCTCCTGTGATGAACCTTAAAGCAGAGTGAAAAACATATAAAATAACAAATATACACAAGTATACTATTTAAAAGTTGTTGCAACACGTTTAAAAAAAAAAGTTGAGACAGGAGCATTAAAAGATTGGGAAAGCTGTCGAGATGTAGAACCTTTACACTGAACTGAGTTGGTATTCAGTTCACTCAGGTTAACAACCAGATGCAGACACATATGGCCATCAGTCACAGGGTCATTGTCAATCACGGTCTCTTATCACATTTTGAGCTGTGCATTCATCTATAGAAAGCCACTTTGTGATTGTTATACATGTTAAACGGTGTTTAGCTCTAATATGTGATGCCTATGTGTTTCTTGTTTTAATTGCAGTCATTGTCAAGGCTACCAATGGCCCTAGATATGTGGTTGGATGCCGCAGACAGGTAAGCATTCTGTAGTTTATAGGAGTTTGTGATCCATGACACACCCTTATGGGCAATATAAATGATCAGGTCAATTGTTGTTGTGATTGATTTGAGTTTGACATATTTTGTTCTGTTTTTAATCACTGAAAGACATTTGTCCTACAAAAATTAATATATTGATAACAATATTTGTATATTATTGTTGTGAGCCAAGGGTTCAGAAACTCACAAGCCGTGCTGAACATTAGAATCACCTGAGATAGACAGATTAGGTGAAAGTAATAGACTGGCTTTAAAGTTAAGCTGCCAAAAGTAAAAATCTAATTTGAATTGAGTCACATATGAGGTTTTTTAATATGCAATATGTGTTAGAAAGAGGGTAGCTTACCTGCTTAACTCGTCTAGACAGAAAGTTTCAACAAGGAGGCACAAATGCATTGGAAGAAGTAAGGGATAAGGTATAGCGAACGGGTCACTTGAGAAATAAAGACAGACAAGGTGAACTGTAGCTAGATGCACAGCAGGTAAGAATAAGAATTATCATTAACGGCGGGTATTATGGGGAAATAATTGCCCGTAGAATGCCTTGATTGACCAATGGGAACACGGCATGAATCTATGCCGTGTAATAATATAAAAGATATCTCTGCTTCTGCTGCATTGATTCTGATCCTTTAAAAAAAAAAGAAAAGTATTTATATTGTTCATCATGAGTTTTATATTTTTATTGGAGTGCAATGCTATATCAGTGGAGCACTCTTCTGTACTGTAAGACAATACAATTAGTTGACCATCAGATATGTTGTAATACTGTGTCTATACCATCATATTTGTTTCTATGTCTGACTGTCTGATGTTTTGTGGACATTTTTGTAAATCAACGAGTGGGAGTCCTTCAGGCAATTTGGAATCCTAATATGATTTTGCATCAATTTGGTTAATAACTTAAAAACAAAGTTCTAAAGTTGACAGCATGTATTCTCTGCACATGTTCACCTTGGTGTTTTAGAATGTGAACTCTTAACATTTTTCAATCCCAGTTGGACAAGTCTCAGCTGAAGCCAGGCACCCGAGTGGCTCTAGACATGACTACACTCACTATCATGAGGTAGGTTGGATGGAATCATCACTTACAATGGGTTTGACAGGGATTCAAGCATCATGCCTTATGTCCGAGATGAGCTCTCAACACTCTTATGGGCAACGGTGTTACTGCTCTTTGTGTGAATTGTGTGTCAAGTTATAAAATGTGCGTCAAAGATGGAATTGCATAGTGGTTGAATAAAGAGCCAGGTTGGTGTGTGTGCGCCTGATACATTTTTTTGATGTCATTTTTTTCTTCAAGGTACCTGCCCAGAGAGGTAGACCCTCTTGTGTACAACATGTCCCATGAAGACCCTGGCAGCGTCTCCTACTCTGAGATCGGAGGCTTGTCTGAACAGATCCGTGAGCTGAGAGAGGTAAAAACCTTAAGCCTCAAAAAGTCAATCATCCATTCAACATTACAGACTTTTTCATTTTTACATTCTGATAAATGTATTTGCATCACTAGCAGTATGTGTGTTGTGCTTAAACAGAGGCTCACGTGTGATTTTAAAGGGAGGACATTTGTGTGCTGGGGTTTGATTGGATGATAGATATTGATTTTTTTTGATATTTATTTTCCTATTAAGTCCAAATAATGTTGCTGTTATTTTGTGGCAGGTGATTGAGCTTCCTCTGACCAACCCTGAGCTCTTCCTGAGAGTGGGGATCATCCCCCCTAAAGGCTGCCTGCTCTACGGGCCTCCAGGTTAGTGGTTCAACTGGGAAAGTTTCCTACATTTCTCAATATGGCTGCCTCTGTCTTTTCATGCACATTGTTTTGTTGTCTCTTTTATTTAATCCGTGGATTTACTGGATACTAGATGAGGCGGAAGGGGCCGGTTTGATCTTTTTAACATGCCCTGCGTTCCAATTCACATACTTTTTCTTTTTACTACACTACATACTAAAGTAGAGAAGAGTTTTAGGGCCACAGGAGAGAGAAACAAATCAGATAAGGCAGATTTTTTTTCATTATGTCGAGAAATGTCAAGAATAAAGACGAATACTGCAAAATGCTATTGGAGTTAGTGGGGCATTTATGTATTTTCAGCATACTACAATTGATGTGTATGTATTGGGACATCCTAAATCTTTTTCTGGCATACTAAATAGTAATATGGGGATTGATACGCAGGGTGTGTTTTCACTGTGCAACAAGCTGAACCAACTGCAGCCACTGGTGGACCAAAAAACAGTTTGAGAGCCTGTTATTTTGCTGTTGAAAGGAAAATAAGTGGTTCTGGCTCCACACCGGCCCTCACATTGCCTCAATGGAAAAGGGCTAGGGATGGGGGATAGTGTCGGTATTATATCACGGTGTAGCTTATATTTTGGAAGGAGTGGCCTGGCCTATCGCTTTATGTAAATCCATGTAATGTTGATAAAATATTTGGTAAATTGCATATCGCAGTGAGGTCGTTTGTTTTTTGAATGAGTTCATGTGGTATTAATGAGAGGTTCCTTCTCTAACAGGCACTGGGAAGACTCTTCTTGCCAGAGCAGTGGCCAGTCAGCTGGACTGTAACTTCCTCAAGGTGCGTTTGAGTGTCAAATTCAGTCTGTGTGTGTGTGTGTGTTAACCTGTTACCTGGTGTCCCTGCTGGGCTGCACAGTCAATAACAATGAGCTAGTTTCATCAGACACAAACTTTAACTTAACATGTGTGCTCTGCAGGTGGTGTCCAGCTCCATTGTGGACAAGTACATTGGTGAGAGTGCCAGGCTGATCAGAGAGATGTTTAACTATGCCAGGGACCACCAGCCATGTATCATCTTCATGGATGAGATTGATGCCATTGGTGAGTGAATCTGCTTTACCTTTCTTTAGTTTACGTTTGATGTTCGCTTGCTTATTCGACTGCTTCAATATAAAGTGAAAGCTTTACATATCAGACACTTCAATTAGCTTTGGCTTACTCCTCGATTAGTACAAATCGGCCTATATAAAGACGTGCCATTCCAGTGGCTTTTTTCTTAATCCAATTTGAATATCCGAGCCCAAGGATCCATTTAGACTCCATGACAAATAATTAACAACTTGAGTGAGTGAGAGTATTAATCTCATAAGGAAATTGGTGTTGCACACAGCAAAGTCACGTACATCAGAAAAACAGCTAACAATAAGCATTTTAAAATGCACAATAAGGGTTAGGATTTTACAATAAATAGAAGTAAATACAAAGTGAATATACACTAGAATAAGGAAATTACAGTCCAACCTGTACTGATAAGTTTTTTTTTTAGATTGCAATCGAAGACCTTCAAATCAATTCAAATAGGACCTTCCGCTGTGCTATGGATTCCTACTGTAACGTTTGTGTTGTTTACCGCAGGCGGCCGACGTTTCTCTGAGGGAACGTCTGCTGACAGAGAGATCCAGAGAACCCTAATGGAGGTAAGGCTGTCTAGACTCAGTTCGGATGGAAATATTCAAAAAACAATCGGATACAAATACGCTCCAAATCACGTGTATTGTTACTGAAGAAAAAGATTAATACAAACATGAGAGAGCAGACTAACACGCTTAAACCACATTCCTATAGTTGTACAAGGATTCACATTTATATTCAAAGAGGGAGTGCAAGCCCTGTAGCACACTACACATTAGGGCATCTGCAGTGTGAACTTGGATCAGTTAAAATCACGTAACGGTAAATGTATAACTGCAAATCAGTATGTATACAATATTCTAACACATTTCTCATTTTGGCTTCAAGTGCATGCATCTATTAAAGTCAGGACAGTGGCTATGGGAATAAACTGAGAGATTGATTGAGCCTTTTTTGTGTGTCCCTGTCAGCTTCTGAACCAGATGGATGGCTTTGACACACTGCACAGAGTCAAGATGATCATGGCCACCAACAGACCGGACACCCTGGACCCGGCCCTCCTCAGGCCCGGCCGACTGGACCGCAAGATCCGTGAGTTCTCCTCTCCTGTCTCTCAGCTTGGTTAGCCTAGCACACAGCTAATCTAATGCTAATCTATAAACAAACTCTTTCTGTTGTCCAGACATCGAACTGCCCAATGAACAGGCTCGTCTGGACATTCTCAAGATCCACTCCAGTCCCATCACCAAGCATGGAGAGATAGGTCAGTAAAAGCTCTCCATAGCATCCTCCTCTGCTCGCTCTCATTATGCTCCTCTAAGCACAACATGCTGCCCACTCACTCACTCACTCACTCACTCACTCACTCACTCACTCACTCACTCACTCACTCACTCACTCACTCACTCACTCACTCACTCACTCACTCACTCACTCACTCACTCACTCACTCACACAGCATTCTTTATTATTCCTCCTTGTTTGAGAGTGACTCTTTGAGAAAGTACAAAACAGATTGATCAAACTAAATACACAGTAACAGTGGAAGTCAAAGAGAGTCTGTAATCCCACCATTATAACTAACTAGTAGTGAGAAGGTGAAGGGTTAAGCCGGGAACACACTGCACTGGCCGCCTGCGGCGGTTGGCCGCGTGAACGCAGGAGGCTCGCCGCTTGGTCATATTGGGCCATATTAGTCGCCGCCGCCGCCCGCCACATCGAAGGCGGCGGTTGGCCGCGTGACCGCAAGAGGCTCGCCGCTTGATCATATTGGGCCATATATTCCTGACGCCGACGCCGAGATCAGACCCGTCACACTTACGGTGCAACAACAACAACAACATGGTCCAGCTGTGCCAAAAAATACAGATGTAGGTACACTGTGTACAGCGGCAGTCATGTCACAAATATCATTAAAACAGCCTGAACACGCACCCCGATCGAAAATAGGCTATTAATAGTAATTCAGCAACATACTAAACACAATAACAACAGCAGTGTGTGCTCAGCTGCAAAAATAAAGGCAGACATCAGCCTACCTGAAAGTGAAAGTGTGCCGGCTGACGGAGGACAACACCGGTGCTTCGCTGTACTATATTGGAATTCCACACGGACACTGCCGTCAACTTTGGGTTCATATTATCCTCAGGAACAGCACACAGCTGGGTGAGTTTCACTATGCTAACCGGCGCTGCCTTGGCTAAAGTACAACCAACAGCTAAACAGATGCAAAATACACATATTTGCAGAATGTATTGGAAGCCCAATGTCCTCACTCCACACGCCCACCTCGTCTTGCAGACCACCGGGCAATCTCAACGCTGATTGGCTGTGGAGGCGCGGCGCCGCGTTCGCCGCACAAGCCTTCGATTCACGCTCCTTCGATGACACAATTTCTACGCGCCGCAAATTGCCGCGCTCCCGATTCACGCACTGCGCAAGCGCCCGCCGCTGGACGCCGATTATTGGGTGGACGCGCGGCCACGCGCTAGTACATTGACTTTGTATGTAATCTCGCCGCGCGGCCAGTGCGGTGTGTTTGCAGCTTTAGACCCTTGTCCGCTAAACAGTGAAATACCTGATGGTCTCTGTGCTTGTTTTCAGATTACGAAGCCATTGTGAAGCTGTCGGATGGTTTCAACGGAGCTGATTTGAGAAACGTGTGCACAGAAGCAGGTTGGACGTTAAAACTGTCATTCATAATCATTGTTTCATTGTCACATTGTCCATGTACTGCTGTATTGATACACCCCTGTGTTTGTCTGCAGGTCTGTTTGCTATCCGTGCTGACCGCGAGTACGTCACTCAAGAAGACTTCATGAAAGCTGTGAGGAAGGTGGCTGATTCTAAGAAGCTGGAGTCCAAACTGGACTATAAGCCTTTATAAATCCTCCTTGTGTCATTGTACTTTTTCTCATATATCTAATTGCGTTTTTTTCCTGAATTTGCTGTGCTTTTTGCCCGAAGGCCAGACTAAACAGTTTGTTTATGTTTATGGGGAGCAACAGAAAAACCTGCACAATAGCCAACAAAGTGACTTTCACTGAGTAATGGTAAATCCTCTTTCCACTTGTTAGTGTGACACACTGAAGTGTTTAATACTGGATCAAAGGCATGCCAGACAAAATACTTAAAACACTTCAAATAACTTCATGTACTGAAATATATACTATTAAAAGTAGGTTCTGTGTTTTTCAATGTATGACTAGTCCTGAATTCCTTTATTTCCTTCAAGTGGGTCGGATGGACATTTAGTTTCCTGTTTCATTGCAAATTGTGAGCGTCAACATGGGCCCGTTGTCCCATGACATCTTAAAGGATTTGGCAAAGATTTACACATAACAAATATACACCGTATCAAGCCTCAATTGTTTTATTTTTTCTTTAACTATATTCTTTTTTTTGTTGTTGATATTTTGGGCACAGTTGAAATGGGGCACCCCGTATTTACTATTAACTAGTGCTGTCAGTTAAACGCGATATTAACGGCGTTAACGCAAACCCATTTTAACGGCGTCAATTTTTTTATCGCGCGATTAACGCTCGTCATGTCCTAGGAGACGTTGTGGTTTTTTCACAAGCTGTTGAATCAACTAGTAATGTTTTAACAACTGAAACACCACAAACTATACATATGGCTCGCAGTTAAGTTACTGTCAATTCAAACGGAACATGTCCTACAGCGTAATTTCACATTAAAATCATTTAACTGGCAAAACGGCGAAACGTCAAGTCAATTCTGACTTTTATTTTGAAGCAGAAACCGGAACCTAGCACTTCCTAGCTCAGTTACGCGACCGTCACTAGTCTTCCGTGTGTGACTCTGAGACCCATGCTCTGAGTCTACACGGAAAAGAACAGAAAAGAAAGCTTTTCATTTGCAGAAGTCTAACTTATAACCCTGCGCGCACACCAAAACTTCCATGAATGTTAGTGGCAGCCACCAGTCATTCATTTTCACTTTAATTTTCGCTACGAAGGGAGACTGAAGCCTCGGCTGCAGCAGCGCCATGGCAACCACCTGTGTGTCCACTCAACACAGTCTGAAATAAGTTGTGGATGAAAGACTCCCAAAACATTTAGGCAGCAACCAGTCTAATGTAGCCTTAATACTAATTTGTTTTATATACCCTATGTTGTTTTATGGTTTGGTTTTTAAATAAAAAAAGAAGTTCCAATATGTTTGTGAATGCTGTTCAAGGGGTAGGGTGCAGGGGGGGGGGGGGGGGGTCAATAGGCTATTGTTATTTGCACTGAATTGCAAATTATGATATTTTAGAAGAAATATTGTATCATTGTAATTCAGTGTATTTCTTCTTAAATATCATAATTAGAATGGGTGTGATAAGAGCATTAAAATGAGAAAATATAATGGGACAAAAAGAAGTCAAGGGACATTCAGGCTAGAATAAATAAAAATGCGATTAATCGCGATTAATCGCGAGTTAACTATGACATTAATGCGATTAATCGCGATTAAATATTTTAATCGCTTGACAGCACTACTATTAACCACATGTAACATCGTTGCAGTAGTTCTATATTTTTCTCTCTCTCTGGTACACACGCCCTGTCTAGCATAAAAAACAAGTAAAAACATGTGACAGCTTTGGCATTATCGATTCTTCTCTTATTTTCATATTGTATTAAATATCCGCGGCCCAATGCCAAATCAGTGGCGGTAGGGCTGGCAGTTCCAGCGCCGCGACAGAAATGACGTGTGAACACATGAGCGACATTTCTTTTTAATAAGACTCGAAATCATTAACTATTGTCTGTATGCTACTAGTTACTTATTGAAAAAAATGTAGCTTGTGGACAATCTAATACCTGAACAATTATTAAATCTTTTTCAAATTTAAATTTGGTGTTCTGCAAGCCATTAATTTCGATTTAAATTGGTTAACGTCCTTTTTTATTTAATGTAGAGATGGTGTGAATTATATTTTATAGTGTCAAAGAATTTAATTGAACTTTGTCCTTTCATGAACAGAATTATGACAAGCAATCAGTTTTCCTGCACTCTTACCACGAGCACCTCCCCTCCCCCAAAATAGGTGTTTAAATGTGAATTAAATGGCTCTGTCAACATGGATCAAATTAAGTAAATTTGTACATTTGGTTAATTACTGAGTCTAAAGGTTGTGTGCATTATTATTATTATAGAGTAATACATCCTCCATTATTTCAGCTTAGGTCTTCTCATTAAATGTTTGACATTCACAATGTAAAAAGGTTACATGTTAAAACCTTACTGGACAGAGGTGTATTTACTAAGCTGCGTGCAATTCTCAGCGGGCAATTCATTCTTCTTCACTGTTCATAATTTACCGTCAGATTAAAGTTAGTTTTTCTTTATTCATTTTCTGTGGATGATAGGTATTGCACTGGTCCTGCTAAAGAGGTCACGGCATCATATTCTCAAAACACAATCGCAAAATGGAGTCAACATAAATAATCTGTTCATGCAAAATGTCAAAAGCTTTACATCATATACACCTTATTTTTATTGCTGCATGTCTCCTTTTATACAGTTTATCTTTTGCCACTACAAAGTCAATGATCTCGTTTAGTTCCGTGTATGGATTCCATGATGACGGCCTCTGAAAAACCTAGTTCATAAAATCTATGTCATATTTCAAAAGCATATAACGACAGTTACAAATGGTATTTTTTGTCAGGTAATGGAAAATAGCTAGAGTTATTTCGTATGGAACTGCTTAATTTATCATTTATTAAGGTTTAAGTAGTTGGGGCAGATACCTTTGATAGGTTAAATCATGATATTCTGATCCATAAACTTTCCAAAGGAAATTTCTCCAACACCGGTTTAAATCTTATCCATCCGACCGAGAACAATGTGTTGCTATCAACAAACTATGAGGGGTCACCTCTTTTAAATAACTAAAAGCCACACGTGTCCCCATGTAAATAAACAGTCAAATAAAACACATCACACATAAGTTTCTGTCAGTGTAACCAATAGAAGCATAATGTGTTTGCGGTTACATAATTGAAAACAAAAGAAACACATTTGTTACAGCTCCAAGTCTATTTATAAAGCCCAATCTCACAAATAAAACTTTGCCAAAGGGGCTTTACAGTCGGTACAGCATTCATCTCCATCTGTCCTTAAACCCTCCGATCAGAGACGCTAAATACCCTCCAAAACCAAATGACAAGCAAAATATAGCAATTTGCTAAAACCTGGTACAATACATCTCTCCTTGCTCTTAACAAGGTTAATGTTTCTTTTATACATTGTTTAAATAAAGTTACATTACATTACAAGCGCATATAGGATTGTTATGGAACAAACTGAGTCAATATTGAAATAATGGGAATTTTGTATTTAGACATATTGGATAAATTCTAACTGCTCATCGACACAGCCACAACAGCCTGTAATTGTATCCATACTACAAACCAATTCTAAGTAGTCAGTATGTGCACTACATAAATAAAATTTAAAATGACACCTCCAGGGGGGCGCCCTTAGCTCAGTTGGTAGGGCGGCCCAGCAGCAGACCCGGGTTCGATTCCCGCCCGCGGTCGTTCTCTGCATGTCACTCCCCTCTCTGCCCCATTTTCACCTCTGTCTCTCTGCACTATCAATGAAGCATAAAAATGCCAAAAAATATCTTAAAAAAAGAAAGAAAATGACACCTCCAGACTTTTCATAGAAAAACATGTCTTTGAGTATCTAGAACAGCTCTATATAAATCAGTTTATTATTATTTGTGAATTTCGAACTGACGTTGACATTACTTTACCTGACGTCTGGCAGCACATGATGAATACAATATGCTGACTTGTATAATCCCACCTAAAGCAGTTTGCTGTCTGTAGGTATATAGTACATACTGTTTGCAGTTTGTAGGTCATTTCAATGTGGTGAGTGCTAAATGCTGGAGGCATTACTTTACACACAGATGCATTTCTATTGTTTGCAGTTGCATTGTAACTCACTCCTGCATATCTACAGTCCAGCTGAACTCTTTATCCATTGGAAGCTTGATGTCAAATCATTTCAAGATGAAGATTTGGTGTCCGGGGGGGAGGGGGTTGCAAGGATGATTTAACAATGAGAGTAATGCTGCATTTGATGTGTTATCCATTGACTGGTTGAGTGTTATGCAGTCCCTGTGTGAGCATGAAGGACTCCTGGACAAAGGCCCTGCAGATGGGGCAGTGCTGGAAGTGTGACACACAGTTGTCACACACACAGGCGTGTCTACAGGGCAGCAGCACTCTGTTGACTGCTGCATTCTGACACACCACACAGTCTCTGCCCCTGACCTGGGACCAGTCCTCCTCCTCCTGCAGCACGGTGCTCTGCTGCAGGCTGCTGGCCTCAGACCTGCTCTCACTGGCTCCAGCACTCTGCTCAGAGTCAGACTGGCCCGACCACGCTCCATCGCTGTCAGCTGACATGAAGAGAGGCTGCAGGAAACAGGAAGCATGCTTTTCTCACAGAGGATACTTTGGCTTGTGACAGAAGAGAACACACTATTTTAACAATGGGCTTTGCTGCAGGGCATCTGGACCAAAATACAGTATTAAACTATTCAGTAGCACGCTACAATGAAGGTACATTAATTAACTGTTACGTTATGCTTAGTTAATGCTTAATAAGAATCAACTAAGCATTAACTAAGCGTTTTTCTTATTAATGCTTAACTAAGCATTAGTTAACTAAGAATAGTTAATGCTTAACCAAGCATTGACTGACCATCAATAACTAATGTAACAGTTACTTAATAAGCATTAACTCACTGTTATTTTAATGAAATAAACATTAACTAAAAGTTAATAAATGTGCCCTCATTGTAAAGTGTTACCAACAATTCATTCATATTTATGTTCTGACTAAACCAGTACTTTATCATTGACGACGTACTAACATTTAGAACTGCAATTTTGATGGCTTTTTATTGAGAAACTACTGACATACAAATCCTTGGGGGTGGGATGGCTCATTTGCTTTTAGAGTTCACACATGCCCAGACAAAGTGTTAGGAACAGGCCAAGAGCCAGAGTACGTTTCAACCAAACAAGTTAGAGGTAAAATAAAAAAAAATAAATAAAAAAAAAAAACCCGCTGACTCCATACCTTCAAGTCGTACATGTTCCCCTGTGAGGTGAGAACGTACTGGAAGAGAACCCGGGCTGAGAGGCTGTATCTCTTATCAGGGACATGGAGAACCGTCACACTGGCCACCTGAGAGGAGGAACCACACACAACATGGTGAGAGGGCTTTGTGTCAGTCATTCTCAACTGCTCTCCTCAAGTCTGTGCCCTTCTATTGCAGAGGGCATTTTCAGGAGAATAGCTTTTTTTCTGTTCCAGAGCTAGTCAGATAGTTACTGTGTCCCTAGAGCTATTGACAGCTGTGTCATATGGAGGAGGTGAGAGCCCTGACATCATGGTGCCATGACAACAACCTCCATCTCAACAGCTAAACCAGTGCTTCTCAAATGGTGGGGCGCCGTGAGTTGGCAGGTGGCCTTGATTTAATTTTTTAAGATATTTTTTGGGGCATTTTTCATGCTTTATTGACAGTGCAGAGAGACAGAGGTGAAATGGGGCAGAGAGGGGAGTGACATGCAGAGAACGACCACGGGCAGGAATCAAACCCGGGTCTGCTGCTGGGCCCGGCCCGGGAGGGGGACGCCTTACCGACTGAGCTAAAGGCGCCCCCATGGCCTTGATTTTCAACTGACCAAAAAACAAAACAAAAAAAACACATTATTTTTATTTTTTTGCTAGCGAGTGCGATGTGTGCTTGTGTATGGTCATAATAACCACGCGAAAGGCCGCGATTTGCAATAGATAAATGTCCACATGTGTCTCCAAGTGTCTCTGTATGCTATTTAAAAAGAAATAAAGCAAGTAGACTAATAATAACATTAAAGGAGCTGTAAGCGGAATGGTTCTTTTAGCTAACTTCCTGTCAGTTACTGCAGTTAGCAGTCCCCTCGCTCGTCCCTACGTCACCACATTAATGCACTGCGGTCTTCAAGCAGCGAGTTATCTAGCATCATCTCGGATCCATAAGTGTGATAAAACCGGATAAAACATGATAAAAACCATCAAAACAGACATTGGGAAGGATTTTTACCTGCTCCGCCATTGTAGGCGCATACACATTCACCCATCTGTTGCTCTGGCGTGCACCGGCAGTGAGACCATGGAGTGTATATAGTATATATGAGTGAGACGCGCGATGGTTTGTAGCGTTCTCTCTCCTGATTGGATAAAAAAATCGGGATACTACAACATTTTAATTGGGCTATTACTGCAAATCAGAATGACTTGGATACCTGTGATATGACGTCCACACTCTGTTGAAGTGATTGCTGTAGGAATATGGAGTGATATAACACATATATTAACACAAAAAAACCGCTCACTTCACCTTTAATGAATTATAGGTTATCATCGCATCACCGAAGGCCTATTGGCCTATAATAATAAAAAAACTAAAAAAACTTAACTATGTTTACAGTTTAAAAATGTTTTGAATGAAATGCAAACCTCAGTTAATGATTTGCTCTTGTTTCTCTGTCCTGAGATTCACACAGACTGAGCAGTCTTGTTTAAATGTTACAAATTGAGCTAATAAACTGAACTTCGATTTTTTTTTAAGTTGCTGCAGAAGTTATCTCAGCTAATTTTATAATCTAACATCTAATTTGATAATAAGGTGATTGGATGCAGAATGCTCGTGCCAGAAACTCATACAGTGGTTTTGTACAGATAAATAAATAAATATTAGCAGGTTCTCAACAGTATTTCAATTTAGGGGGGGGCGCGAAAAAATTTCTGTCCCCTAGGGGGGCATGACAGAAAATAATTGAGAACCACTGAGCTAAACCAAGGAGCTGATTGGATTACAGGAGGGGGACACGCCCCCATCATCATCATCACCGGGACGATGTTTTTTTTTAACACCTTTGCATTTTTCAGGGAAAGACAATGATTTAACTGAACTTTACACCATTTGAAAACAACAGGAACAGTGAAAAAAACAGTGCTTCTCAAGGATAAGACCGTATGGATTATCTTAAAATGTACCTGATATTAATTGTAGGGAAATGTGTTTGATGCTGAATGTCTATTAAAAAAAACATTACAAATGAAACAAAAAAAACTTTTGAATGAAAATGTATGAAAGTAAAAATGGACTCACGATGTTGTACATGTCTCTAGCTTCTGGCTCTGCCAGCGTCAGCACCGCGACCAGAGGGTAGCGGTCCCTCGGCAACGGCCCAAAGCCTGTGATCCCCAGCTCAGCGGGGATGTGTGTGTGTCGTTCCAATGCATCTCCACTGGCAATACTGGGAGCACAGGGTCAAAGAGGCTAACAGCTAGCATGGAGGAAATAGCTCACTATGTATTAATATCACCATGATAAAATTATAGCATTGACTGATATTAAAAGGTGCACTATGTACCTTGGGGGAAGTGAACATTTTCTCAGGAATATTCTCATAACTGAAAATAACTTAACCTTACAGGAAAAATTGGAACCCTGGGAAACTGTTCGAAGTTTAAAAATAGCTAACGTCTAAGTTACTGTTTCACTATTATTGTTTACTGCAGTAGGAGCCACAGTTTGGATTTGAAACATATTCTAGTCTTGAGCATACCCATGACAAAGGCGCAAAGAAAAACTATAAAAATAGCATTCTTTGCACTGATGGTCTCGTTTGCTGTTACATGTCATTTATGATCATCAGAATATCGAAAAGTTCCTGGTAGCCCCCTTTAAGTTGTGAAGAGTGACTGAGTCATCACAGTTTAATCAATATGCATATTATTATGATTGGATAAGCTTGTATTACTTTGAGGGCTGTTAAAAGATACTGGAAGCTCTGGCAGTGTTGGTAGCGGAGGTGCAGGGCCTCTTGGAAGTGTTGTGGCGTGCTGAGCCTGGGGGCGTGCTGCTGGTGAGCCTGCAGTCCTCTCTGCAGGGCAAAGACCTCACAGCCCCACAGACAGGTCAACACACAGGGCTCCAGACACAACGGCCTCACTGACACGCCATCTGAACAAAACACAGCAATGCTAATGTTAGCATGGCCTGGCTGGGACACAACAGACAGGATACTACATATTGTTTGTAATATTGGATTGATACAGGCTGGGACATTTGGGGTGGGAGGGAGGTGGGGGGGCAAGGAATCCTAATTTTCAAACAATAACATGAATCCTTTACATTCAACAGAACACTCCACAATAGATAGAGATGTAACAGAAATGTTAAATACGTGTTCGTTTTTCGGAAATATGGAAGGCAAAAATAAAGAATGAAATGGAGAAAAGTTTCCAAGTTCTCAGAGATATGTTTAATTAAACGATATCACAGGACAAGTCATGCAGCCTCTCGGGACAGGAAAAGTCAAAAAAGTGAAGTCCCTTCTCACAGCAAGGCTTTTTAACATCCCTAAACAAAAGACAATGATTGGTTTTTATTGCTGTCATCTGGTTTCGGGGGTCATCTTCTTGCACATCTCCGGACGTCCTCTGCTGAACTTTACTGACTGGCTTAAGCTTCCCAGCCTGATAGAGTGTTTACAATTTGTTTGACCAGCAAGGCCTTGGTCTTAGCAGGCCTCAGGAATGTTGCTTATCAATGGGAGAATCAAGTTAGGTTTTATAGCTGTTTCACCTCTTTGTTTCCACAGCACAGAGAAATGTTGAGTGAGAACATTTATTAAAATCAAATGTGAAGAATATACAAATTGTTTAAATGATTATACAATGGTTAAATACAAATTAATGAGGGGGGTATATTCATCGTTAAAATTAGAACTAAAAATCCTTACAGATGGTAGCGGTTAGAACCCCATAGATTCTTTGCTAAGTAGTTACTTTACTCTACCCTTTATTCAGGCACAGACACCCACACTAGAAAGCTGTACAATACAACCAGTCTATTATCTTTACCTCTTTTAACCTTTACTGGAACAACAAGAGTTAATTCAATTGACCCTTTTTATTTTGTAAACCTCTTCTGGTATTTGTTGGATGGGGAAGATAACTGAACATCTCCAGCCCATTAAAACACATGTTTTAGTTAGGACTACATCTATTGCATGTGTTCTATACTGATGTTCTCACCAGTGACAGAAGCCGGTCCAGAGCCCAGCTCCAGGCCAAAGGGGTTGGTGACCTGAACCATGAGCCTGTCTGGGGTGGGTAGGATGGAGGAAGAGTCTTCAGAGCTGCGGAGGATCACTGGAACATCAAAGCCAAACCTGTTTGAAGACATATAATAGTTAACAGTGGAAAGAGCTGATTATTCTCTGCATAGGTCTTCTTCTCCCTTAATCTTCCTAAAAGAGAAAAAAAATAGGTTTAATCACAAGAATAATATTTTTTAAATATTTATAATTTCGCTTCTGAATAGAAAATGTTTTTTAAATGTAACTGTGACTCTAAGAATCAAACTTGGTAAAAGTCCATGTGGGATGTTGTATGACAGTAGAGGGCTTTAATTTACACTATAGTGTCAAAGACACATCCACTACCTAACAATGATGAGTAATACATTTACAATGAAAAAACACAGTGTTTTAACATTTATATCATCTATAATTGTCAAATATAAATCAGGCATGCTGCATGTACTGTATAGACATGTAACACCCACTTCTTGTAGTAATATAATAATTTCATATACTATTTTGTACTATGTGTCCATGTAACACATCATAATGATAAAACGATTTTATGGTGGCCCTAAGCGACCAAATCCAAAGGATCTACGCGCTTTAAAATGTGAAAATAATGAAACTATCAAACTGTTATTGCCAGGACAGCAGCTAAGCTAACTTTGCTAACACTTACCAGCCGAGCACCAGGGCGGCGGTAACAACGAAACACAAAGAAACCACACTAATATAAAAGAGTGGGGAGTATTCATACAAGGTGACCAGGAAAACCGCTGCCATTGCATAGCATTTATGCCATTGAAGAAGTCAAGAAATGTCAAAATCCTCTGGTAAACACCATGGTAAACACAGGCACGACCATGACAGGTGATCTGCTGCAACTACGGTGGCCTAAAAGTTAAAATATACAACATACATTTATTTTCAGTTGTTTTTCGAAATTAAATTTAAATAAATTTTACAAGTATAGGCGCATGATTTTACAAGTATGTTTTTTTTTAAATCGTTTTACTTATTTAATTTTCCGCAATCTTATTAGGTTCTTGTTTTACCCAAATGGTAAATTCAAGAGTCAAACTAGAACAAATCTATGGTGAACTATTCTACCTAATGTTTTTCCTTTTCTTTATTTCTTTTTTTTAAACAAATTAACACTTTGTCGAAACAAAGAGGATGTTTCTCAAATTACTATTATTATTTATTATTTATTTTACATCTATCCTTTGTCTTTTTGTCGTGGATATTGGTTTTATTTTGAATGTTTAAAACAGGAAGTGACATTTGTCAACATTAACTTGACAACATGGTTATAACTGAGGTTAACATTTAGCTAGTTCATATCCCAGCGTTAATCACTGAAACACGGGAATGTGAGCAGACAGGAAAACAGGAGGTATATTTGTCTTTTAGACGGTATTGGGACCAATGTTCCTACATCTTAATGCTAGCTATAATGTTAGGAATAATTGTCATGGTCGGAACGCTTCAGCATCCAGATGTTACCAGCTGTGGAGATAGATAGAAACCGTTAATCCGCTATGATAGTCTGACGGTAGAATTGATGCATCTCTCATTAGAATATTTCTCAACGACTACAAATATATGAGGCCAAACCATGAGTAATATGAAGGATAAAGCGACCATTCGCCAGCAGAGCTCAGAGAATAACTCAGTCAGCAGTAGTGAATGGGACATGGCTAACGATGTGTTTGTGTCCGGCTATGAGGAGGACATTCTGGGAGATGTAGCCGCGGCGGAGCGCTTATCTCTGGATGGCCTGATGCTGGGCCTCGCTCCAGACGAGTACTCGGGCTCAGACTACCTCTCCCTCGAGACAAACTTTACCGAGAGCGACGGCAATGTCTCTGCCAAGAAGCGAGTCCGCTCCAACAGCTCGCGGCACCGCGGGGACATCGTCACGGAGCTGGGGCCCGAGGAGGTCCGCTGGTTCTACAAAGAGGACAAGCGGACCTGGAAGCCCTTCGTCGGACACGACTCTCTAAAGATCGAGATCATCTATCGGAGATTTTGTGAGCAGAACCCCGGGGTCAGGGTGGATGAGGCCGGGTCAGAGGACAGGGACCCAGCCCCGCCATCCGGAGACATCCAGCCCGACAGCGATGTAGAGGAGCCGCCGGTGTGCGTGAGAGGCGGGCTGTATGAAGTGGACATCAGGGAGAAGGAATGCTACCCTGTCTACTGGAACCGTGAGCCAGCCAATCATTTATGTCCATTCATAAAATTGTTACGATATAGCCTACTGCTGCTGTCATTTCATCACTGAAATAAAGAAACTTTCCTCACAGTAAAATGTGATCACTGAAACACTGTTTGAAGTTCGAATGCTTCCTGAAAAGTTACTGTTTCACCGTTGTTCCTAAAAGCAGCATGGCACACAGTTTGATTTACAAACATATTGTAGTCTTCCATTTGGTTCCAGGTGCCTCAAAATGATTTTGTTTTTTTATTTATGATGATATAATTATTCAATAGTAAGAATTACATGTAGAGAATATATGTTTAGTAAACTAACTGCAGGCTCTGCAAATGTAAACAAATCCCCCTCCTGTGAAACTGCATAGTGCACCTTTAAAGTGATGAGCAGCTTGAGTGAATGGGTGTCTAATTATGTCTATTCCAACCGATATGCATCCAAACTGCGTTGTCAAATCGTTTCATGCCATTATTGTTATTTCTGCTACCAGAAACGACTAATATACTACAATGTAGCCAATAGTGACAGTTGACAGCATTGTAGAGTTGAATCAGTGGCTGGTTCAATCTTTGTCTCACTCACTTTACATTATCTGTTCATGCTCTGTGTCTTTGTTTCAAGTGTACGTGTTCCTCTCTTACTATATTTAACATTGAGAAATAAATAAGGCCACCCAAGCTTTCATATAATGTAGTAAACAACACTATGTGCTGTCTCTTCTCAGAGCAAGACCGCATCCCTGTGATGAGGGGTCAGTGGTTCATCGATGGAACATGGCTGCCCCTGGAGGAAGATGAGAGTGACCTCATCGAGATGGAGCACCTGGCACGTTTCCGGGGGCAACAGATGAGGGACACCTATGAGATGGAAGTGGTAACCACCACAGTGGACAACAAGGACCATAAGGAATGTAAGGCAGAAAGTCAACCTCTAGGAAGATATAGTGTGTGTGTGTGTGTGTGTGTGTGTGTGTGTGTGTGTGTGTGTGTGTGTGTGTGTGTGTGTGTGTGTGTGTGTGTGTGTGTGTGTGTGTGTGTGTGTGTGTGTGTGTGTGTGTGTGTGTGTGTGTGTGTGTGTGTGTGGTGGGCAGTTGGCGCCTCGTTCTGGCCATTCAGAACAAAGCCACAAAAGAAGTCAGGTGATCAGGTAATTTTAGCTGACTGCAGCTGAATCAGGAAGCTCACCTGAGAGAGGAGGAGGCTCTAAAAGTGTGTGTTCCATCTCTATCATGACTATTAGTAAATGGACTTCTCTCATGGAATATGGAGTAGTAATTATGCTGGATGTGTGTGTGTCAGCCATCCACAGTCTGAAGCTGAGCCGGAGTCACGTGGACTGGCACAGTGTGGACGAGGTGTACCTGTACAGCGACGCCACCACCTCCAAGATCGCCCGCACCGTCACACAGAAACTGGGCTTCTCTAAAGGTACACAGGTCTAATCAGTGAGCAGCTCTGGCATACAGCAGTGTGTCGAGGCCACTGGGGAAATTAAAAAAATATATCAGTAATATATCAGTATTTGGTTAAAACGTGATGTGTTATGTAGTGGTGGCGATTAAAAAAAGTAAAAAAAATATATTTTTTATTTTATTTAAAAAAAAATTTATATGTTTTGTTGCTGCCGCCGGTATTGTTGACTTGCCTTAAAATCACATGCATTACAAGCTTTACATTAAAATAAACTTAAATGAAGATGAATAGGCCATGGACATCAATTTGCTTTCATGCCATAATTTGCCACAATGCCTCTTAGCACACAGTGGACTGGAGGAGATCCTGAAGTCCTCTTTTGAACTGAATCCTGAAATAGTTTTTGAATCGGGAATCGTTTTGAATCGAAAAATCTATTTTGAATCGTATCTTGGGATTCCAAAAGATTCACAGCCCTAGTGTTATGTGAAAAACATGATCCCATCAGGTTATAATGACTGGGTGATATGCAAATCTAATAGATAGAAGTTTACCACATTTTAACTCAACATGATATCTTAAATTGTTCCAATGTCTTAAATGGAGGGGCACTTGGTCTTTGCCATGGAAACAGAAAAAGCAGGAAGCACACAACACAGATATTTGTCCCTTCTCCCAATGTCACATTTTGACAGAAGCATAACGTGCTCAGTTTCTATTTTGTGTGTGAACTCTTCATCTCGTTAGAACCAGATCATGGGATTGATGCCACTATGGAAATTGAAAAAAAAGGATCTTTTATTTCCCTGTTGGCATGAATACATTGCCGTACTATCAAGACTTTGACAGAGTGAACACTGTTGACATTATTAACAGTATTAAAGACAAAAAAAGGGGGTTGTGGGTTCGAATCCGGCCCGTGGTCGTTCTCTACATGTCATTCCCCTCACTGTCCCATTACACCTGTGTTCTCCAAACTATCTAATAAAGCATAAAAAAAATGTCAACAAATAAAAAAGAAAGAAGGAAAAAGAAAAAGAAAAGAATGAAAACACAATTGCTAAACCTTATTCCACAAACAGCATCGCTGTCCCTGTAGCTACACACACACCACACTATAAAGACACCCGGCCCTGTGGATTATCCAATAGTAAAAGGCTGGGTTCAGATAGACATCGGCAGTGCGTCAAAACAAGCCTTCCCCCCATCCCCCCCCCCTGCAACAAGGCCACTATGTTGATGCAGCACTGTGTAATGCCAGGGCAAATCACTGCTGCTTAGCTTTAGAAGCTCACTGCTAGAATGCTGATGTTCACCTGCTGCTGCTCTTTGAGATGTGTTGTTGAATGTTGCAGCGACCATCAAATAAAACCATTAGCAGCTGAGAGGGGGTAAGGGCAACCATGTCTGTCCCACACGCTCTGTCCAGTTGATTATGGTGGAGCTTATGGGCTGTGTGCTGGTTGTAAATTGTGTATCTTTAGAGAAGAAGCTTCGCTGCATGAGGCAATACTGTGGCAATAGAAGTGGACCACAGGAAAGAAGCAGTCTAGACACTCCTCACTCCCATGTGCATTAAGTGGGGTTGGGCGCCCATCCAAGCCCCCCCCCCCTCTCTCTCTCGCTCTCTCTCTCTCTCTCTGGCACTTAATCAGCAGTGTTTTATTGACATTTGTGCACATGGCATTGTTTAAAATAGTTGTTTACAAGAGCTGCAGGTTTTACTCCACGATTGAAACGGCTATGTTTAAAGTCATACTGTATTTATTAAGGTTGTAAAGTTTATATTTTGACCTGCACCCCTTGAAGAAGAACATGTGGCATGGTCAGGTAATCAGGCTCAAGTTTGACCTAGTGTAGTCTAGTGTTGATTAGCAGTGTGTCAGATAGTCATGGTAATGTTAGCTGTCTTGTGCCCCTAGCCTCCAGCAGTGGGACACGTCTCCATCGGGGCTACGTGGAGGAGGCAGCCCCCGAGGACACGCCCCCTGACACCACACACATTGTGTTTGTGGTGCACGGCATCGGACAGAAGATGGACCAGGGCCGCATCATTAGAAACACCAGCATGTGAGATAGCAGGCTTTTATTTTAATACATTTTTTTACAGTGTTGGAGGGGGGGCAGAGGATAGCATATTGAGCTGAATCCTTCGGTAACACTTTACAATAAGGGTACATTAATCAACTGTTAGTTCATGCTTAGTTAATGCCTGCTAAGCATGAACTAAGCATGAACTAACTGATAATAACGGCTCAGTTAAAGATTTAGAAGTATTACCTAAGGCATTGACCAACCTTTATGCTTAGACTTACCCGTTCAATGTACAAAATGTAATATTAATTTTTGAAATTCTTCGCTCAGGAGGATAATTCAGATTATTGGCAGAGGTGATTTTACACCAATGAGGACATATTTATGAATGAGGATATTGATTTTAGCTAATAAATTACGTCACACAGTGTTCCTTTAACAAATAATTTGTTAACTAAGAATTGTTCATGCTTATCCAAGCATTAATAACTAAGCATGAACAGGTTAACTGACAGTTATTTAATGAACCCGTATTGTATAGTGTTACCAATCTGTAACTGTTCACTGTAAGTGACTGTTTGTGCCTGTGCTATAGGATGAGAGACGCTGCCAGGAAGATGGAGGAGAAGCATTTCTCTGACCGCATCACAGAGCACGTAGAGTTCCTCCCTGTGGAGTGGAGGTCCAAGCTGGCTCTGGATGGAGGTAGACTCACACTCAGCTCACCACAGTACAACCACACTCAAAAAAGTTATTGATTGGACCAACGTGATTTGATTATGCCAGATGTATTCCATCTAAACAAATCATGTTGTTGCCTACCTGATTGTGTTTACCTGCTCAATTTAAGCAATGCAGCTCAGGGTTCACAAACTTTTGCACATACAAAAGTTGGCAAATCATTTGTTTTATTGGTTTTAACAATTGATTTCCGGAAAAGAAAACTGTGGAATTGATTAGCAAACATCTGTTATTTTATATAAAAAAAATAGTGGTATTGATAAAAATGTATTAATAACAGTTCCATTCAATATAATTCCAAAAGGCTCAAGGGGTTCACATACTTTCAAGCAGCACTGTATGTACAGTACTGGAGTAAATGTAGTTAGTTACTTTACAGCTCTGATTGTATGTATGTTCTTTGTGTCCAGACACGGTGGACTCAATCACCCCAGACAAAGTGCGAGGTCTCAGGGACATGCTGAACAGCAGTGCCATGGACATCATGTACTACACCAGCCCTCTGTACAGGGATGAGGTGAGACCTCACTACAATGACACACACACACATCCACACACTGCTGGCAGTTTGAGAGGGTGAGGCCATGTCCACATGTACACAGCTATTTAAAAAAACACCCCCCACCCCCGCTTTGTTTGCAGAAAACTTCCATACACACGGCGGTATTGAAGAACATCTCGCCGTACACACGACAATGCAAAATACAAAATGAAAACAGTGATGTAACCATGTCAGGCCAATAGGTGGAGATGTTTCCCACAGGATTTTGGGAGACTGTTTTGGAGGGGGGGGGGGGGGGGGCTGGACCTGGTAGGGGGGTCTACTGCCTGACTGTCCAATAACAGAGGATTCATCAATCAACTGAACCAAATATATTTCAAATTTTATTGACATAATTAACTATAGCAACCAGTGAAAGGCTTTACAAATTGGTGTGTGTGTGTGTGTCTCTGTGTGTCTGTGTGTGTGTCTGTGCCTGTATGTCTGTATGTCTGTGTCTGTGTCTGTATGTCTGTGTGTGTTTATGCAGATCACCAGGGGTTTGACTCTGGAGCTGAATCGTCTGTACTCACTGTTCTGTACGAGGAATCCAGACTTTGAGAAAAACGGGAAGGTGTCCATCGTATCTCACTCCCTGGGCTGTGTCATCACCTTTGACATCATGACGGGCTGGGACCCAGTGCGCTTCAACCACCAGGAGGCCCCAGACCCCGAGGAGACCAAGGCCCTGTGGCCCACCGAGGAGGAGCGCCACCTGCAGGAGCTGCTCAGACTCACACGCCTCAGGTAAGACGCCTTCCAACCCCCATACTTTCTGCTATTGAGTATGCTAGAAAAAAAAGATTTACCCTGGCTTCCAAATCGCGTACTCTTTACTTTTTTCTATTCTACATACTACAGCTGAATATAAAAGGAAGCTAGTTAGCATGCAGTAGGCACACACACTTGGGACATACTTTTACTTATTTATTTCATCATAACATCGCGCCTTGATCTTGCCTCTTGCTTACATATCTGTCGCATCCATGGTGGTTTTCATACGGAGGCTCCGCCGATGTGACGTCACTTCCGGTGCGCACTGGATTGTGGGTCAGAAACGCCCACAGACCATGCTGATTTCAACACTAAAAACTCGGCTAGATTTAGTAGGCATCCGGGTATTTTGAAGCATGCTTAATCTGACCAGAAGTATTGGGACATCCTTAATCTTTTTTCTACCTTACTAAATAGCAGTGACAACAAGAGCACGCCCACGCAAAGCTGTAACAGTAAACCATGTCTGAAGTCTGACAGCTAAATGTACATGTTTCACCTTTAAAGTCCTGACACTATTCAATCCTTCATCACACATCAAAGAAGATGCACAAATAGAGAACCTTTTATATAACTGCTCTAACTTAAAGTTAAAAACAACAGCATAGAGGCAATTAACAACATTTGATGACTTTTATAAGATCTCCAACCCAAACAAACTCTCCGAGTCGTTGGTACTTTCAAAATTAGTCGTTTGTTAATCAAACATGTATATGGAAAAACTGGAAGCGTATATTGGTGGCTGTGGTGTAAATCGCTGTATTAAGTGAAGCCTCACAAATATGAGTGTCATTGTGAGATTTTATTGTCACACAAACCAAGTGGCTTACTGATACAGCATAGATGAATTATTTTCAAAAAGATAAAGTGTAAACTCATATTGTTTAATGTATTCAGCCTCTCTTCTACTTTGCACCCACCTAAATCAGAATTATACAGAAACAATTGCAAACAGTATGAATTACCTCTCTGTCCAAAGACATTTCCGTATTGAATAATGAAATAATATTTTGATTTGATATGTTATGAATCTACACTTGTGTTTGGCCTTTCAGGTTTTTAGAAAACCGTTTCCCTTTTTAATGTATACTTGCCTGCTGTTGGAGTCATTTTTAAATTGAATAATCTCTTCTCCCAGGTTGAGGGATTTGGAGGATCAGTTCCAGGGTCTGCAAACTTCCTCTTGTGATTCAGTGCCAGCCTTGAAGTTCAAGGTAAAGTGAACACGTCAAACTACACACCCTACGATCAGAGCCATTGCACATGGAACAGGTTTTTGATTGGACGCAGATGTTTTTCTAAATTATTATTATTATTATTATTTCTGCATGTTCATTTAAGTCAAGACACTGCAGGCAAATACTTTCTTACCAGTATAAATCAAAGGTCCAAAATGTCCATTTAGGTTTTAATTAGACTAAACCTGGTCTGTTTGCTTCTGTATACTGTTTTATTCCTGTACAACCATCTTCAAAGGACATTATCTCAACATTCGTTTGTTTTTTTTAATACTCTGAACCCAAAATCTCAACTTCTTCTAGCACTTACATCAACTAAACTCTCCATAATCATTCTTAGCACTATTTTGAAGGTAATTGGTGAAGGATTTGTTCATTTGTTGTTCATTGTCTGATTTATGAGACATTTTGTTCTTAAAAGCATACTGAATATGCATTTTTTAAGACCTGTACAATTGATTTAAACAATGAAAAAGGCTGTATCCAAAATCTGTTCTGTAAAAACTTTGGGAACTAATCAATTGTAAAAATGAAATAAAGAGTTAAACTCTGGCTTCATCGCAACACCTAGATTTTAGTTTTTTGAAAACAATGCAAATATAGGCATCATTAAGTTAGATATTGCCACATTTGCATATTTATTCAAAGATCTCTGTAATATTTCTTACACATTATTATTTTTTTAAATGTAGGCCTATGTAATCAACTGGTTAAGTTTCTTTGTGATATCTTTACGTTAAACATTTGACCCCTGCAGTGTCTGGCCTTAATACACCTGTTTGTTGAACACACATCCAGTTGAAGAGGCGTCTCCAGCACAGCCACAGTCACACTAACAGTGGTGTGAAAGCCTTTGGAGGAGGTCTAATGTATTGAGCTTGTGTTGCAGGTGGAGAACTTCTTCTGCATGGGCTCTCCTCTGGCGGTCTTCCTGGCTCTGCGGGGGATCCGGCCCGACTGCAGCACTGCACAGGACCACATCCTGCCCACCTCCATCTGCAAACGCCTCTTCAACATCTTCCACCCCACTGACCCTGTGGTGAGCTTGCCATCATGCTACAATCACATAGGGAATGTTTATTAGGGGGGAGCTCATGGTATAGTGGTTAGAGCGCCTCCCTAGAGACCTTTGCCTCAAAGCAGACTCGGATTCGAATCCGACTCGGGTAATTTCTCTTCATTCCCTTTTTTCCCCATTTCAATAGCCTGGAAATCCAGACCTGCTGCTAGGCGCTGGCAAATAAAATTTGCTGCGCCTGTTGGTCTGGACACTCTCCATTGAAGCTCATTTAATATGTCAAGAAATCCTGAGTTACCAATCAAATCGTTCTTTCTGATATGGGCGGACGTAACCGGAATGCGACAGTGCGCCGCCGAAGCCGTGATAGTAAACAGAGATGGCTGTGGGTATGTTGTTCATGTTTGAGACGGCTTTCGCCTCGACACTTAGCGATTTGGAAGACGGCACTCAAATCTTTCATTAGCAAGTAAGAGGAATGTTCTGTTTTGCTGACCGACCACGCCAAAAGTTTAATTTAACAGTTAATCCGCTGTTCGCTAAACAAACGGGGCTTAATACGTCACCTTGTTCATTGCTCTGATTGGTCGTAGTGCTGTCCAATTGCGTGCAGTGGCATTTGAAATGCACGCGTAGGTGCCGCCCCTTGAGTTGGAAAGGTCTATTGATCGTGGCCAGACCCTCTATCGTTCTAGATGTGGGTCTGGATTTGCAGGGTTACCATTTCAACTCTGTTTCTCCAAATCGGTCTAATAAACTGCAAAATGCCCAAAAAATAATCTTAAAAAAAGAAAATGTTTATGAGCATATATAAAAATGGAATAGTTGAAGAATCGAATTGGCTTATTAATATTAAAGATCCATTCCTTATTTTACTTCTTCATTTTTAAGGTTTTGGCTTGTATCAGTATTTGTGGCAATCATGTTTTCATTTGTATTATGATATACAGTAGTATAATGGCATGTTCTACAGATGGCTGTTTGAATTTAGTAATATAGACTAAATAATAAAAAAGGCTGACAATAACATGAATACACAATATAACATATATAATATGACTGACCTGTCTGAGGCATAATGCTATGGGAGGAACTACAAGCATCTGTATGTGTTTGTGTGTATTTCAGGCCTACAGATTGGAACCTCTCCTCTTAAAGCACTACAGTAACATTGCACCTGTTCAAATCAACTGGTAAGACAAGTCACATGCTTTGTATATGATGGATCATACGCTGGTTATTATTTCTCCTGTGAATCTATTAACACAGAGGATGCTGTGACAAAATTACTTATTATTTCACCCTGCACACTAAGACATGAAGGTACAGGAATGGTCCTAAAAGGGTACAAATGCTTTGTCCCCCCAGTGGTACCTCAGCAGGGTACAACACTGTACCTTAAACATTGGTAACATTGTACCCCTAGTGCCAAAAATGTACCCATTAGAAAGGTTCAGTGAAAATGTGAATTCTGCAAGTTTTCTGCATTTCATATGAAGTAAAGCAGTAATCTTTAGATTATAATAGACTGACAGATGACATACTTACAGATGTAATTGTCCAAAGACCTTTCCAATAGGTACATTTTTGTCTCTAGGGGTACATAAATGTTCTTTTATAGGTACAGACAAGAAGGTACAAATATGTCCCAATGTTTAAGGTACAGTGTTGTACCCTGCTATGGTAGCACTGGGGGGACAAAGCATTTGCAACCTTTTAGGACCATTCCTGTACCTTCATGTCTTAGTGTGTGTCAACATTTGTGTCTCTTTCGCAGTGTTCCTCTGTTGTTTTAAAAAATCGTTTTGTTGCTCTAAATGATCAACAAAAAGAGCAACTATATAATGTAACTGTCAGTGTGTCTGTTATACAACTCGTCTGGGGTTGAAGCTACAGTATTAAGACAGAACGTGGCCTATAATGGGGGGCTGTGTATTGGTTATTTGATGTTTTCGATTATGGCCATTTTGGAAGAGGGGCAAAAGAAAACTTTAAAGGTGCTGTAAGCGGAATGGTTATTTTAGCTAACTTCCTGTCAGTGACTGCAGTTAGCAGTCCCCTCGCTCGTCCCTACGTCACCACATTAATGCACTACGGTCTTCAAGCAGCGAGTTATCTAGCATCATCTCAGATCCAAAAGTGTGATAAAACATGATAAAAACCATCAAAACAGACATTTGGAAGGATTTCTACCTGCTCCGCCATTGTAGGCGCATAAACATTCACCCATCTGTCGCTCTGGCGTGCACCGGCAGTGAGACCATGAGTGAGACGGGTGTCGGTTAGTAGCCTTCTCTCTTGTGATTGGATATTAATTTCGGGATCCCCCGTAAAGTTTATTTGCTGATTACATGCAGAGCAGCTGACTGAGAGATCGGCTTTATGAAACGCGCACATTATGTAAGTGATCACTGTATGAATAAAGAGCGATTTAACACTTATATTAACATAGATAAACCGCTTACTTCACCTTTAATAATAATTTCTTGACACTTGAACCAAAATTGTTCCATAGACCCTTACCTTCAATTTAGAAGTGAAAACAAAACTTTGAAATGACTGAGTGTCCAGGCACACCACTACTTGCTGTTTGAGTGACTGGATGACTATGTGATATGATGTGCAGGTATAACACATGCAACCCTACACCGTACGATCAGATCCAGCCCACGCTGCTCAGCCACCCCAAAGAGACGGCCTCTGTGTCAGACTCAGAGAGCATCCCCAGCCCTGGAACCTCCCCCCCACAGGCCCGCCGCCACTATGGAGACTCCATCACCAGCCTGGGCAAGGCCAGCATCATGGGTGAGTCAGAGCACACAGGGACACGCTTAGGACTGGATAGATGGATGGACAGAGGCATTATTACATGACATATACAGCCTGGAAATCCAGACCCACATCTAGAACGATAGAGGATCTGGCCATGATCAATACACCCTTCCAACTCAAGGGGCGGTATACCACTGCACGCAATTGGATGGCACCATGACCAATCAGAGCAATGAACAAGGTGACGTATTAAGCCCCGTTCGTTTAGCGAACAGCGGGGTTAATTGGTAAATTAAACTTTTGCCGTGGTCGGCCGGCAACAGAAAATTCTTCTTTCCTGCTAATTCCTGCTTCCTTGAGTTTGACACATGTGGTCTAAAGCCTGGTGGCCTCTCACCTTGCAGGGCGGCTTTGGATTTCTCCGTCCAGTGGCCAAATATTTTGCCACTCAATTAAAAAGGGTTAAAAATCAAAACTGAAGGTGTCACATAGTGCTTCATACCAATTTATAATACCACTTTCACACCAACAGGAACCAAGAGCCAGTTCCAGGCTGGTGCTGGGGCCAGTTCAAAACTGGTTACAGCCTTATCCCAGTCATGAACCGGTTGGTTTCACACCGACCAGAGCCAGCCATGGAGCCGTCATGACGTTGTCTTGACGGCTCCATGGCTGGCTCTGGTCACTGTAAACGTCTGTGTACGTAGCCCGACAGCTGTTGTGTTGCAGCTCGCTTTGCTTTGTTAACCAAACAGGACCCATACAGCGTATTTTCGCCGCTCAAATTGATCGCTACGTTCGGTAATTATGTTGTGTTTACGTCTCGTAGTAGCGGTGTTTTTAAATATTGCTGGCATGAGGTTTGAGTTGGTCTGGTTGGTCAGGATAATCCCTTCCCCGGCCGCTGGCGCAGGCAGTTCTCATCTCTAGCCCAGCTCAATAAAGGGGCTTGGGTTGAACCGGTTTTTACAACCCGTAGCCGGCTCTCTGGCGGTGTGAAACCAAAACACTGGCTCTAGCTCGGAACTAGCACGGAACTAGCTCCGATCTGGCGGCGGTGTAAAAGGGGCATAATAAGTTAATCAAAATGTTTGTGGTTTTAACTTCCGAGGTCAAAATGTTCCATTAACAGGATTCACAAATCTGGCTTGTCAATTAAATGAAAGGAATACACATAGGCCTGAGTTATTATTAGCATTGTATGCCAAAATAAATGTCATTATTAGATGTAAAGTTTACCTTAGCATTATGTCTGGGCTTTTATAAGAGGGTTTGCTCATCTGTTGTTTATTGAGAAGTGAAATGAATCCATTCTATGTTGTGTGAATCTGCCTTCCTACAGGTGCTGCCAGTCTGGGAAAGGGAATCGGAGGGATCCTGTTTTCACGCTTCTCCCGTTCCACTGGCCAGGTGGGCGGGATGGAGGAGGAGCCAACAGACTGCGAGGGCGGGGCCTCAGAGATAGAAGGCTTGCTATTGGTCGAGGAAGGAGCAACACTGGCAGAGAGTGAAGAGACAGAGGAGGAGAACAGGGAGGTGGAGGCAGACATGTCCCAGTCCACCTCAGCCGTCATGGACAGCACCTCCAGTAAGTACTGAGACAGTCTATCATTCTCACATTCCTGCATTTGGATCTATGTCTCTTGAGATCTCTCTGCTCCAGTTCCAACTTTGGTAAATATTATCATGCTTTTTGAGAAGGACAATTCCACTGTCATTGTATACAAAACAGCAACATAGATATTCCTTGTTGGAAGTATAAAATGAAACGCCTACAAGCCAGAGTCCAATTATACAATATTTGTTTTAAAGAAATGATTCGTTTTTTATGTTAACATTGTATGACAGAATATTTAATATATATAATATTTAATATATACACAACGATACATTGATGGATAACAATTGGTCCAGCTAAAAAAAAGACTTGTGTTTTCTGTTCCAGTGGAGCTGGAGAGACGCATGGACTTTGAGCTGCGCGAGGGCATGGTGGAGAGCCGCTATTGGTCAGCGGTGACATCACACACGGCTTATTGGTGCTCCTATGACGTGGCTCTGTTCCTGCTCACCTTCATGTACAGACCACAGGAGCTGCCTGCGCCTGCACAGCACAGCCCAGACAGCTCCTAACAGCACGCTGCTGCTGCTGCTGCCACTTGTCCCTATTCACAACATAATGACATGCACTAAATGCTTCATTTAGTCATTTCTTAATTCAGATAAAACAAGTCACTACTTCACACAATTTTTTTTAAATATTAAATATAGCTAAAATAGCATTTAATCTATTATGATATATCGATTTTTGGAAATGTCATATTTCCAAATATTGGAAGACTAATTATTTTTTTAAATTGTTTACATTGCGTTTGAGCAAATAACGAATAACACAACTTAATTATTATTTGTTTTATTGGTTTGATTGGAAGAAGGGCGACTTAAGGTTAAGACTTGTCTTGATCCCTGCTAGTGGCCTAGAAAGAGTAATTACACCCCACTACAATGCAGTTGTTACGTAAGAAAGTTTAAGTAAAGTAACTCCTGAAATCTTTTTTTGTTTAATTTAAATAATGATTAATTTAAATAGAATAAGGAAATGTAATTTTAAAATGAGCTGTAGTTGACTTTCATATGCCGCTGGCAGAGCAAAGTAGAATGACTGTTATAATTGAGTGAAAGGAATAAACTCAGCACTGACACAAGCTGAGACAAAAATCCCTTTACCTGTAAGTTTGAATTCTCCCAGTCTACACACTCCAACCTCCATGTGACCTAATGCTCAGACTGTATACTGAGGCCACACACTCTCAAAGCCTGGCCGCCCTCTCTCAACTATAACAGCTGTATGAGTGACATCACACTGTAGCTTCTACTCATCTCTACACAGCTCTGTGTGTCTATGCCTCTAAACCTGTTGCCATAGACAGTGCTTATAGTGCTTTTTCCAGGTCTAACCTTGTTCTCAATAGAAATATGTTTAATACTTTCTCCTGATCCTGAGAATATACAAACCCAAAGTGATCATTAGGGATCATACTATAGAGAAGGCTAAAGGGAATTATTTTCAAGGTAATGCACTAAACAGATGTTGAATCTTAAAATCTGAATATTTATACTTAAAGCTGGGGTATATGATTTCTGATTAAAGTGAACATGAGCGATACACTTTGACCAATCAGAGCGAGGCTTCGATTCTAAAAAAAAATATACGATTCTCTGTTCTTATTGGCTGTTGGGACTGTCCATTCACTCTGGCACCGACGTTGTTGGTGTAGAGCGTATAAGGGAGGGACCATAGGGGAGGGACCAAAGAGAACAAGTGGAGCGGTTGAGGTATTTGGATTCAAATCTTTATCCCAACTGCTATTTTCTCCCCAAATCATATACCCCAGCTTTAAGGGTGCTACAAGGAACTTTCAGTTTGTGTTCATTCTAGCGGCCCGTTTGGACAAAAGCAGTAGTGTTTTTACTACGCCAGCTGTTGTTCCTGGGTGAGCGTACCCATGACAAAGGCTTTAAGACAAACTAGATACAAATAGCATTCTTTGCACTGATGGTCTCCTTTGCTGTTACGTCATTTATGATCATCAGAAGAACATTTTTTAAAGTTCCTCGTAGCACCTTTAATCCGAATCTATCAGAATCTGAGTAATACCAGTATTAAGGGATTTTTGACCGACGAGCTGGCAAAAAGATTCCTTCCTACAGAGCACTGTATATACCATCAGCATGTCATTTTCATATTTTCAAACAGTTGCCTAACCCTAACACTGTGTCCACATGGGAGGTGAAGTGTGAGCAGCATCTACACAGGATGCCTTCAGGCACCATATTGAGCGTAGGCCACCTGTGTGTTGGCAACACTCAAGAAACCAACACACATTGGTTGTAGTTATGTACATAAACGGAATGAAAATAGACTTGAACCACTAGAAAATACTTGAGGTTTTGTTTACATGCATACGGTGGAAGTAAAATATAAGCTGTGTAGATGGATGGATGGATGGATGGATGGATTGATTCAAATAGAAGCGCCGTTGGTGTGTCAGAAATGTGAAATGGAGAACTGAAAAAAAAACGCTTTCTGTTTCGACCCACCATTACTTGAACCCCCTGCTAAATGTGCTCAGTGCATTTAAGTTACTAAGCTGCAAGTGGTTTTGAATTCTTACCTGTCATGTAAACAAGAAAGCTGTTATCAGAAAAGGGGATTGTAATGCTGGATTGTGGCAAGTTCACAAGATAATCAGTTTATTTTTTATTTTTAATGGACTTTTCATATGTGCATGAGAAATACTATGACAGGAACAGTGTTGCTTTGACAGCAGAGCAGCTAGATGAAGAGGGAGATCATTGTTACTAGCAATGTGTCTTTGCGTTTAAAAGAATGAAATCTAAAGTCTGACTAACACTTAAACTAACACAAAATGCTGTATTTTCTTGAAGCCTCCGTTCATAACAAAATAAAATTTGATTTGGTCCACACAGTAACCATATACAGTTCAATAACACTGTAGTGTCACAACTGAAATGGAAAGAATGGCCTAGTTTTGCCATGTTGCATTTTCTTTCAATTGAATTTATTTATTTATTTTCAGATTCATCCACTTCTACTTGACTGTTTGCAAATATAACTGCTGATCATCTGGGTTGGAAAGAGTTGCCTGTCCTCATGATATAAACAAATTAAATCAGTGATTTTTAGAATGATGTTTCTGGGGATTGCCTTGACAAAAGTTTTAAAAACTCAAACAATCTATCTCATCATTTGCCCATCACAACAACAACCCATCGTGACTGTTCTCACGGTCCACAAATAGGCAGAAAGTGCCACTGCCACTGCACTAGAATATCATATATTATTTACTTGACTTTGTAGGGGAGAACGGGATAATTTGTCACACGGGTTGGTTGTCACAATCGTTATATCTCGGAACCAGAAGGCGCTGTCTGTGAAATTTTGGTATGTAAATATCCAGAAATTAGATCAGAGGTCACCTACATAGTCTTCTTTGGAGTTAGACTGCTGAATTTGAGGTGAGAGGACTGTTTGTGTTTCTCATGTCAAATTGAAAATATTTAGCTCCTCAGTATTTTTCTTCTAGGCTTTTACAGAATGGGTTTGTAACAAAACACTTGTTACCCATAAAAAGTGTGAAGGGTAAACTATAGTTTAGATTGTGGTTAGCAAGCTAATTAGTTGTCAGATGGTTGTTGGCCTTGATGCTAGCAAAAAATTCAAGTTGGGGTTGGTTGTCACATTTTGGGGGGGGGGGGGGGGGGTTGGTTGTCACATGTTATCCAAAGGCTACAGCCAGAAAAGGAACCCAATAACGAAATAAATTGTCAAGCTGTATCCTCACTGACACCCCAGAAAAGGAAAGAATAGAGCAGGAAAAGGCAGCTAGCATGCAAAGGAAAAAAGGGCAACAAAATCAAAACAACCCAGTGCATTCCAAACTAGACCAGCTGCCAAGGCTACAGTAAGTTGTATAGGCCTATTTGTCAACTTGACAATGCAATTGCATTTTCAAATTTAGTTCTACTTTCTTTCCTTCTTTTCAAGAGTATTCCCATTAAGATAACATTGTGACAAACAACCCCATAGTGTATGACAACCGACCCCTTGATGGGGTTGGTTGTCACAATGTGTAAGGGTGTCTTTGATGATTAATTTCTTCTTTATTACAATAAGATAGAAAAAGTGAGGGGTACACATTTCAAGCCAACACCTTAAGCTTCAACGTAATGTAGGAATGACTATCGAAAGATGTTTAGGTGATGAGCAATTCTCACTAGAGTAAAAAGTGTGCCTACTTACCCCGTTCTCCCCTACAGAGGCAACTTATCAAATGATCACTCATATCTCAGATTAGAGTAGGCCAATACAGCAAAAACTAGTTTTTTAGTATTTTGAAGTGTTTGTGAATACTGTATGAGGCAGGCTTGATATCACTGAAGAAAAAGGTTACAACTGTGAATACATCAATTGATTAAAAAAACATTAAGCACACTAATTTATTGGTTTTCTTTGAAGGAATTAAAGCCTCACTTAGGCTCATGCAAAGCATGGAATGGATATGTGCCACGTACATAGAGTATGGGCTTTGATAACCTGAGAGCATGCACACCATCATGCTGATTCTACACCATATGACTTTAATTTATCTTTACCCCTTTATGTTCTTTGTTTTGTTATACATGTTTACAGTACTGTTTTTCTGTTGGATTGTTTTCTATAATGTGTTGTGTTTACCTTACTATAGGAGTATTAGTAGGAGTACAGGAGTTTTACATCCGTACATTTCTGTTGGAGAGAGGTCTTTGCTCTGCACAGTAAGGTTTTAGATTTAGTCAGTGAAATTATTTCTGACAGCAGTGCAACTCCAAGAATCATTTCTGTCCCTCTCATGCAGTGTTTTAAAACCACCTGGGCCATGTCTATCTTTCCTTTCAACCATGTTCAAATGCAAGAATTGTGCATTAGTTCAGTTTTTTTTTTTTTACATATAAACGAGTATAATGAGATATCTGTCTCTTTAAAATGTCTGTGTGTATTCATTCAGTGTGGGCAAGAATTCAATGAGGGGGACTTCAAAGAGTAAAATGTCCAGTACTCTGCAGTATAATAATTCCTTTATGCATTGAAAGACACCATTACAAATAAGCATAATAAAATTCTCCCTAATTATAAATCAATGATGCATAATTATGCATATTACTGTAACTCATAGAAAGTTGGTTGCTTTCGGGTTAAGGCTTTCCTCATGCCATGTGTGCAGACAAAGATAAAGCAATCTGATAATAGAGAATAGCAAATAACGAAAAAGGATAAGTTGGAGAAGGAGCTGACAGAATAAATAATGCTTGGATATTCCTGCACCTACTTTACCATATTATATTATTACAGAATAACCCTGTGTCGACTGCATTTGTTTAATGCAGGTCATACAACAATACATTTTAAAATGTCTTTCTGGTAAATGTGGAATACCTCCTTCCTGTGAAACTGCTTAGGACTAGATAGGACTGTGCCATATCTGAGCAGCATGAATCCATGCTCTACCTCTCCTTGTTAGGACGTTCTAGTATGTCCAATGTGAACAGAGGATTTATCATATCGTCTGGCAGAAACCTCCATATCTCCACATGTATTAATTTATTCATAAATCAATGCTATCGGTCTGTGTGTGGGTTTTATAAAGTTTTAACCAAAGGACAGTATTAATAAGAACTTGTGAATTGACAAAGCATATTTAACATGTTTGTTTTTTGTTTCTTGAAAAAATGACTGTTTTTGAGATACAAGGTTTCTGCCAGACAGCGACACTATGTACTAGCTAGTGTACTAGCTGGATCCTCTTTGATTGCCTTGCACTGTGGATGGAGGTCACTCCCTCTCTCTTCACATTGAAAATGAAATGACAGCTTTTTGTAGATCAATATTTTGCTTACAAATTACATTCATTGATATCGATGATATGAAATGTTTTTGATGACCGAGGTTATTCACAAACCACTAAATGAGTGACTATGATTGATGGGACATGACAGTACACTGTCCACATTATGTGTTGGAAATGGAGTTTTTTCAATGACTCATTGTGTTGAATGAAACTATTCTAACGTTCCATTGTAGCTGACCAGTGTAATGATCGGCAGTGCAAAGGAGTTAGAAATCATCTTTGGAGGAGAGGTCTGCTTCCACAATCACGTGAGAGTTCAACGAAATGTGTCTTGTTTTGCACATGAGGACACTGTCATGTTGTCACCACGCTCTCCCAGTCAACCCTGTACTGATTCTTCTTGGATGATGTGGTGCTTTGTATTGATAGATCTTCAAATAAATGGAATGTACACCTCCCCCTCTGGTCTGCCTTCATTCATTTAGTTTGATCTCATCCGGTTGTTCTTCTCCTTAAAGGTGCACTATGCAACGTTTGGGTGTGTCAGAGAACTGAACGTTTTAGGTATCTAAGCCGGTATATTGTCATAACTGAGTAAACAAACTTTCCTCACTGGAAAATTGGATCGCTGGACCACTGAAGTTAGAAAGCTTAATGAAAAGTTACTGTTTCACTGTTGTTGTTTACAGCAGCAGGGCCCACAGTTTGGTTTACAAACACATTAGTAACTCGTTTGGCGTTTGGTTCCAGATGCCTTGAAAATAATTTACTTTTGATTTATGATGATATAATTATTCAATACTAAGAATATATGCAAATGTAAACAAATGCCCCTCCTCTGAAACTGCATAGTGCACCTTTAAAACTGACTGTCTGTTACAGAGCTTATTGCAAGATCATTTTTGACTACTTTTATCTTTTATTGTAAATCAAGTCACAAAGGTTGAATCAGTCACGTGATTGGCTGTTCGCTCAGTCAGACACTGAAGACATGTCAAGACAATGTCTTGATTGATAAAGAATTGGTGCTGAAAACTGATGAGGGTGACATAATATCAAGTACAATATTGTGATACTAATTTTTGAAGAAAATAAAAGCATGTTGCAGTTCGTAGTCATTTAAGGTGCACTATGCAGCTTCAGGTGAGGGCGATTTGTTTACATTTTCAGAGCCTGCAGTTAGTTTACAAAACATATATTTCTCTACATGTTATTCTTAGTATTGACTAATTATTCCAATCATGAATCAAAACTAAATTATTTGGAGGAATCTGGAAGTTGGAACCAAATGTAAGACTATTATATATTTGTAAACCAAACTGTGGGCTGTGCTTCTGTAAACAACAACTGTGAAACAGTCACTTTTCAGGTATAGCTTTCTAACTTCAGTGTTCCAGCGATCCAATTTTCCTGTGATGAAAGTTTGTTCAATTCAGTTATGAGAATATACCTACACATATTTTGTCTGTTCTTATCCATTCGATTTTCATTCCATAATATCCTAAATAATGAACCATTTAGGTCTCGGTAGCACATCCCCAGCCCCAGCAGTTCCAGTGCTTTTCAGCCCTGGCTCTTACACAGACTGTGACTGTTCTCTGACTGTCAGTCTTTGGTCACGTGCATGTCAACCTCTTTGAAATGGGATGGATTAGGTTTATCTGTGCCTTCTCAGCAAGGCACGTCGCTTGGTGTGCACCGGGGAGATATTCATTACCAAATCCTGGGAAATATTCAGTGAATTTATACTGTTACTTACTTTTGAACTAACAAGACTAGCAAGTCTCCCTGGACTACAAGCCACTGCAAGAACAGGTAGGCTCTGACCATTTTGACCTAACAGTAACGAAGTATCGAACTTCAGTGTATTTACTGAGTATCTGTACTTTACTTGAGTATCTGCTTTTTGAAAACTTTGACTCTGACTCCACTACATTTCAAAGACAAAAATGTTACTTTTGACTCCACTACATTTCTAGGAGACAAACAAAGTTAAAGTTACTTTCAGACTAAGAAAAGCATTGAAGTCAGCTGTTTATTTTTCTAACATGCAATAAGCCACATGCTACGTTTATCACATAAGGAAACCATTTACAGTACCCGCTTTAATTTTAGAATGATAATTTGAGTTAAATATTTGTCACTTCACTTCTCCATTTGATCCCCTTGTCTTGTTGGATCACCAGTCCTACGTTAGTCCTTTGCCTTTATCTAGCAGAAATGTACACTTTGTACTTTTAAATGCTTAATTTAAAAAAAGCAAATATTGGACTTTAACTAGAGTTAAAAAGTTAATTCTGGGCAACTTTCACTTGTATTTGAGTAATATTTGACTAGGAGTATCTATACTTTGACCTACTGGGGTTGAGTATTTGTCCATCACTGAGAATCATTCATCATAAATGTACTTTGGTGTATGAAAAAATAGCCCAGGCATAAAATTGACCATAGTAGAGTTGTAGTGATACATTCTGTAAATAGCATTGAATATAATGAATCTTCATTTTCCTTATAAATATGAATTTTTTGTATTAATGTATATATAGTCTTTGAAATGACGGAAAGTAATAATGACCATAACAGCTTATATCTCAAGGTGAGGGTCTTCAGATGTCCACTTTATGCCCCCCTCCCAAAAAAGATATATATATTATTACAATATTTTCAGCTCTGCATCTATTCTTGACTAAATATCATGTGCATTTCAAATGTGTTTTTATTTATTTGTGCATATCAGCACAGTGATGAAGTAGATAATAGTAAAAAAAAAATGTATTGCGAATAAAGTTACTATTGAATTGTACCAAAAAGGTATAATGTCATTATTGGCTCATGTTTTGAGTACCACATGCATACTGTAACCCTTCTTTGGTCCTTTCTCTACATTGTTAGTGCTGTGATGACTATTTTCATAACTTATTGGTAGAGAACCGACCCCATCATTCGATCCTATAGCTCCTTCAGGCGTGTTGGCCCTCTACATTGCCTGGATATTAGTGTCTAAATGGGCACATTGATCACCTGTAGGTCTCAGCACTACAATGAACCTTCAGTCTGCCATCAACAAAGAGCTGTTCATCCCTCGTGATGAGCGCATGCTGGTGGCAGTGGAGGTGCGCAGGAGGAAGAGGAAAAGGATGTCCTTCATGCCCACCGGGGCCAAAGGAGACTACACCACATTCATCTGTGTTTCAGGTTGGACTTTTAAACTTTTCCTGAGTTCTAAATCTCATACTCTTTCTTTGTTCCATTCTACAAACTACAGCTGATCATTAAAATAATGTAGTTAGCATGCAGTACTGTAGGCATACCATTGGGACATAATTTTACTTATTTATTGCATCATAACTTAGCACCTCGATCTTGCCTCTTGCATATCCGTCGGATCCCCGGTTGTTTTCAGGCAATGTGACGTCACTTCCGGGTGCGCACTGGATTGTGGGTCAGAATCGCCCCAAATAGCAATGCTGATAACACTAAAAATCATCCCAGAAGTACAGTCCCGAACAACAGTCTTGTCACTTATCAATTTTGTAGAAACAACAGCTTATAAACTGACTTTTAATTAATCCATTGGTTTTAAAAAATGGCTCATATGAAAGCTAAAACCCTCCCAAATGATGTTTAATAAAATAAAATAAATTTGCTTCACTGAAGAAATATTGATAATTTAATGAACACAGATAGGTCAGATTTATGCAACATATTTTTGTATTTGAAGTAAATTATTTGTTAAATTTTCACATTACTCTCTGTAGGCGACAAGACTTTCTGTTCTGACCTTTCTGTGTTCATTAAATGATCAATATTTCTGTAGTGAAGCAAATTTATTTAAGTATATTAAACATAGTTTAAGGATAATAGTTGGCATACGGGTATTTTTAAGCATACTAAATCGACCACAAGAATTTGGACATCCTGAAACATTTTCTTCCAAACTAAATAGCAGAAAGTTTTGGTAATGGAACGCAGGGTTTATTTGGTGAAATGAGCTAGACATAGAAAGTCTTAGTCTTATCGCAGACTTGCAACATCAAAAACTGAAGTACCGCTAGATATCCTCAGATCATAAACACAAGCTTTGATTGGTCAGTTTTCTTACTGCAATCTTTAATTAAGTACACACTGCCTGGCTACAAGTGATTTGTTAAAGTTAATATAATTTACCAGTTAGCATTTTATATGTTAAAGAGAGAATAGGGAAATAGAAAAAAATATTTACATGGATAATATACATCTAAAAGCATGAAATGTGCATTTGATCAATTACTTATAAAAGGAAACAGAAAATGCTATTCATCATCTCTTCGTCTGGCTGGATCTGGCTAGAGAATTTTATCATCATCACAGGCGATATTTCCAATTGCAAGACAGCGTTGGAAGAACCGCCCTGAATGTCTTATCCACCACAGCCACGGCGTGGACTTGGTCACAGGCCTCCTCCATGGCCTGAATGACCTGAGCCTGGGCCAGAAGATCGGAAACCTTCCACCGCCATGCCGAGAAAAACTCTTCGATTGGGTTAAGAAAAGGACAGTATATGGTGGAAGGTATAGGACTGTGAACTGTGGTTGGTGTTGAAACCAGTTCTGGACCAGAGCAGCACGGTCCCAGATGACAATGTATTGTTTCTGGTGCATTTGGTTACCTGCTATGTTGTGCAATTGGTCTAAAAATGTGAGTATGTGAGCTGTGTTGTAAGGGCCAATTTTGGCATGACGGTGGAGGACCCCATCCTGTTTAATGGCCGCACAAAGGGTGATGCTACGTTGCCCTGGGACATTGATTACAGCCCTATGGCCAATTATGTTTCTGCCTCTCCGTCTTGCTTTGGTGAGGTTGAACCCTGACTCATCTAGGAGGATGAATTAACGCTGGATTTCCTCAGCATCCATCTGTAGAACTCTCTGAAATACAGTGATAGACAAGATTGTGTAGTTCAGAATAGATCTAGTATACAGTCTATGTCGGTGGAGGAGCGCAAGGTCTCTAATATCCACTAGCTCTGTGATGTTGTCATGAATGAGTGGAAGAGAATTCCAATGGCAACCTGTGAAGCTCTGGTGATCTCTATGCCTAAGAGGGTTTAGGCAGTGCTGGAAAATACTCACTTTTGTTGCCAGCAGTTAAGACGTTAATGGCTGTGTTTTGAGTTATTTTGAGGGGACAGTAAATGTACACAGTTATACAAGCTGTACACCAACTACTTTACATTGTATCAAAGTGTCATTCCTTCATTGTTGGCCATGATACTGTTCATGTCAAAAGGTCATGTTTGCAGTATGCAACATCACAATGCTACTGTAAAGTCAACAATACATACCTCCACATTCTCATGCCGCAACTGTTTGACCCTCGCTGAATTCCTCTCAAAAGGCACTCGATACAGTTGTTTCATTTGGACCTGATTTATTTTCAGGATGCATGCCAGTGTTGACAGAGAGACCTGGTGGACATTATTGAAAATGTCATGGTCACCAATAATGTTGGCTTGAAGTTCTCTGAGCCTGATTGCATTGTTAGCCAAAAACATGTTTATTATCTCTCTCTCTTGTTGTTGTGTGAATATGGGCCCCCTTCCTCCTCGCCGGTCTCGAGCCTCAATCCCATGTAGAAAATAACACATGTAACCTACTGTAGAAGATCACAGGAAGGGGTATCCAAAATGTTGGTCTTCTTCTTCTTCTTCTCCTCCTCCTTCTTCTCCTCCTCCTCCTCCTCCTCCTTCTTCTTCTTCTTCTTCTTCTTCTTCTTCTTCTTCTTCTTCTTCTTCTTCTTCTTCTTCTTCTTCTTCTTCTTCTTCTTCTTCTTCTTCTTCTTTTTCTTCTCCTCTTTTCAAAAAGTGTGAGGCTGAAATTGTGCGTATAGTGGTGACCATATGGGCCAATGGTTTGCTTCTTGAGTTTAAGGTTTTGATAATTGTGTAATACTTTTGATTTTACTGTTTGCGCGATCGGATTTTTAAAAATTATTTCTGTACTTTTTAACCTGTACTGGATACAGTATTTTTGAAAAATGAAAGGAAGATAAAAGTTAAGAAGATGGGGCAACACGTTGCTGTTTTGTTATTTTTTATTTTATTTTATGCCATCTCTGAAAAAAACGCAATGAATCTTGGGATATGATGGGCCGCGAAGGATACATCTGTTGGACCCTTCAAAACCGTGAAACGAAGGCTGCATTTCTCGGCCGCATATGAAGGAGCCTTCGAAATGGGACAAGCCTTGACGCGCCGCTATGATGCAATCGGTCTTCAAATGCAGCCTTCGAAGGCTGCGGCCCCTTACAGTTTTTGCCTAATGCTTACACACTAATAGTGGTTGCTAGGTCCAAACTTGGAAAATCACACAGACTCACACACATGAAATATACAAAATAAAACTAATTGAATACCAATCAGTGTGAGCCTTAGCACTACAAATAGACTTACAGTTTTTTCCTAATGCTTAAACACTAATAGTGGTTGCTATGCCCAAAGGATCACAACCTCTAACTTTGGTGACCATGCCCTAAACACAAGCACCAACCCCACAAACACAAAATAGGCTTTGCGCTGTGTTTGAAATTCTGCAACACACTTCTTGCAAAACACTACACACTGTTTTTTACACAAGACACATTGTTCAAAAAGGAAATCTCCTGCAATCCTTGTGAAAACACATCTATTTAAAATTCAAAACACAACTAAAATTGGAAAAGCACACAGACTCACACACTTTAAAAATAAAAAAATAAATCTAATTGAATACCAATCAGTGTGAGCCTTAGCACTACAAATACACTTCAGGTGAGCTCAGCTTCTTTGTGAGACAGTAAGAGTCAGGGGAAGAGGACAAGAGAGAGCGGTAGGAGGACGATGACAAAGGAGACAACAGACGGAGACACATACAACAGGGACACTATAGTGGACCATGTTATAGATCATGGCCTAACAATATAAGAGCCTGGGCAGAGAGTCCAGCCCAACTACACAGTAGCTCCATAATTAGGACATTTATACTGGATATCAGGAATACTTTTGCTCTTGGTTCTCAAAGGATGACATTGCATGTGATGTCGATGAGGCGATGTGGCCAGACGCAAACGGGAGGCGGTATCCAAAGGATTAATAATCCACTCACCCCATTCCTAACAACACTGTTTTTATTTTATTTTACTGTAATTATTTCAGAGTTTATATTGACAAACTGAATTGCTTCTTGAACTGCAATACCTATTTGTTTATTTGTTGGCCAAAACAATGACATTGCAAAATACACTTTTTTTTCAGAAGCTTTTTTATTTTTATTTTCATGTGTCTAGATGAACTGTAGTGAATCAATCTTTCACAAAAAAAATCTGTATGAAACTTGTAAAGTCAAAAACCATCCAAAGTAGTGAATACAGCTGTGTTTTGCGTAAAGCACATCTGTGTGTTGTTGCTGCTAGGAAAGAGTAATTCAAAGGTGCATATGTGTGTATTGTTTTGATGCTAAAAACAGTTTTGAAATGGGATTGTTAGGTTTTGTTTCAAGAGTTTCATTTTGCTGTATAAGTTAGAGGTTTATCTCCATGTGCTTTGTCCTATTCGGCCTGTGTGTTAAGTTTTGACACAGTGGGCCAAAGTCTGCAACATGTGTGTAAGCAATCGGCAAAAACTGTAAGCTTTTTAATTTTAATTTTCATATGTCTAGATGAACTGCAGTGAATCAATCTTTTACAAAAAATAAACCAGTATGAGACTTTTAAAGTAAAAAAACATACTGTAATGAATACAGCTGTGTTTTGCATTAAGCACATCTGTGTGCTGTTGCTGCTAGGAAAAAGTAATTCAAAGGTGCATGTGTGTATTGTTTTGATGCCAAAAACAGTTTTGAAATGGGATTGTTAGGTTTTGTTTCAAGAGCTTCATTTTGCTGTATAATAAGTTAGAAGATTATCTCCATGTGCTTTGTCTCATTCTGTGTGTTAAGTTTTGACACAGTGGGCTAAAGTCTGCAACATGTGTGTAAGCAATCAGCAAAAACTGTAATTGGGACACAGCTATAGTTTATCTGCACTTTCTCCGTGTAGTTCTTAACAGTACTCAAATCACTGAGAAGTAGAATTGCTAAATGTGTTTTAGGTTGTCAACAGCAGTGCGTAACTGGTTCAGACAGAATTAAGCAATATGAAGCGTGTGTGTTTCATATGGTGACAGAATAAGGTTTTTATAAATTAGTGTATAGTTTTGAAAAGAGTATTTCATTTTGCAAAGGGTCTGAGGAGTTCTGCTAATTGGGTGTTTGGTTGTGCTAATTGTGTGTAGTGTTTTGAGAAAACGGGCCCTGTTTTCAAAATCGTGCTCAAGCAATCGAAAAAAACTGTAACATAGAGAACACAAGTGAAGGCAAGTCAAAAAAATATGAAAAGAACATTTACAATAAAATATTAAAAAGAAGAGCTGTACAGTTGTGCAGGAGTAGGCATGATAAAAAAATTAGCAAATGATCACCAACAGATTGTATTGTTACTAAATGATCAATTATTCAAGGCTATTATTTCCATTGTGAACTGTTATTGAAGGTATTTTTCAAAAAGGATGCTCTTTTTTGAATATGATCTGTGTAAACCTAGTGACCAATGCCAGGCCCCATCAGCTGCACATTACCAAGGTCAAGCAGTTTTGTGGCTCGCCCTCCTTCACCAGGAGGTCCCAGTGGACGGTGGAGCAGCTTCGACAGGTCAACGGCATCAACCCCAACAAGGTCGGCAGCATTCAGTCCATTTTAATTGTGTGTGTGTGTGTGTGTGTGTGTGTGTGTGTGTGTGTATGTTTGTGTGTGTGTTTGTGTGCGTATATGACTTTATCACTTAATTCTCCTGTGCCCTGCTCTTCCAGGACAGCCCAGAGTTTGACCTGGTGTTTGACAATGCTGGGGACCAGTGGGTGGCCATCTCATCAGCAGAGAAGTGTATCTTTGTTCAGATCCTGTACCACGCTTGCCAGACCTACTGGAACGGTAAAGCAGGGAGTCTGGGAAAGGCCGGGAAGCTGGGCAAGGTGAGCTCCCAGAGGAGAGCGAGTCAGTCCGCTCAACATGAGGTCAAGGCTGGTTCCAGTGGCTCCCCACCTGCCTCTACATCCAAAAGCCTTCAAGCCAGGAGGAAGAGCTATGTTCCTCCAAGACAGACAGAGTTTATCAACTGCCAGTCCAAACTCACAGGAGGTAGTGTCATATGAGGTTTTTTTTTAGGAATCTCTATTAATTATTTTGTTCATATGTGAATAACCTCAGTCGTTATCTGTCGTCCTTATTTTTACAGACGCCTGCACCATGAATCTGGTCATCTACCGCTGCAAAGCCTTCTTGAATCGCATGAAGAATATGATGGTTGCAAACCAAAGGCGATCACCAGGTGGGAACCATCCCTAAAGTGATTTTAATATAAGTGTCAGGTCAAAATCCACAGTCCTCATTCCGGACAAATTACATTCTAAAGTTCAGCTATAGTTATACACTTTAGCAGTTGGAGTTAAACAAATCAAGTGGGTATCTTCCTTTATAAGTTATCAATATCCTTTCAATGTACATAGGGGCATTTCATTGATTTTCTTTAACATAAAACCTGCCTTGTCTGCAATAATGCTAGCTTCACCAATATGAAATAAGACATCAATCTTCTCCTCTGCATGGTCACAGTTGTGCACAAAACATGTTATGCCCATATTGGTTTACATAAATTGCTGCATTTATATAGTGCTTTTATCCAAAAGACAGTTTTGTGTACGCACAATTGGGAGCAATTTGGGGTTCAGTGTCTTGACAAAGGACACTTTGACATATAGCCAGTGTTTACACAACAAGACATACCCGGTAAAGCACTACTGTGTGGGTCACCACATTGTATCAGCACTCAGATCCCAGCACACTACCACTGTAGTGCAACTGTATCGATTAAACACACACAAATAAACTTGAGGCATATAAATACACTGTTGGTGATGGTTAAGCCTGTGAAGGTTTATTTAACTGAACTGTGTTGCAGCGTGAGTAGAGAGATGTATTGATTACAATAGAAACAATGTGTTCCTTTCCCAGGTCTCCCCATGTGTTCTTTTCACTCTATACTACCATGACTCCTCCGGACATGGGCTGGTGTCTCTCTTTGGGTCATTTTCCTTTCTGTCTTTTTGTCTATTGTGCTCAGTGTGCTGCACCTCTCTGCTGCAGCAGAAAGGCCTCTCTGTGATGTGGCGCCGCTCAGATGACAGGAGACTTTGTTTATTTTCGGGGAGGTCCACACAATAGCCGGTCTTTAGGAAGCCCAGAGCTGTGAGACCATTGAACTGGTTGACAGGGACAGTGGAAGAGATGTACCAGGCTGCACCAAGTTACACTTCAACAGCACTTCATGCTTAACCTCAGTTGACCTGTGACATGTGGTATTACTTCTGACGATGTTGAGTTAAAACTTAATAAAGCAGCACCAAAAACATGAAACGATAACGTAAATCAAAAACACAGACAGACACAGACAGACACAGACACACACACACACACACACACACACACACACACACACACACACACACACACACACACACACACACACACACACATAAACAGACAGAGCCTCAGCTGTGTATTAACACCAGATTTTTTGTGCAAACACAGTACAGACAGGTAGCGGATAGTGAAGCGATTTTAACATCAATCGTTCTCCAGAAGTTCTGACTCTACCTTTAACAGTATTTGATTGATTTCTTACTTTCAGCACATTAACTGCCCACTTTACTAAAATTGTCTTATCACACTTTCTGGTGGTATGAACAGGTCAGCCTGGAGGGAGCACTATGGGTAATGTAGTCCAGAGGATGAACGTGGCTCTGGGGGAGCGTGGAAACAGACTGTCTCGTGCTGAGGACAAGACGGTGGAGCTGATGCAGAAAACCCAGCAGTTGGCAGATACTGCTCACAAGGTGACATACACAACATACACTTTTCTTAACAATATAAATAATTGTTAAAATATGTTATCAAGGCAAAAGAGTTCATAATGTCTATTATAAATTATTTTCTTTTAAAGGAATAGTTCAACATTTTAGATTTTTAGCAATTTGCCTCACTCTCTGGCTCAATATAAGGTGTCATAAACCTTCATTGTAACTATGCGTGCATTTTTTATGAAGTTAGGGGCATAGGTCTCTCATCCGGGTTAGCTTAGCTCCAGTAGCTAAGGGGAGCAATAGCCTGACTCTGCTGGCAGCAAGAAGATAAACTTTACAACACCACTAAACGCTCCTGTGTACTTGTTGTGACCCATTTATTTACCAAGTTATTTTTGGCACGGTGGTCCTTCAAATAGGCCTACATACCGATAGGAAACTGCAGATGGGCTTCTCAGCAGCCTATGTAAACAAGACGTCAGTGATTATACAGAGCAGCAGAGAGATGGCTGTGAAGATCCAGAACGATATGGATTTGAACCAGAATACACTGAGGAGCAACATGTGTTTTGGAAGAGGAGCGGCTGAGGCTGCAGCAAAGGCACTCGTTTTCAGTTCAGTTCAGTTCAGTTTTATTTTGTCATTGTTACAGGTAACAACGAAACGCTGTCAGAGCAAACACAAACAGGCATAACGTTTTAGTTGTCCACCAATTTACATTTACATAATTAATCTGATCTCCATAAATCAATCAATAAATCAATCACCCAGTATTGTACACATGGTAGCTACTCCTATATGTCATACATAACCCATAAGGTGCTGGTGCAATAAATAAATAAATATTGGTTTCTGTCGGTAGGTTGACAAGCCCCACACCGACACCGCCAGTTGTGACTCTCCCCTCGTCCCCAGGCTGTTCACCTGCCTCAGCCTCCCTCCTCGCCCGCTCCCCTTCCAACACATGTAGTTTCTCCTTCGTTTATTCTGGTTCAAATCCATACGCTTTTGGATCTTTGCAGCAATCTTTCTTTTGCTCCGTATAATCGCCGCCGTTTTGTTTACTGAAGGCCCATCTGCGGTAGTTCGCTCATGCTCATAGAGACACAACGTGCCAAAAATAACAAGCGCAACATGGCGTACAAAATAAACGAGTCACAACAAGCACACAGGAGCATTTAATGATGTTGTAAATTGTATCTTCTTGCTGCCAGCAGAGTCAGGCTATTGCTCCCCTTACCTACCAGCGCTGGAGCTATACTAACCCAGATGAGCAACCTCTGCCCCTAACTTCATCAAAAATTCATGCAAAATTACAGGGAAGGTTTCTGTTGCCTTATATTAAGTTGGAGAGTGAGGCAAATCGCGGATAATTGGAAATGTTTAACTATTCTTTTAAGATAACAAACATATCTGTTCCCATGCAGCTGGCCCTGAAGCGTTCGAAGTAAAGCCTGTTGGAGGATGAATGGCGTTCTTCAGAATACTTAAGATGAATCCTGGAATATGGACACTAACACTCTTCATGAAAGCCTGTTTGTAAGAAGACAACTGGAGAAGAGCCACTCTGGCTTTGGACCATTACTAAACTGTTTCTATTGTAACTGAGTGCAGTGTAGAGAACTAAATATTTGGTGCTTGCGATTTTAATCTGTGCTTGATCAAATGATCATCTGTGTTCAGTTTTTGCCTGTTGTCAGATGAACTTGAAGATAGCTGGACTTGTAGATTTAAGCTGCAGTTATTATAGTTCAAACACCGAAGACAATAAACTTGGCACGCATAACTGAAACAATGTGGGCGTGCTCTATAACATATTGGCTTACTACTCAAGTTGTCTTTAGTAATGATATGTAGGAAAAGTGTCACATTGATGGTTCAGTTTGCCCTGCGTGCATTGTAATGATGAAAATAAGAATGTCAAGTGAAGAATGTCAAGTGAAGTTACCCACACATTGCTGCTTGCAGCTTTATAATTTTGGTCTTTGAAACCAGGTTCAACCATGAAAGGGTTAAAAAAGGAATCTGCTTAAACCGAGAATATATTTTAACATGTTTGTTTTCTATAATTTGTTATCAACACTTTTATCTAGCACTTATTACACTAAACTTAAGATCTGCGTCACAGGTAGTAATGCTTAGGGTGAATGGTATTCTTTTTACCCTTCTGTATCTGCACATGGTTTTTACTAAATTATATATAATTGTACTCAAGTTTGATTTGACATTACACTTTATCACCAATTGTTGCCATCATTATGTGTTCCTGGTTTCTGTTTGTTTTAAGTGTGTGTTTATGTGCGTTTGAACAGTGCACATTGCCATGTCTTGTGTAAAATCTGTGTCCTCTATGTTCATATTGCTGTCTTGAACACTTGTCAAACTGTCACTGCATATTTTGTCTCCTGTTCTGTGTCTTCTGGTCTATGTATGTCATTGTGTGTTTTTTAGTTTGTATTAGAGGTATTGTCTTTGACTGTTGAGTGAAATTGAATCATGTGGGGAAGGTCAAAAGGATTACTTTTCATTGAGGCGTTCAAGTGAACCTGTCTGTGTGGAAAAGTCTATATAAAGTGACTATAAAGTGTAAATGTTGTCTTAAGCTGAAACCCTTTATGTTTGCATAGCAAATTTTAGTAATTAAAGTGGGCAGATCTAAACAGTGATTTAAGTATGCATTTGTGTAAACTAAACACAATTTTGTCTTTGATAAATTAACCAAGGATATTCTTTTTAACTTTATTAAAGGGTTCAAGCCTGCATGGCTGAGTTTGCTCAGGTTTGTTATTATTCGTCTAATGCCGCATCTCAAATATAAGAGAAAATGAATATTTTGCTCAAACAACCATGAGCTGGAATGAGCTAGAAACATGAAATTTGGCACAATACCTTGAAAGGATTTGCAAACGCTTCCCAGGAAATATAAGCCATCCGGTCCTGGTAGCGCTACAATTAAATAGAGAAGAAGAAAGACACAGTAAGTCCTATTAACTTGAAATCTGCCACAAAGCTGCAGCAGATAGTAAAGTCTATTGGACCATAATGGTCCCATGTGACGGTACTGTGCTAATTAGCAAAAACTGGTAAACAGGAAGTTTAAATCTTTCAAATTTGGCTCTATCAACACCAAATTTCTACACTGCCCAGCCTAAAGAAAAGTCACACACTCAAATATCTTGTTAGACCATCTTTAGCTTTGATTACGGCACATAAGGTTGCTCTGAACCTAGACCTGACGAACTGAAGCAACCCCAGATCCTACTGTATACTGCCACACAGGCTTGTACAGTAGGCAAGGCATGATGGGAGCATCACTTCATTCACCTCTACTCTTACCCTGATGCACCCATCACTCTGATCAGGGTCAATCTGGTCTCATCAGACCAGACAACCCTTTTCCATTACTCCTGAGTCCAGGGCTGTACGCTTATTTTTTTGGTGGTAGCACTGGTGCTAGCAATCAAAAAAATTCAGTAGCACAAAAAAAAATTTGGTAGCACACAAAGTAAAAAACTTGCATAACCTTAACTGTAGTGGCAACCTGTTTGCCACTCTTGCAGGACGTGGGATTCTGGACTCGTGCTCAAAAAGAAAATACAAGGCCGATGTAACATGAAAAAGTAGTGGATTTATTTCTCAAAGAATACTCGACAATGAACAAAAAATATACGTAATGCTACGGTCAGAAAAGTGAAGCTCCCATCCTGCTCTGATACTTCAATAACACTGCAGAAAGCCGACAAGTGACTCATTTACCTCAGTTGTACGACACTAAGCTACGCTTTACGACAGTAACCACCTGTGATAACAAGTGACAAAATAAGGGTACTATCTACTGATTAGACCTAAATATACAACTAAATATAAGCTATGATAATTATTATTAATTAAAGCAAAATATATTATTAACACATGCCTATCCTCTCCATGGCTCTAACACTTAACCCTTAAATTTCGCTCTAATTACCTTTGAGCATGTCATCTTGGTCTCATTTGAGATTCTCAATTAATATTATATCCTAGTGTGTGCAGTAATAATTATAGAAGAATGAATAGAGGTGCACTGATTGCAATTTAGACAAAAGAATCTAACCTGCCAATTGCAATTTTTTGCTGATTCAGAATTATTTCTCCCTATAAAAATATAAAAATAATATCTAAGGAAGGAATCTGAGGCATCGGGTAATGTGAGCCACCCCCTGTATCTAGGCAACGGAAAACATTTGTGGTCATGTGAGATATATGTTTTCAAGCCCCTCTCATTTCCCCATGGCCCTGAAAGAGAGGACCTCATGGTGCTGTGGTAAGCATGTTTTTTTCACCAAAATAGGTATTTTGCATGTTAAAAGTAAATGTTCTTGCTGTCAACTTAATCAACTGTTGTGCCAAAGCAAATGTATTCACGTAGAACAACTTCTATCATATGTGTTGATGAACTACCAACATATGAAACCATGTGATGCTGATAACTGAAGATTAGCCTGAAATGCTAAGAGAGGTAGTTTTTTCTCAAATTGTGGTGGTGGGGGAAAGTGAGCCACTATCTCACTTTCCCGCACCATGAGGCACAAGTTAAGTTTAGTCTTAAACATATTTTAATGTAATATTACATAACATATGTTTTATTTTAATGTCATACACATTGTAGAAAAGCCATCATGCCAAGGAAATACACCAGGAAGACGACCTGGGGCAACCACACGGAAAGAGCACCTTCTCATCTTTCCCTATAACCTTCAGGGCTTGAATGTAGAGTAGGCCTAGTTGTAGAGTATGACAGGCTGATGTTATAATCCAGTTGGGTCTTCTCCTGTGTTCTGAGTCCCAGGCTGTTCTCGCTGGTTCTGATTTTCCTATGCTTTGACCCCCAGACACAAGCTGGCTCTAAGGGTCCTGTGTTCTGACCCCCAGACTGTGTTCTAATCTAACTGGTTCTATCTTTCATTTGAATCTTATTAAAACCTTTTGAATTATAATATGTTGTATTTGATTGTGTTCAGAGTTACTTTCAAGTGTTTAGAAAATTTGCTTTGCTTAATTGACCAAACCCCATCATTGTTTTACTAGTCCGACATTAGTTCTGGAATGTGTGGCTAGCTTTCAGGATTCTTACTGTTACAATATGTGTTGTTATGGTAGTGTCAGAGTGGAAAAAGTAAGTGGATCAGTTTACCCCACAGCTGGGGTAAAGTGAGCCACCTGACAACTTTTTTTAAAACAATCATATTTTCACTGCCCTTTGTCTTGAAACAATTCTGCTAATGCCCATTTCTATGAAACATCCTGAATTAATGGGAAATGTGTAAATTTGAGTGATAAATCATTTTAGCTTGCTTAGAGGGGAGCAAATGTAAAAAGTGGCTCAGATTACCCCGTTCTCCCCTATATATTTTTTGTATATACATATAATTATTAAATTAATAATAATAAATTATTTTAGAAAATGTCCTTCTGTTACAGTTTTTTTCGATTGCTAACCCACAGTGGGCACAACTGTAGCTCAATGTGCAAAACTCTAACTACAGTCTGCACTACCAACAGTCACTGGAGCGGAACTTCACCTGCAAAATAGGCTCAGTGCAGCAAACACTATGAACCAGCCTCATTGAGATAACACACACTGTCACTCAGAATATGCTCAGAGTACAAACACTAGCATCGAACCCCAATACATAAATTACAAACTTTTAATCTTTACAGTTTGGATAATTTGAGTTATTTCACACAAATTACGTAATATTTTCTTTGATGAAAGGGTGAAATTCTTTCACATGAAATTGTTTATTTTATAACATACCAGTTTTTTTTAGGAAAACAAAAGTAAATGAAAATCAGAAGTTTGCTTCAATAGATACACATTTTGTATATTTTATTGAAAACATTTCCAAATGTAGTATTTATCTGTGTAAATATTCTATAATTGTAATACAGAAATCAATTTCTGTAATGTTGTCATTTACTGTAAGGATGCAACTCTAAGCTGTTTGTTTGCTGGAAAATTCGTATTACAGATGCAACTTTAGACCTTTCGCGTGTTAGGCGAACGTGATAACCACTACACTACGGAAACTGCACGGTGCTCCTCCACGCACAACTGCGCGGCCACCCACCTGCTTACGCAACGCAGAATTCAGTGTGAAAAGGAACGAGGACCTGTTATTTCCAGGATCAACCCCTGGCCTGGGCCATCACTCTGCCCCACTCAGCCTAACAACCGCCAGGAAGACCCCTTACCAACCCTACGCCGGATGACCCCACAACTCTACAGCATGCAGTGACGGTCCCCTGCATGTTGAGGCTCCCAGACGAATGCACCGAGGTCAAAAGGTCGCCAGGTATGCTAAATGTCCTTTTCAGTCAAATGTTGGCGGGTTGTAGTGAAATGCTGATCAACTGTCATCTCAGTAAAATGTTGGTGGGTTGTAGTGAACCACTGAGCCAGGGTTGGTCTTGCTGGCTGCATGTTTAGCTTTCCAAAAGCCCGCGCAAAGGGCGCCAGGCATGCTAAACGTCATTTCGATTTTCGGGCCGAAAATGCTCTCCTTCTCAGTCCTCGTTAGTATAGTGGACAGTATCTCCGCCTGTCACGCGGAAGACCGGGGTTCGATTCCCCGACGGGGAGTAACATAGTTTTCTACCAACTGGGCATATGCACAAAGGTCAAGAGGGGTCGCCAGGTATGCTATGCGGTGGCTTGTAATAAATGTAATTTCGGTCAAATCCCTTGAGCCGCTTTACGTGCCGAAATACTCGTCGAATCGGTCCTCGTTAGTATGGTGGACAGCATCACGCGGAAGACCGGTGTTCCTTTCCCAGTCGGGGAGTGACTGAGTTCTCTAACAACTGCGTGACATTCACTGGGACGCTCAAAAGAGATACAGTAGGTTCAACTGTGTCCAAGTACGTATGTCTAATTACGGTCAAAAGTCTGACTGGTGCAGAGAGTGCCAGTTTGTCTGCCTGCCTGCCTTTCTGCTTTCCTGCTTCCAGTTTAATGTAATAGCCCACGTGGGCAGTGCAATAGACTCTGCAGTTGTCTGACAATTGAACTTTACTCACGCCAAAGAGTGTTTCCGCCCGGTTTCGAACCGGGGACCTTTCGCGTGTGAGGCGAACGTGATAACCACTACACTACGGAAACTGGCAAATTTAGCCACCACGAAGATCCGCGCCGCCACCCACCTGCTTACGCAACACAGAATTATATTACCCAGTTTGAAGAGGAATAAGGACCTGGGTTTCCAGGGTGACCCCCTGACCTGGGCCTACACACTGCCCCACTCAGTCTCACCAGGCCCGGCCTGACCACCTGCAGGAACACCCCCTGGCTGGCCTGGGCCATCCCTTTTCTACCGACTGCGTCATATTCACTGAGGTGCTCAAAGGAGTTACAGTAGCATCAACTGTGTCCAAGTACATATGCTCAATTACGGTGAAAAGTCTGACTCAACTTGATAGTCTTTGTCTGTTCCCATTTGTAGGCAATTGTGTTGCATCGTGTAGGCAGTGGCGCACACTCTGCAGCTGGCTGACAACTGAGCTGAGTACAATTTGACCTTAATACTTACGCCAAAGAGTGTTTCCGCCCGGTCTCGAACCGGGGACCTTTCGCGTGTTAGGCGAACGTGATAACCACTACACTACGGAAACTGCACGGTGCTCCTCCACGCACAACTGCGCCGCCACCCACCTGCTTACGCAACGCAGAATTCAGTGTGAAAAGGAACGAGGACCTGTTATTTCCAGGATCAACCCCTGGCCTGGGCCATCACTCTGCCCCACTCAGCCTAACAACCGCCAGGAAGACCCCTTACCAACCCTACGCCGGATGACCCCACAACTCTACAGCATGCAGTGACGGTCCCCTGCATGTTGAGGCTCCCAGACGAATGCACCGAGGTCAAAAGGTCGCCAGGTATGCTAAATGTCCTTTTCAGTCAAATGTTGGCGGGTTGTAGTGAAATGCTGATCAACTGTCATCTCAGTAAAATGTTGGTGGGTTGTAGTGAACCACTGAGCCAGGGTTGGTCTTGCTGGCTGCATGTTTAGCTTTCCAAAAGCCCGCGCAAAGGGCGCCAGGCATGCTAAACGTCATTTCGATTTTCGGGCCGAAAATGCTCTCCTTCTCAGTCCTCGTTAGTATAGTGGACAGTATCTCCGCCTGTCACGCGGAAGACCGGGGTTCGATTCCCCGACGGGGAGTAACATAGTTTTCTACCAACTGGGCATATGCACAAAGGTCAAGAGGGGTCGCCAGGTATGCTATGCGGTGGCTTGTAATAAATGTAATTTCGGTCAAATCCCTTGAGCCGCTTTACGTGCCGAAATACTCGTCGAATCGGTCCTCGTTAGTATGGTGGACAGCATCACGCGGAAGACCGGTGTTCCTTTCCCAGTCGGGGAGTGACTGAGTTCTCTAACAACTGCGTGACATTCACTGGGACGCTCAAAAGAGATACAGTAGGTTCAACTGTGTCCAAGTACGTATGTCTAATTACGGTCAAAAGTCTGACTGGTGCAGAGAGTGCCAGTTTGTCTGCCTGCCTGCCTTTCTGCTTTCCTGCTTCCAGTTTAATGTAATAGCCCACGTGGGCAGTGCAATAGACTCTGCAGTTGTCTGACAATTGAACTTTACTCACGCCAAAGAGTGTTTCCGCCCGGTTTCGAACCGGGGACCTTTCGCGTGTGAGGCGAACGTGATAACCACTACACTACGGAAACTGGCAAATTTAGCCACCACGAAGATCCGCGCCGCCACCCACCTGCTTACGCAACACAGAATTATATTACCCAGTTTGAAGAGGAATAAGGACCTGGGTTTCCAGGGTGACCCCCTGACCTGGGCCTACACACTGCCCCACTCAGTCTCACCAGGCCCGGCCTGACCACCTGCAGGAACACCCCCTGGCTGGCCTGGGCCATCCCTTTTCTACCGACTGCGTCATATTCACTGAGGTGCTCAAAGGAGTTACAGTAGCATCAACTGTGTCCAAGTACATATGCTCAATTACGGTGAAAAGTCTGACTCAACTTGATAGTCTTTGTCTGTTCCCATTTGTAGGCAATTGTGTTGCATCGTGTAGGCAGTGGCGCACACTCTGCAGCTGGCTGACAACTGAGCTGAGTACAATTTGACCTTAATACTTACGCCAAAGAGTGTTTCCGCCCGGTCTCGAACCGGGGACCTTTCGCGTGTTAGGCGAACGTGATAACCACTACACTACGGAAACTGCACGGTGCTCCTCCACGCACAACTGCGCCGCCACCCACCTGCTTACGCAACGCAGAATTCAGTGTGAAAAGGAACGAGGACCTGTTATTTCCAGGATCAACCCCTGGCCTGGGCCATCACTCTGCCCCACTCAGCCTAACAACCGCCAGGAAGACCCCTTACCAACCCTACGCCGGATGACCCCACAACTCTACAGCATGCAGTGACGGTCCCCTGCATGTTGAGGCTCCCAGACGAATGCACCGAGGTCAAAAGGTCGCCAGGTATGCTAAATGTCCTTTTCAGTCAAATGTTGGCGGGTTGTAGTGAAATGCTGATCAACTGTCATCTCAGTAAAATGTTGGTGGGTTGTAGTGAACCACTGAGCCAGGGTTGGTCTTGCTGGCTGCATGTTTAGCTTTCCAAAAGCCCGCGCAAAGGGCGCCAGGCATGCTAAACGTCATTTCGATTTTCGGGCCGAAAATGTTCTCCTTCTCAGTCCTCGTTAGTATAGTGGACAGTATCTCAGCCTGTCACGCGGAAGACCGGGGTTCGATTCCCCGACGGGGAGTAACATAGTTTTCTACCAACTGGGCATATGCACAAAGGTCAAGAGGGGTCGCCAGGTATGCTATGCGGTGGCTTGTAATAAATGTAATTTCGGTCAAATCCCTTGAGCCGCTTTACGTGCCGAAATACTCGTCGAATCGGTCCTCGTTAGTATGGTGGACAGCATCACGCGGAAGACCGGTGTTCCTTTCCCAGTCGGGGAGTGACTGAGTTCTCTAACAACTGCGTGACATTCACTGGGACGCTCAAAAGAGATACAGTAGGTTCAACTGTGTCCAAGTACGTATGTCTAATTACGGTCAAAAGTCTGACTGGTGCAGAGAGTGCCAGTTTGTCTGCCTGCCTGCCTTTCTGCTTTCCTGCTTCCAGTTTAATGTAATAGCCCACGTGGGCAGTGCAATAGACTCTGCAGTTGTCTGACAATTGAACTTTACTCACGCCAAAGAGTGTTTCCGCCCGGTTTCGAACCGGGGACCTTTCGCGTGTGAGGCGAACGTGATAACCACTACACTACGGAAACTGGCAAATTTAGCCACCACGAAGATCCGCGCCGCCACCCACCTGCTTACGCAACACAGAATTATATTACCCAGTTTGAAGAGGAATAAGGACCTGGGTTTCCAGGGTGACCCCCTGACCTGGGCCTACACACTGCCCCACTCAGTCTCACCAGGCCCGGCCTGACCACCTGCAGGAACACCCCCTGGCTGGCCTGGGCCATCCCTTTTCTACCGACTGCGTCATATTCACTGAGGTGCTCAAAGGAGTTACAGTAGCATCAACTGTGTCCAAGTACATATGCTCAATTACGGTGAAAAGTCTGACTCAACTTGATAGTCTTTGTCTGTTCCCATTTGTAGGCAATTGTGTTGCATCGTGTAGGCAGTGGCGCACACTCTGCAGCTGGCTGACAACTGAGCTGAGTACAATTTGACCTTAATACTTACGCCAAAGAGTGTTTCCGCCCGGTCTCGAACCGGGGACCTTTCGCGTGTTAGGCGAACGTGATAACCACTACACTACGGAAACTGCACGGTGCTCCTCCACGCACAACTGCGCCGCCACCCACCTGCTTACGCAACGCAGAATTCAGTGTGAAAAGGAACGAGGACCTGTTATTTCCAGGATCAACCCCTGGCCTGGGCCATCACTCTGCCCCACTCAGCCTAACAACCGCCAGGAAGACCCCTTACCAACCCTACGCCGGATGACCCCACAACTCTACAGCATGCAGTGACGGTCCCCTGCATGTTGAGGCTCCCAGACGAATGCACCGAGGTCAAAAGGTCGCCAGGTATGCTAAATGTCCTTTTCAGTCAAATGTTGGCGGGTTGTAGTGAAATGCTGATCAACTGTCATCTCAGTAAAATGTTGGTGGGTTGTAGTGAACCACTGAGCCAGGGTTGGTCTTGCTGGCTGCATGTTTAGCTTTCCAAAAGCCCGCGCAAAGGGCGCCAGGCATGCTAAACGTCATTTCGATTTTCGGGCCGAAAATGCTCTCCTTCTCAGTCCTCGTTAGTATAGTGGACAGTATCTCAGCCTGTCACGCGGAAGACCGGGGTTCGATTCCCCGACGGGGAGTAACATAGTTTTCTACCAACTGGGCATATGCACAAAGGTCAAGAGGGGTCGCCAGGTATGCTATGCGGTGGCTTGTAATAAATGTAATTTCGGTCAAATCCCTTGAGCCGCTTTACGTGCCGAAATACTCGTCGAATCGGTCCTCGTTAGTATGGTGGACAGCATCACGCGGAAGACCGGTGTTCCTTTCCCAGTCGGGGAGTGACTGAGTTCTCTAACAACTGCGTGACATTCACTGGGACGCTCAAAAGAGATACAGTAGGTTCAACTGTGTCCAAGTACGTATGTCTAATTACGGTCAAAAGTCTGACTGGTGCAGAGAGTGCCAGTTTGTCTGCCTGCCTGCCTTTCTGCTTTCCTGCTTCCAGTTTAATGTAATAGCCCACGTGGGCAGTGCAATAGACTCTGCAGTTGTCTGACAATTGAACTTTACTCACGCCAAAGAGTGTTTCCGCCCGGTTTCGAACCGGGGACCTTTCGCGTGTGAGGCGAACGTGATAACCACTACGCTACGGAAACTGGCAAATTTAGCCACCACGAAGATCCGCGCCGCCACCCACCTGCTTACGCAACACAGAATTATATTACCCAGTTTGAAGAGGAATAAGGACCTGGGTTTCCAGGGTGACCCCCTGACCTGGGCCTACACACTGCCCCACTCAGTCTCACCAGGCCCGGCCTGACCACCTGCAGGAACACCCCCTGGCTGGCCTGGGCCATCCCTTTTCTACCGACTGCGTCATATTCACTGAGGTGCTCAAAGGAGTTACAGTAGCATCAACTGTGTCCAAGTACATATGCTCAATTACGGTGAAAAGTCTGACTCAACTTGATAGTCTTTGTCTGTTCCCATTTGTAGGCAATTGTGTTGCATCGTGTAGGCAGTGGCGCACACTCTGCAGCTGGCTGACAACTGAGCTGAGTACAATTTGACCTTAATACTTACGCCAAAGAGTGTTTCCGCCCGGTCTCGAACCGGGGACCTTTCGCGTGTTAGGCGAACGTGATAACCACTACACTACGGAAACTGCACGGTGCTCCTCCACGCACAACTGCGCCGCCACCCACCTGCTTACGCAACGCAGAATTCAGTGTGAAAAGGAACGAGGACCTGTTATTTCCAGGATCAACCCCTGGCCTGGGCCATCACTCTGCCCCACTCAGCCTAACAACCGCCAGGAAGACCCCTTACCAACCCTACGCCGGATGACCCCACAACTCTACAGCATGCAGTGACGGTCCCCTGCATGTTGAGGCTCCCAGACGAATGCACCGAGGTCAAAAGGTCGCCAGGTATGCTAAATGTCCTTTTCAGTCAAATGTTGGCGGGTTGTAGTGAAATGCTGATCAACTGTCATCTCAGTAAAATGTTGGTGGGTTGTAGTGAACCACTGAGCCAGGGTTGGTCTTGCTGGCTGCATGTTTAGCTTTCCAAAAGCCCGCGCAAAGGGCGCCAGGCATGCTAAACGTCATTTCGATTTTCGGGCCGAAAATGCTCTCCTTCTCAGTCCTCGTTAGTATAGTGGACAGTATCTCAGCCTGTCACGCGGAAGACCGGGGTTCGATTCCCCGACGGGGAGTAACATAGTTTTCTACCAACTGGGCATATGCACAAAGGTCAAGAGGGGTCGCCAGGTATGCTATGCGGTGGCTTGTAATAAATGTAATTTCGGTCAAATCCCTTGAGCCGCTTTACGTGCCGAAATACTCGTCGAATCGGTCCTCGTTAGTATGGTGGACAGCATCACGCGGAAGACCGGTGTTCCTTTCCCAGTCGGGGAGTGACTGAGTTCTCTAACAACTGCGTGACATTCACTGGGACGCTCAAAAGAGATACAGTAGGTTCAACTGTGTCCAAGTACGTATGTCTAATTACGGTCAAAAGTCTGACTGGTGCAGAGAGTGCCAGTTTGTCTGCCTGCCTGCCTTTCTGCTTTCCTGCTTCCAGTTTAATGTAATAGCCCACGTGGGCAGTGCAATAGACTCTGCAGTTGTCTGACAATTGAACTTTACTCACGCCAAAGAGTGTTTCCGCCCGGTTTCGAACCGGGGACCTTTCGCGTGTGAGGCGAACGTGATAACCACTACGCTACGGAAACTGGCAAATTTAACCAACCACGAAGATCCGCGCCGCCACCCACCTGCTTACGCAACACAGAATTATATTACCCAGTTTGAAGAGGAATAAGGACCTGGGTTTCCAGGGTGACCCCCTGACCTGGGCCTACACACTGCCCCACTCAGTCTCACCAGGCCCGGCCTGACCACCTGCAGGAACACCCCCTGGCTGGCCTGGGCCATCCCTTTTCTACCGACTGCGTCATATTCACTGAGGTGCTCAAAGGAGTTACAGTAGCATCAACTGTGTCCAAGTACATATGCTCAATTACGGTGAAAAGTCTGACTCAACTTGATAGTCTTTGTCTGTTCCCATTTGTAGGCAATTGTGTTGCATCGTGTAGGCAGTGGCGCACACTCTGCAGCTGGCTGACAACTGAGCTGAGTACAATTTGACCTTAATACTTACGCCAAAGAGTGTTTCCGCCCGGTCTCGAACCGGGGACCTTTCGCGTGTTAGGCGAACGTGATAACCACTACACTACGGAAACTGCACGGTGCTCCTCCACGCACAACTGCGCCGCCACCCACCTGCTTACGCAACGCAGAATTCAGTGTGAAAAGGAACGAGGACCTGTTATTTCCAGGATCAACCCCTGGCCTGGGCCATCACTCTGCCCCACTCAGCCTAACAACCGCCAGGAAGACCCCTTACCAACCCTACGCCGGATGACCCCACAACTCTACAGCATGCAGTGACGGTCCCCTGCATGTTGAGGCTCCCAGACGAATGCACCGAGGTCAAAAGGTCGCCAGGTATGCTAAATGTCCTTTTCAGTCAAATGTTGGCGGGTTGTAGTGAAATGCTGATCAACTGTCATCTCAGTAAAATGTTGGTGGGTTGTAGTGAACCACTGAGCCAGGGTTGGTCTTGCTGGCTGCATGTTTAGCTTTCCAAAAGCCCGCGCAAAGGGCGCCAGGCATGCTAAACGTCATTTCGATTTTCGGCCCGAAAATGCTCTCCGTCTCAGTCCTCGTTAGTATAGTGGACAGTATCTCCGCCTGTCACGCGGAAGACCGGGGTTCGATTCCCCGACGCGGAGTAACATACTTTTCTACCAACTGGGCATATGCACAAAGGTCAAGAGGGGTCGCCAGGTATGCTATGCGGTGGCTTGTAATAAATGTAATTTCGGTCAAATCCCTTGAGCCGCTTTACGTGCCGAAATACTCGTCGAATCGGTCCTCGTTAGTATGGTGGACAGCATCACGCGGAAGACCGGTGTTCCTTTCCCAGTCGGGGAGTGACTGAGTTCTCTAACAACTGCGTGACATTCACTGGGACGCTCAAAAGAGATACAGTAGGTTCAACTGTGTCCAAGTACGTATGTCTAATTACGGTCAAAAGTCTGACTGGTGCAGAGAGTGCCAGTTTGTCTGCCTGCCTGCCTTTCTGCTTTCCTGCTTCCAGTTTAATGTAATAGCCCACGTGGGCAGTGCAATAGACTCTGCAGTTGTCTGACAATTGAACTTTACTCACGCCAAAGAGTGTTTCCGCCCGGTTTCGAACCGGGGACCTTTCGCGTGTGAGGCGAACGTGATAACCACTACACTACGGAAACTGGCAAATTTAGCCACCACGAAGATCCGCGCCGCCACCCACCTGCTTACGCAACACAGAATTATATTACCCAGTTTGAAGAGGAATAAGGACCTGGGTTTCCAGGGTGACCCCCTGACCTGGGCCTACACACTGCCCCACTCAGTCTCACCAGGCCCGGCCTGACCACCTGCAGGAACACCCCCTGGCTGGCCTGGGCCATCCCTTTTCTACCGACTGCGTCATATTCACTGAGGTGCTCAAAGGAGTTACAGTAGCATCAACTGTGTCCAAGTACATATGCTCAATTACGGTGAAAAGTCTGACTCAACTTGATAGTCTTTGTCTGTTCCCATTTGTAGGCAATTGTGTTGCATCGTGTAGGCAGTGGCGCACACTCTGCAGCTGGCTGACAACTGAGCTGAGTACAATTTGACCTTAATACTTACGCCAAAGAGTGTTTCCGCCCGGTCTCGAACCGGGGACCTTTCGCGTGTTAGGCGAACGTGATAACCACTACACTACGGAAACTGCACGGTGCTCCTCCACGCACAACTGCGCCGCCACCCACCTGCTTACGCAACGCAGAATTCAGTGTGAAAAGGAACGAGGACCTGTTATTTCCAGGATCAACCCCTGGCCTGGGCCATCACTCTGCCCCACTCAGCCTAACAACCGCCAGGAAGACCCCTTACCAACCCTACGCCGGATGACCCCACAACTCTACAGCATGCAGTGACGGTCCCCTGCATGTTGAGGCTCCCAGACGAATGCACCGAGGTCAAAAGGTCGCCAGGTATGCTAAATGTCCTTTTCAGTCAAATGTTGGCGGGTTGTAGTGAAATGCTGATCAACTGTCATCTCAGTAAAATGTTGGTGGGTTGTAGTGAACCACTGAGCCAGGGTTGGTCTTGCTGGCTGCATGTTTAGCTTTCCAAAAGCCCGCGCAAAGGGCGCCAGGCATGCTAAACGTCATTTCGATTTTCGGGCCGAAAATGCTCTCCTTCTCAGTCCTCGTTAGTATAGTGGACAGTATCTCCGCCTGTCACGCGGAAGACCGGGGTTCGATTCCCCGACGGGGAGCAACATAGTTTTCTACCAACTGGGCATATGCACAAAGGTCAAGAGGGGTCGCCAGGTATGCTATGCGGTGGCTTGTAATAAATGTAATTTCGGTCAAATCCCTTGAGCCGCTTTACGTGCCGAAATACTCGTCGAATCGGTCCTCGTTAGTATGGTGGACAGCATCACGCGGAAGACCGGTGTTCCTTTCCCAGTCGGGGAGTGACTGAGTTCTCTAACAACTGCGTGACATTCACTGGGACGCTCAAAAGAGATACAGTAGGTTCAACTGTGTCCAAGTACGTATGTCTAATTACGGTCAAAAGTCTGACTGGTGCAGAGAGTGCCAGTTTGTCTGCCTGCCTGCCTTTCTGCTTTCCTGCTTCCAGTTTAATGTAATAGCCCACGTGGGCAGTGCAATAGACTCTGCAGTTGTCTGACAATTGAACTTTACTCACGCCAAAGAGTGTTTCCGCCCGGTTTCGAACCGGGGACCTTTCGCGTGTGAGGCGAACGTGATAACCACTACACTACGGAAACTGGCAAATTTAGCCACCACGAAGATCCGCGCCGCCACCCACCTGCTTACGCAACACAGAATTATATTACCCAGTTTGAAGAGGAATAAGGACCTGGGTTTCCAGGGTGACCCCCTGACCTGGGCCTACACACTGCCCCACTCAGTCTCACCAGGCCCGGCCTGACCACCTGCAGGAACACCCCCTGCGTCATATTCACTGAGGTGCTCAAAGGAGTTACAGTAGCATCAACTGTGTCCAAGTACATATGCTCAATTACGGTGAAAAGTCTGACTCAACTTGATAGTCTTTGTCTGTTCCCATTTGTAGGCAATTGTGTTGCATCGTGTAAGCAGTGGCGCACACTCTGCAGCTGGCTGACAACTGAGCTGAGTACAATTTGACCTTAATACTTACGCCAAAGAGTGTTTCCGCCCGGTCTCGAACCGGGGACCTTTCGCGTGTTAGGCGAACGTGATAACCACTACACTACGGAAACTGCACGGTGCTCCTCCACGCACAACTGCGCCGCCACCCACCTGCTTACGCAACGCAGAATTCAGTGTGAAAAGGAACGAGGACCTGTTATTTCCAGGATCAACCCCTGGCCTGGGCCATCACTCTGCCCCACTCAGCCTAACAACCGCCAGGAAGACCCCTTACCAACCCTACGCCGGATGACCCCACAACTCTACAGCATGCAGTGACGGTCCCCTGCATGTTGAGGCTCCCAGACGAATGCACCGAGGTCAAAAGGTCGCCAGGTATGCTAAATGTCCTTTTCAGTCAAATGTTGGCGGGTTGTAGTGAAATGCTGATCAACTGTCATCTCAGTAAAATGTTGGTGGGTTGTAGTGAACCACTGAGCCAGGGTTGGTCTTGCTGGCTGCATGTTTAGCTTTCCAAAAGCCCGCGCAAAGGGCGCCAGGCATGCTAAACGTCATTTCGATTTTCGGGCCGAAAATGCTCTCCTTCTTAGTCCTCGTTAGTATAGTGGACAGTATCTCCGCCTGTCACGCGGAAGACCGGGGTTCGATTCCCCGACGGGGAGTAACATAGTTTTCTACCAACTGGGCATATGCACAAAGGTCAAGAGGGGTCGCCAGGTATGCTATGCGGTGGCTTGTAATAAATGTAATTTCGGTCAAATCCCTTGAGCCGCTTTACGTGCCGAAATACTCGTCGAATCGGTCCTCGTTAGTATGGTGGACAGCATCACGCGGAAGACCGGTGTTCCTTTCCCAGTCGGGGAGTGACTGAGTTCTCTAACAACTGCGTGACATTCACTGGGACGCTCAAAAGAGATACAGTAGGTTCAACTGTGTCCAAGTACGTATGTCTAATTACGGTCAAAAGTCTGACTGGTGCAGAGAGTGCCAGTTTGTCTGCCTGCCTGCCTTTCTGCTTTCCTGCTTCCAGTTTAATGTAATAGCCCACGTGGGCAGTGCAATAGACTCTGCAGTTGTCTGACAATTGAACTTTACTCACGCCAAAGAGTGTTTCCACCCGGTTTCGAACCGGGGACCTTTCGCGTGTGAGGCGAACGTGATAACCACTACACTACGGAAACTGGCAAATTTAGCCACCACGAAGATCCGCGCCGCCACCCACCTGCTTACGCAACACAGAATTATATTACCCAGTTGGAAGAGGAATAAGGACCTGGGTTTCCAGGGTGACCCCCTGACCTGGGCCTACACACTGCCCCACTCAGTCTCACCAGGCCCGGCCTGACCACCTGCAGGAACACCCCCTGGCTGGCCTGGGCCATCCCTTTTCTACCGACTGCGTCATATTCACTGAGGTGCTCAAAGGAGTTACAGTAGCATCAACTGTGTCCAAGTACATATGCTCAATTACGGTGAAAAGTCTGACTCAACTTGATAGTCTTTGTCTGTTCCCATTTGTAGGCAATTGTGTTGCATCGTGTAGGCAGTGGCGCACACTCTGCAGCTGGCTGACAACTGAGCTGAGTACAATTTGACCTTAATACTTACGCCAAAGAGTGTTTCCGCCCGGTCTCGAACCGGGGACCTTTCGCGTGTTAGGCGAACGTGATAACCACTACACTACGGAAACTGCACGGTGCTCCTCCACGCACAACTGCGCCGCCACCCACCTGCTTACGCAACGCAGAATTCAGTGTGAAAAGGAACGAGGACCTGTTATTTCCAGGATCAACCCCTGGCCTGGGCCATCACTCTGCCCCACTCAGCCTAACAACCGCCAGGAAGACCCCTTACCAACCCTACGCCGGATGACCCCACAACTCTACAGCATGCAGTGACGGTCCCCTGCATGTTGAGGCTCCCAGACGAATGCACCGAGGTCAAAAGGTCGCCAGGTATGCTAAATGTCCTTTTCAGTCAAATGTTGGCGGGTTGTAGTGAAATGCTGATCAACTGTCATCTCAGTAAAATGTTGGTGGGTTGTAGTGAACCACTGAGCCAGGGTTGGTCTTGCTGGCTGCATGTTTAGCTTTCCAAAAGCCCGCGCAAAGGGCGCCAGGCATGCTAAACGTCATTTCGATTTTCGGGCCGAAAATGTTCTCCTTCTCAGTCCTCGTTAGTATAGTGGACAGTATCTCCGCCTGTCACGCGGAAGACCGGGGTTCGATTCCCCGACGGGGAGTAACATAGTTTTCTACCAACTGGGCATATGCACAAAGGTCAAGAGGGGTCGCCAGGTATGCTATGCGGTGGCTTGTAATAAATGTAATTTCGGTCAAATCCCTTGAGCCGCTTTACGTGCCGAAATACTCGTCGAATCGGTCCTCGTTAGTATGGTGGACAGCATCACGCGGAAGACCGGTGTTCCTTTCCCAGTCGGGGAGTGACTGAGTTCTCTAACAACTGCGTGACATTCACTGACACGCTCAAAAGAGATACAGTAGGTTCAACTGTGTCCAAGTACATATGTCTAATTACGGTCAAAAGTCTGACTGGTGCAGAGAGTGCCAGTTTGTCTGCCTGCCTGCCTTTCTGCTTTCCTGCTTCCAGTTTAATGTAATAGCCCACGTGGGCAGTGCAATAGACTCTGCAGTTGTCTGACAATTGAACTTTACTCACGCCAAAGAGTGTTTCCGCCCGGTTTCGAACCGGGGACCTTTCGCGTGTGAGGCGAACGTGATAACCACTACACTACGGAAACTGGCAAATTTAGCCACCACGAAGATCCGCGCCGCCACCCACCTGCTTACGCAACACAGAATTATATTACCCAGTTTGAAGAGGAATAAGGACCTGGGTTTCCAGGGTGACCCTCTGACCTGGGCCTACACACTGCCCCACTCAGTCTCACCAGGCCCGGCCTGACCACCTGCAGGAACACCCCCTGCGTCATATTCACTGAGGTGCTCAAAGGAGTTACAGTAGCATCAACTGTGTCCAAGTACATATGCTCAATTACGGTGAAAAGTCTGACTCAACTTGATAGTCTTTGTCTGTTCCCATTTGTAGGCAATTGTGTTGCATCGTGTAGGCAGTGGCGCACACTCTGCAGCTGGCTGACAACTGAGCTGAGTACAATTTGACCTTAATACTTACGCCAAAGAGTGTTTTGTTACGATCTCGACTTCCAAAGTCTGATCTGTAATGAAAAGCTAGTATCTAAGTTTATTAGTTATGTCCTATTAAACCTGCATTAACTAACCTGTAACACGATGCTTTAACTACAACCCTTATTACCATCAAAGAGCTCCCCTACTCTCACGGCTTCTGCTGAGAGTCTCACCCGGGCTCCAGGAGGTGAGCGCGCGGGATCTTAACTACTAGACTGCCTTGGGATTCTCTTAGATAAATAAAAGTGTCCTACTTAAACCCACTGTGTTCAGCGTTTCAATTCTTCTAAACGTATTCGTCTATTTCAGGAATCTCGTTTAGGTGTGAAATGTAACACTTTCTATTTGCTCCTGATGATCACTCCCCTATTTTAGGCAAAGGATATCTTTCACAAGTTATTTACTGTATTTTTATGTACCCGATGTTTATTAATTCCACCTCCTATAAAATAGAACAGATATACTATTTTCAGCATTCAACTACACGCGTTAAACCTGGGAAGCCATTAAAAACAATTATCTTTTTCTTTGATAAAAAAGGTATTTGTTATGAGGTTGTGTTTGTTTTAAATCAGTAATGTGCCGTAGTGTGGAGTCAATGTACTTACCTCCCCGGGGGGGAAACGATCTCTTTGTAGAAAAAACCTATACCTAAAGTCCTTCTGTTCCAGCTATAAACTAATTCAAACTGAGGCTTTACAACATTTAAGGGATTTTATTTACAAAATACAAGAGAGTATAGAAATATTACATAAAATGGACAAGAAAGGAAAAGAAAGGAGGTTATATGCCTATAAACTCATCAAAACGGAGTATTTGCTCATTATCCCCTAGTAGATGTTAACTTGGTATTTTTCACAATTTGTTAAAGCCCAAGATCAGAGTTTTTGCATGCATTCCGATTTTAAACTTGCGCTCTAGCCCTATCTAACATCCCACTGAATCTGTAAAAATGATAAGGACTTAAGGAAGATTGTTAACGACACCAGTCAGTAAATGGGAGATCTTGTCTCAACCCAATCTCCATTAATTCCAATCACCATTCTATCAGACCCCTGTTCTAATAATCCCCACCTAAAGTTTTAGAGATTTTTACCAAGTCATCTGTGTTTCAAGAGTTTTAAAGAAGTGTTTTAAAAGACTCTGCCTCTAAGTTCTTCGAAGTCAAAATTCTTTCAGAGTATTTTGGACTCACAAAGTTTTTCTAAGTTTTTCTTCTGCCTCCATGGTTAAAGGGACAGATAGAGTGTGCTGGAACAGAGCGTGACTAACTATAGAGTATATAGTAGTACCTGCAAAAAGCGGCCCAAAAAGGCCTTGTCCTGCTCAGAACGAGCTGTTATATAGTAATCTGAGGACCAATGAGACTTGGAAGAGAGGGAGGAGTGAAAAAGGCACAGCTGCACGGGGGGACCAGGTAGCCCCCTTCCTATGGCCATATAATCCTCTCCCCTTCCTCTACTCCTTCCTATGATCCCAGAACACCTGCACGGGTGAACCCCGGTAACCTCCTTCCTATGGCCATATAAGGTCCTTCCCCTTCCTCTGGTCAGCTTTTACCCTGATGAGCAGTCACACTCTATTCTGTTTCATTAAAATTATCCTACTTTTACCTATGACAAAAAGATATACAAATGTCACAAGATATGCACAAGTAATAAGTTGCATCAAGATCACCTCACTCAACAGTTTCCGCCCGGTCTCGAACCGGGGACCTTTCGCGTGTTAGGCGAACGTGATAACCACTACACTACGGAAACTGCACGGTGCTCCTCCACGCACAACTGCGCCGCCACCCACCTGCTTACGCAACGCAGAATTCAGTGTGAAAAGGAACGAGGACCTGTTATTTCCAGGATCAACCCCTGGCCTGGGCCATCACTCTGCCCCACTCAGCCTAACAACCGCCAGGAAGACCCCTTACCAACCCTACGCCGGATGACCCCACAACTCTACAGCATGCAGTGACGGTCCCCTGCATGTTGAGGCTCCCAGACGAATGCACCGAGGTCAAAAGGTCGCCAGGTATGCTAAATGTCCTTTTCAGTCAAATGTTGGCGGGTTGTAGTGAAATGCTGATCAACTGTCATCTCAGTAAAATGTTGGTGGGTTGTAGTGAACCACTGAGCCAGGGTTGGTCTTGCTGGCTGCATGTTTAGCTTTCCAAAAGCCCGCGCAAAGGGCGCCAGGCATGCTAAACGTCATTTCGATTTTCGGGCCGAAAATGCTCTCCTTCTTAGTCCTCGTTAGTATAGTGGACAGTATCTCCGCCTGTCACGCGGAAGACCGGGGTTCGATTCCCCGACGGGGAGTAACATAGTTTTCTACCAACTGGGCATATGCACAAAGGTCAAGAGGGGTCGCCAGGTATGCTATGCGGTGGCTTGTAATAAATGTAATTTCGGTCAAATCCCTTGAGCCGCTTTACGTGCCGAAATACTCGTCGAATCGGTCCTCGTTAGTATGGTTGACAGCATCACGCGGAAGACCGGTGTTCCTTTCCCAGTCGGGGAGTGACTGAGTTCTCTAACAACTGCGTGACATTCACTGGGACGCTCAAAAGAGATACAGTAGGTTCAACTGTGTCCAAGTACGTATGTCTAATTACGGTCAAAAGTCTGACTGGTGCAGAGAGTGCCAGTTTGTCTGCCTGCCTGCCTTTCTGCTTTCCTGCTTCCAGTTTAATGTAATAGCCCACGTGGGCAGTGCAATAGACTCTGCAGTTGTCTGACAATTGAACTTTACTCACGCCAAAGAGTGTTTCCACCCGGTTTCGAACCGGGGACCTTTCGCGTGTGAGGCGAACGTGATAACCACTACACTACGGAAACTGGCAAATTTAGCCACCACGAAGATCCGCGCCGCCACCCACCTGCTTACGCAACACAGAATTATATTACCCAGTTGGAAGAGGAATAAGGACCTGGGTTTCCAGGGTGACCCCCTGACCTGGGCCTACACACTGCCCCACTCAGTCTCACCAGGCCCGGCCTGACCACCTGCAGGAACACCCCCTGGCTGGCCTGGGCCATCCCTTTTCTACCGACTGCGTCATATTCACTGAGGTGCTCAAAGGAGTTACAGTAGCATCAACTGTGTCCAAGTACATATGCTCAATTACGGTGAAAAGTCTGACTCAACTTGATAGTCTTTGTCTGTTCCCATTTGTAGGCAATTGTGTTGCATCGTGTAGGCAGTGGCGCACACTCTGCAGCTGGCTGACAACTGAGCTGAGTACAATTTGACCTTAATACTTACGCCAAAGAGTGTTTCCGCCCGGTCTCGAACCGGGGACCTTTCGCGTGTTAGGCGAACGTGATAACCACTACACTACGGAAACTGCACGGTGCTCCTCCACGCACAACTGCGCCGCCACCCACCTGCTTACGCAACGCAGAATTCAGTGTGAAAAGGAACGAGGACCTGTTATTTCCAGGATCAACCCCTGGCCTGGGCCATCACTCTGCCCCACTCAGCCTAACAACCGCCAGGAAGACCCCTTATCAACCCTACGCCGGATGACCCCACAACTCTACAGCATGCAGTGACGGTCCCCTGCATGTTGAGGCTCCCAGACGAATGCACCGAGGTCAAAAGGTCGCCAGGTATGCTAAATGTCCTTTTCAGTCAAATGTTGGCGGGTTGTAGTGAAATGCTGATCAACTGTCATCTCAGTAAAATGTTGGTGGGTTGTAGTGAACCACTGAGCCAGGGTTGGTCTTGCTGGCTGCATGTTTAGCTTTCCAAAAGCCCGCGCAAAGGGCGCCAGGCATGCTAAACGTCATTTCGATTTTCGGGCCGAAAATGCTCTCCTTCTCAGTCCTCGTTAGTATAGTGGACAGTATCTCCGCCTGTCACGCGGAAGACCGGGGTTCGATTCCCCGACGGGGAGTAACATAGTTTTCTACCAACTGGGCATATGCACAAAGGTCAAGAGGGGTCGCCAGGTATGCTATGCGGTGGCTTGTAATAAATGTAATTTCGGTCAAATCCCTTGAGCCGCTTTACGTGCCGAAATACTCGTCGAATCGGTCCTCGTTAGTATGGTGGACAGCATCACGCGGAAGACCGGTGTTCCTTTCCCAGTCGGGGAGTGACTGAGTTCTCTAACAACTGCGTGACATTCACTGGGACGCTCAAAAGAGATACAGTAGGTTCAACTGTGTCCAAGTACGTATGTCTAATTACGGTCAAAAGTCTGACTGGTGCAGAGAGTGCCAGTTTGTCTGCCTGCCTGCCTTTCTGCTTTCCTGCTTCCAGTTTAATGTAATAGCCCACGTGGGCAGTGCAATAGACTCTGCAGTTGTCTGACAATTGAACTTTACTCACGCCAAAGAGTGTTTCCGCCCGGTTTCGAACCGGGGACCTTTCGCGTGTGAGGCGAACGTGATAACCACTACACTACGGAAACTGGCAAATTTAGCCACCACGAAGATCCGCGCCGCCACCCACCTGCTTACGCAACACAGAATTATATTACCCAGTTTGAAGAGGAATAAGGACCTGGGTTTCCAGGGTGACCCTCTGACCTGGGCCTACACACTGCCCCACTCAGTCTCACCAGGCCCGGCCTGACCACCTGCAGGAACACCCCCTGCGTCATATTCACTGAGGTGCTCAAAGGAGTTACAGTAGCATCAACTGTGTCCAAGTACATATGCTCAATTACGGTGAAAAGTCTGACTCAACTTGATAGTCTTTGTCTGTTCCCATTTGTAGGCAATTGTGTTGCATCGTGTAGGCAGTGGCGCACACTCTGCAGCTGGCTGACAACTGAGCTGAGTACAATTTGACCTTAATACTTACGCCAAAGAGTGTTTCCGCCCGGTCTCGAACCGGGGACCTTTCGCGTGTTAGGCGAACGTGATAACCACTACACTACGGAAACTGCACGGTGCTCCTCCACGCACAACTGCGCCGCCACCCACCTGCTTACGCAACGCAGAATTCAGTGTGAAAAGGAACGAGGACCTGTTATTTCCAGGATCAACCCCTGGCCTGGGCCATCACTCTGCCCCACTCAGCCTAACAACCGCCAGGAAGACCCCTTACCAACCCTACGCCGGATGACCCCACAACTCTACAGCATGCAGTGACGGTCCCCTGCATGTTGAGGCTCCCAGACGAATGCACCGAGGTCAAAAGGTCGCCAGGTATGCTAAATGTCCTTTTCAGTCAAATGTTGGCGGGTTGTAGTGAAATGCTGATCAACTGTCATCTCAGTAAAATGTTGGTGGGTTGTAGTGAACCACTGAGCCAGGGTTGGTCTTGCTGGCTGCATGTTTAGCTTTCCAAAAGCCCGCGCAAAGGGCGCCAGGCATGCTAAACGTCATTTCGATTTTCGGGCCGAAAATGCTCTCCTTCTCAGTCCTCGTTAGTATAGTGGACAGTATCTCAGCCTGTCACGCGGAAGACCGGGGTTCGATTCCCCGACGGGGAGTAACATAGTTTTCTACCAACTGGGCATATGCACAAAGGTCAAGAGGGGTCGCCAGGTATGCTATGCGGTGGCTTGTAATAAATGTAATTTCGGTCAAATCCCTTGAGCCGCTTTACGTGCCGAAATACTCGTCGAATCGGTCCTCGTTAGTATGGTGGACAGCATCACGCGGAAGACCGGTGTTCCTTTCCCAGTCGGGGAGTGACTGAGTTCTCTAACAACTGCGTGACATTCACTGGGACGCTCAAAAGAGATACAGTAGGTTCAACTGTGTCCAAGTACGTATGTCTAATTACGGTCAAAAGTCTGACTGGTGCAGAGAGTGCCAGTTTGTCTGCCTGCCTGCCTTTCTGCTTTCCTGCTTCCAGTTTAATGTAATAGCCCACGTGGGCAGTGCAATAGACTCTGCAGTTGTCTGACAATTGAACTTTACTCACGCCAAAGAGTGTTTCCGCCCGGTTTCGAACCGGGGACCTTTCGCGTGTGAGGCGAACGTGATAACCACTACGCTACGGAAACTGGCAAATTTAACCAACCACGAAGATCCGCGCCGCCACCCACCTGCTTACGCAACACAGAATTATATTACCCAGTTTGAAGAGGAATAAGGACCTGGGTTTCCAGGGTGACCCCCTGACCTGGGCCTACACACTGCCCCACTCAGTCTCACCAGGCCCGGCCTGACCACCTGCAGGAACACCCCCTGGCTGGCCTGGGCCATCCCTTTTCTACCGACTGCGTCATATTCACTGAGGTGCTCAAAGGAGTTACAGTAGCATCAACTGTGTCCAAGTACATATGCTCAATTACGGTGAAAAGTCTGACTCAACTTGATAGTCTTTGTCTGTTCCCATTTGTAGGCAATTGTGTTGCATCGTGTAGGCAGTGGCGCACACTCTGCAGCTGGCTGACAACTGAGCTGAGTACAATTTGACCTTAATACTTACGCCAAAGAGTGTTTCCGCCCGGTCTCGAACCGGGGACCTTTCGCGTGTTAGGCGAACGTGATAACCACTACACTACGGAAACTGCACGGTGCTCCTCCACGCACAACTGCGCCGCCACCCACCTGCTTACGCAACGCAGAATTCAGTGTGAAAAGGAACGAGGACCTGTTATTTCCAGGATCAACCCCTGGCCTGGGCCATCACTCTGCCCCACTCAGCCTAACAACCGCCAGGAAGACCCCTTACCAACCCTACGCCGGATGACCCCACAACTCTACAGCATGCAGTGACGGTCCCCTGCATGTTGAGGCTCCCAGACGAATGCACCGAGGTCAAAAGGTCGCCAGGTATGCTAAATGTCCTTTTCAGTCAAATGTTGGCGGGTTGTAGTGAAATGCTGATCAACTGTCATCTCAGTAAAATGTTGGTGGGTTGTAGTGAACCACTGAGCCAGGGTTGGTCTTGCTGGCTGCATGTTTAGCTTTCCAAAAGCCCGCGCAAAGGGCGCCAGGCATGCTAAACGTCATTTCGATTTTCGGCCCGAAAATGCTCTCCGTCTCAGTCCTCGTTAGTATAGTGGACAGTATCTCCGCCTGTCACGCGGAAGACCGGGGTTCGATTCCCCGACGCGGAGTAACATACTTTTCTACCAACTGGGCATATGCACAAAGGTCAAGAGGGGTCGCCAGGTATGCTATGCGGTGGCTTGTAATAAATGTAATTTCGGTCAAATCCCTTGAGCCGCTTTACGTGCCGAAATACTCGTCGAATCGGTCCTCGTTAGTATGGTGGACAGCATCACGCGGAAGACCGGTGTTCCTTTCCCAGTCGGGGAGTGACTGAGTTCTCTAACAACTGCGTGACATTCACTGGGACGCTCAAAAGAGATACAGTAGGTTCAACTGTGTCCAAGTACGTATGTCTAATTACGGTCAAAAGTCTGACTGGTGCAGAGAGTGCCAGTTTGTCTGCCTGCCTGCCTTTCTGCTTTCCTGCTTCCAGTTTAATGTAATAGCCCACGTGGGCAGTGCAATAGACTCTGCAGTTGTCTGACAATTGAACTTTACTCACGCCAAAGAGTGTTTCCGCCCGGTTTCGAACCGGGGACCTTTCGCGTGTGAGGCGAACGTGATAACCACTACACTACGGAAACTGGCAAATTTAGCCACCACGAAGATCCGCGCCGCCACCCACCTGCTTACGCAACACAGAATTATATTACCCAGTTTGAAGAGGAATAAGGACCTGGGTTTCCAGGGTGACCCCCTGACCTGGGCCTACACACTGCCCCACTCAGTCTCACCAGGCCCGGCCTGACCACCTGCAGGAACACCCCCTGGCTGGCCTGGGCCATCCCTTTTCTACCGACTGCGTCATATTCACTGAGGTGCTCAAAGGAGTTACAGTAGCATCAACTGTGTCCAAGTACATATGCTCAATTACGGTGAAAAGTCTGACTCAACTTGATAGTCTTTGTCTGTTCCCATTTGTAGGCAATTGTGTTGCATCGTGTAGGCAGTGGCGCACACTCTGCAGCTGGCTGACAACTGAGCTGAGTACAATTTGACCTTAATACTTACGCCAAAGAGTGTTTCCGCCCGGTCTCGAACCGGGGACCTTTCGCGTGTTAGGCGAACGTGATAACCACTACACTACGGAAACTGCACGGTGCTCCTCCACGCACAACTGCGCCGCCACCCACCTGCTTACGCAACGCAGAATTCAGTGTGAAAAGGAACGAGGACCTGTTATTTCCAGGATCAACCCCTGGCCTGGGCCATCACTCTGCCCCACTCAGCCTAACAACCGCCAGGAAGACCCCTTACCAACCCTACGCCGGATGACCCCACAACTCTACAGCATGCAGTGACGGTCCCCTGCATGTTGAGGCTCCCAGACGAATGCACCGAGGTCAAAAGGTCGCCAGGTATGCTAAATGTCCTTTTCAGTCAAATGTTGGCGGGTTGTAGTGAAATGCTGATCAACTGTCATCTCAGTAAAATGTTGGTGGGTTGTAGTGAACCACTGAGCCAGGGTTGGTCTTGCTGGCTGCATGTTTAGCTTTCCAAAAGCCCGCGCAAAGGGCGCCAGGCATGCTAAACGTCATTTCGATTTTCGGGCCGAAAATGCTCTCCTTCTCAGTCCTCGTTAGTATAGTGGACAGTATCTCCGCCTGTCACGCGGAAGACCGGGGTTCGATTCCCCGACGGGGAGCAACATAGTTTTCTACCAACTGGGCATATGCACAAAGGTCAAGAGGGGTCGCCAGGTATGCTATGCGGTGGCTTGTAATAAATGTAATTTCGGTCAAATCCCTTGAGCCGCTTTACGTGCCGAAATACTCGTCGAATCGGTCCTCGTTAGTATGGTGGACAGCATCACGCGGAAGACCGGTGTTCCTTTCCCAGTCGGGGAGTGACTGAGTTCTCTAACAACTGCGTGACATTCACTGGGACGCTCAAAAGAGATACAGTAGGTTCAACTGTGTCCAAGTACGTATGTCTAATTACGGTCAAAAGTCTGACTGGTGCAGAGAGTGCCAGTTTGTCTGCCTGCCTGCCTTTCTGCTTTCCTGCTTCCAGTTTAATGTAATAGCCCACGTGGGCAGTGCAATAGACTCTGCAGTTGTCTGACAATTGAACTTTACTCACGCCAAAGAGTGTTTCCGCCCGGTTTCGAACCGGGGACCTTTCGCGTGTGAGGCGAACGTGATAACCACTACACTACGGAAACTGGCAAATTTAGCCACCACGAAGATCCGCGCCGCCACCCACCTGCTTACGCAACACAGAATTATATTACCCAGTTTGAAGAGGAATAAGGACCTGGGTTTCCAGGGTGACCCCCTGACCTGGGCCTACACACTGCCCCACTCAGTCTCACCAGGCCCGGCCTGACCACCTGCAGGAACACCCCCTGCGTCATATTCACTGAGGTGCTCAAAGGAGTTACAGTAGCATCAACTGTGTCCAAGTACATATGCTCAATTACGGTGAAAAGTCTGACTCAACTTGATAGTCTTTGTCTGTTCCCATTTGTAGGCAATTGTGTTGCATCGTGTAAGCAGTGGCGCACACTCTGCAGCTGGCTGACAACTGAGCTGAGTACAATTTGACCTTAATACTTACGCCAAAGAGTGTTTCCGCCCGGTCTCGAACCGGGGACCTTTCGCGTGTTAGGCGAACGTGATAACCACTACACTACGGAAACTGCACGGTGCTCCTCCACGCACAACTGCGCCGCCACCCACCTGCTTACGCAACGCAGAATTCAGTGTGAAAAGGAACGAGGACCTGTTATTTCCAGGATCAACCCCTGGCCTGGGCCATCACTCTGCCCCACTCAGCCTAACAACCGCCAGGAAGACCCCTTACCAACCCTACGCCGGATGACCCCACAACTCTACAGCATGCAGTGACGGTCCCCTGCATGTTGAGGCTCCCAGACGAATGCACCGAGGTCAAAAGGTCGCCAGGTATGCTAAATGTCCTTTTCAGTCAAATGTTGGCGGGTTGTAGTGAAATGCTGATCAACTGTCATCTCAGTAAAATGTTGGTGGGTTGTAGTGAACCACTGAGCCAGGGTTGGTCTTGCTGGCTGCATGTTTAGCTTTCCAAAAGCCCGCGCAAAGGGCGCCAGGCATGCTAAACGTCATTTCGATTTTCGGGCCGAAAATGCTCTCCTTCTTAGTCCTCGTTAGTATAGTGGACAGTATCTCCGCCTGTCACGCGGAAGACCGGGGTTCGATTCCCCGACGGGGAGTAACATAGTTTTCTACCAACTGGGCATATGCACAAAGGTCAAGAGGGGTCGCCAGGTATGCTATGCGGTGGCTTGTAATAAATGTAATTTCGGTCAAATCCCTTGAGCCGCTTTACGTGCCGAAATACTCGTCGAATCGGTCCTCGTTAGTATGGTGGACAGCATCACGCGGAAGACCGGTGTTCCTTTCCCAGTCGGGGAGTGACTGAGTTCTCTAACAACTGCGTGACATTCACTGGGACGCTCAAAAGAGATACAGTAGGTTCAACTGTGTCCAAGTACGTATGTCTAATTACGGTCAAAAGTCTGACTGGTGCAGAGAGTGCCAGTTTGTCTGCCTGCCTGCCTTTCTGCTTTCCTGCTTCCAGTTTAATGTAATAGCCCACGTGGGCAGTGCAATAGACTCTGCAGTTGTCTGACAATTGAACTTTACTCACGCCAAAGAGTGTTTCCACCCGGTTTCGAACCGGGGACCTTTCGCGTGTGAGGCGAACGTGATAACCACTACACTACGGAAACTGGCAAATTTAGCCACCACGAAGATCCGCGCCGCCACCCACCTGCTTACGCAACACAGAATTATATTACCCAGTTGGAAGAGGAATAAGGACCTGGGTTTCCAGGGTGACCCCCTGACCTGGGCCTACACACTGCCCCACTCAGTCTCACCAGGCCCGGCCTGACCACCTGCAGGAACACCCCCTGGCTGGCCTGGGCCATCCCTTTTCTACCGACTGCGTCATATTCACTGAGGTGCTCAAAGGAGTTACAGTAGCATCAACTGTGTCCAAGTACATATGCTCAATTACGGTGAAAAGTCTGACTCAACTTGATAGTCTTTGTCTGTTCCCATTTGTAGGCAATTGTGTTGCATCGTGTAGGCAGTGGCGCACACTCTGCAGCTGGCTGACAACTGAGCTGAGTACAATTTGACCTTAATACTTACGCCAAAGAGTGTTTCCGCCCGGTCTCGAACCGGGGACCTTTCGCGTGTTAGGCGAACGTGATAACCACTACACTACGGAAACTGCACGGTGCTCCTCCACGCACAACTGCGCCGCCACCCACCTGCTTACGCAACGCAGAATTCAGTGTGAAAAGGAACGAGGACCTGTTATTTCCAGGATCAACCCCTGGCCTGGGCCATCACTCTGCCCCACTCAGCCTAACAACCGCCAGGAAGACCCCTTACCAACCCTACGCCGGATGACCCCACAACTCTACAGCATGCAGTGACGGTCCCCTGCATGTTGAGGCTCCCAGACGAATGCACCGAGGTCAAAAGGTCGCCAGGTATGCTAAATGTCCTTTTCAGTCAAATGTTGGCGGGTTGTAGTGAAATGCTGATCAACTGTCATCTCAGTAAAATGTTGGTGGGTTGTAGTGAACCACTGAGCCAGGGTTGGTCTTGCTGGCTGCATGTTTAGCTTTCCAAAAGCCCGCGCAAAGGGCGCCAGGCATGCTAAACGTCATTTCGATTTTCGGGCCGAAAATGTTCTCCTTCTCAGTCCTCGTTAGTATAGTGGACAGTATCTCCGCCTGTCACGCGGAAGACCGGGGTTCGATTCCCCGACGGGGAGTAACATAGTTTTCTACCAACTGGGCATATGCACAAAGGTCAAGAGGGGTCGCCAGGTATGCTATGCGGTGGCTTGTAATAAATGTAATTTCGGTCAAATCCCTTGAGCCGCTTTACGTGCCGAAATACTCGTCGAATCGGTCCTCGTTAGTATGGTGGACAGCATCACGCGGAAGACCGGTGTTCCTTTCCCAGTCGGGGAGTGACTGAGTTCTCTAACAACTGCGTGACATTCACTGACACGCTCAAAAGAGATACAGTAGGTTCAACTGTGTCCAAGTACATATGTCTAATTACGGTCAAAAGTCTGACTGGTGCAGAGAGTGCCAGTTTGTCTGCCTGCCTGCCTTTCTGCTTTCCTGCTTCCAGTTTAATGTAATAGCCCACGTGGGCAGTGCAATAGACTCTGCAGTTGTCTGACAATTGAACTTTACTCACGCCAAAGAGTGTTTCCGCCCGGTTTCGAACCGGGGACCTTTCGCGTGTGAGGCGAACGTGATAACCACTACACTACGGAAACTGGCAAATTTAGCCACCACGAAGATCCGCGCCGCCACCCACCTGCTTACGCAACACAGAATTATATTACCCAGTTTGAAGAGGAATAAGGACCTGGGTTTCCAGGGTGACCCTCTGACCTGGGCCTACACACTGCCCCACTCAGTCTCACCAGGCCCGGCCTGACCACCTGCAGGAACACCCCCTGCGTCATATTCACTGAGGTGCTCAAAGGAGTTACAGTAGCATCAACTGTGTCCAAGTACATATGCTCAATTACGGTGAAAAGTCTGACTCAACTTGATAGTCTTTGTCTGTTCCCATTTGTAGGCAATTGTGTTGCATCGTGTAGGCAGTGGCGCACACTCTGCAGCTGGCTGACAACTGAGCTGAGTACAATTTGACCTTAATACTTACGCCAAAGAGTGTTTTGTTACGATCTCGACTTCCAAAGTCTGATCTGTAATGAAAAGCTAGTATCTAAGTTTATTAGTTATGTCCTATTAAACCTGCATTAACTAACCTGTAACACGATGCTTTAACTACAACCCTTATTACCATCAAAGAGCTCCCCTACTCTCACGGCTTCTGCTGAGAGTCTCACCCGGGCTCCAGGAGGTGAGCGCGCGGGATCTTAACTACTAGACTGCCTTGGGATTCTCTTAGATAAATAAAAGTGTCCTACTTAAACCCACTGTGTTCAGCGTTTCAATTCTTCTAAACGTATTCGTCTATTTCAGGAATCTCGTTTAGGTGTGAAATGTAACACTTTCTATTTGCTCCTGATGATCACTCCCCTATTTTAGGCAAAGGATATCTTTCACAAGTTATTTACTGTATTTTTATGTACCCGATGTTTATTAATTCCACCTCCTATAAAATAGAACAGATATACTATTTTCAGCATTCAACTACACGCGTTAAACCTGGGAAGCCATTAAAAACAATTATCTTTTTCTTTGATAAAAAAGGTATTTGTTATGAGGTTGTGTTTGTTTTAAATCAGTAATGTGCCGTAGTGTGGAGTCAATGTACTTACCTCCCCGGGGGGGAAACGATCTCTTTGTAGAAAAAACCTATACCTAAAGTCCTTCTGTTCCAGCTATAAACTAATTCAAACTGAGGCTTTACAACATTTAAGGGATTTTATTTACAAAATACAAGAGAGTATAGAAATATTACATAAAATGGACAAGAAAGGAAAAGAAAGGAGGTTATATGCCTATAAACTCATCAAAACGGAGTATTTGCTCATTATCCCCTAGTAGATGTTAACTTGGTATTTTTCACAATTTGTTAAAGCCCAAGATCAGAGTTTTTGCATGCATTCCGATTTTAAACTTGCGCTCTAGCCCTATCTAACATCCCACTGAATCTGTAAAAATGATAAGGACTTAAGGAAGATTGTTAACGACACCAGTCAGTAAATGGGAGATCTTGTCTCAACCCAATCTCCATTAATTCCAATCACCATTCTATCAGACCCCTGTTCTAATAATCCCCACCTAAAGTTTTAGAGATTTTTACCAAGTCATCTGTGTTTCAAGAGTTTTAAAGAAGTGTTTTAAAAGACTCTGCCTCTAAGTTCTTCGAAGTCAAAATTCTTTCAGAGTATTTTGGACTCACAAAGTTTTTCTAAGTTTTTCTTCTGCCTCCATGGTTAAAGGGACAGATAGAGTGTGCTGGAACAGAGCGTGACTAACTATAGAGTATATAGTAGTACCTGCAAAAAGCGGCCCAAAAAGGCCTTGTCCTGCTCAGAACGAGCTGTTATATAGTAATCTGAGGACCAATGAGACTTGGAAGAGAGGGAGGAGTGAAAAAGGCACAGCTGCACGGGGGGACCAGGTAGCCCCCTTCCTATGGCCATATAATCCTCTCCCCTTCCTCTACTCCTTCCTATGATCCCAGAACACCTGCACGGGTGAACCCCGGTAACCTCCTTCCTATGGCCATATAAGGTCCTTCCCCTTCCTCTGGTCAGCTTTTACCCTGATGAGCAGTCACACTCTATTCTGTTTCATTAAAATTATCCTACTTTTACCTATGACAAAAAGATATACAAATGTCACAAGATATGCACAAGTAATAAGTTGCATCAAGATCACCTCACTCAACACCCTCTCATGTCACTTATTACTTGTAAATAATCAACCATCATCCAGATATCAAATACCCTCATCATAAAAAAATAAAACAAAAAAAACATTAAAAAAAATTCATAATCTTTTTTTTTTTTTTCTCAAACAGATCTATAGAAAATAACAATAAATCACAGGCACCCAGAAAAAGGAACCACAAAAAAGAAAAGCATAAACGTAATAATATAGTAATTATAACATTCATAATGGTAAAATCCAATTCAGTGAGCAAAAACACAACACCAGATCAAAAAGTTAAAATAAGTAAGTGACGGATTACCAAAAACCTATTAAAATAAAAATAAAAAACTAAAGATAAAACTAGCAACCTCAAAGGGTATAGGCCTACACAATACTAAAAGACTCCCCTCTTTTACATAGGCTAATACAACCATGACACAACCGTACAGATGAAGAAACATTTAGCAAAACACATTAGAGTACACCTGTAAGAAAACCATGACATCCTGACACCATTCAGAGTAAAGAGTTCATCAGACAGTACAATCAAAAGTTCTTAAGTTTGCAATGTCCAAAAAATGTAAAAACACAAAGTCCCACGACGATCTTAACTTTAAAAAGAGTATCCTCAGGCCTTTCGAGCCCCTTCTTCAATCACAGAGTATGTAGATTAGTCAGTATTTGAGTGTCTGCTCAATATGCAAGATGGCAGCCCTTGTCACCAGGCTTACACACTTTGATATCTTCTCCAAGCTTAGCATAAAGGGCCCAACAGTCCCCAGAACTTCTGATCTTAGAATAGTACACCTGCCCCTGGCCCACATCATAGAAGACTTGTTGCGCCCAGTTGAGAGCGCAGGAAGACAGGCAGATGCAGAAAGGCCCACTGCATGACAAGAATGACGCCACAGCAGGATAGAGTTGATGTCCCCCACCGACTGTTAGGAGTGCCATGGAACACAGCACTCAGCAAGCGAATGAGTCTTCTCCCTCCAGGAGACATGGTGTAGTTCACCCAGATGGAACAGGAGATGGTCAGGTTGGTGGTGTCACAGCCTGAGACGTAGCTATCAGGTCACGCCTATGTGTCAGAGGTCTAGTAGGCCCAGAAGTCTCCCAATTTCTTTCTGCAGACTAAAAGTCTACAAATGGTTGTGATATAATAGACTACTCAATGTAAGAGGAAAATGCAATTCACCAACTAAGGCTGCTGATAAAGTTGTATTTAGGACTTTTAGAAAGGATCCTATTGATTCGTATTGGAATATAGATGGCCTAATGCTTAATGAAGAGGCACTACAGCCATCTGTCATAAGGAGAGTGAGAATGTCTCACCATCGAAAACTAAAAGAAAAGTAGCAAATCAAACTTAAGTAATCCATCAATAAAATAAAGATAAAAATAGAGATAGAAACTGGTGTTATGCTCGTATGCTATATTCATAGGGTACTCACATAATATCAGGTAGCAAAACTAAAATCTTCTATAATAGAGAAGAATAGAAATGAGCAAATCACTCACAATTTCAATAGAAAATAAAATGAAAATGAAAATAAAAGTAACAGTGAAACTAATATCTCTGGTATAATCCTTTTATCATTTATTTCTTCATCTAATTCAAAATTCAAAATATAAATAAAAACATCTAGGTAAAAGGCACTTATAAGCCCTCAGATTGTATTTCAAAAGCTGAGATTTGCAGTAGATTTCAGGTTTCTGGGTATCTATTCCAGACATGCAATGAAATAAAAACTAAAAGCTGATACTCCATACTCATGTTCTTAGCCACTAAGGTAAAACAAACATAATAACTTATTCTCCCAAAGGCACACATCTTTAATTAAGGCGAATCACCCCCAGTGAATAGGGATTTTTCCCTGTCTTTTAAACCAAATAATCCAGATGTTGGATGAAGCCAGAGTTAGAACTTTATTTTATGTTTACCACATATTAGTCTTTAAAGATTTTACACCACAGATTTCGGACACAATTTCCTTGTATTTAATAAATCAAAAAATACTATGTAAAAGCCTACGTTTTAGAAATGCACCGTTGGCATGTTTTCAGGAGGAAAATGTCTCATAAATCAAACTAACAATATATAAACAAATGCTTGGGTAAAAACCTCTCAAAATAGGACAATGAATTTAAACTGGGAGGTTTAGTAGATGCCAGTGGTTTAGAAGCCGAGACACTTTATTCAGACTCGGAGTATTGGAAAACTTGATCAGCGAAAACGGCCGTCAAAAAAAATAAAAAATAAAAACGTGAATTCTACTGGTAATCACCGATTTTATCTACAATAATTTAGTGAATTAGGACCATACCCCTCAACACCGCTGCTTAACATATAAACTATGCTATGGCATAACAAACATTTTCATCCACACGCTAATTAAAACATGATACATTCCTTATGAGCCACTGTGGCTGTAGCCGCAGCACTCTCCCCTCTCTCTCCCCCTCTCATGCTCTATTAGACTGTATCTCTCCGCCGTGATCGATCAGAATAATTTACATGTCTTTAACACTTCTCCCCTTCAAAAGGCAATCATCTAATGTCCGTATCCACATAAATCAGTCTTTATTTTGTGTTAGTTTGGAATATTTTCGGTGTTTTTTACCATTTTATTTTGTGATTTTCAAACTACCCGCGGCAACCAGAGCAGGTCCCGTGATGCCTTCTGGCGAATCAAATCATATGCGCACCAGCCAAACAGGTTGCGCTCACTGCACCAAATCACTCCTCACACTTTCACTATTTGTTACTAATCAAAAGCAAATGTCCATATTTTGATTCGATAAGATTATACTTGAGATACAGAGCTTTCTAACAGTACCATGGTTATTAAGAGTCAGACAGCGGTCGCGCTGCTGTATGTTACGTTAAAATGCTCACTTTTGGCAAACCCTTGTAGCAAAACTCAGACGCAAGGGAAAAAAAATAAAAATAAAATATATAGTAAAATAAACATTTAAAACGCTTATTTTTGGTCCCTTCTTTCACATTAATATGAAAGAATACATGCCGTGGAAGCCAGAATAGACACAAATCTCAAAATTGACCCGTGCTAAACAATAACCCCCTACGTTTTTTCCTGTCGTATCTTGAATTAAACAAAAGGGAAAGATTGGACTGGCAAAAATAAAGATTAACGGGTGCTCCAGCCAACCTCACAATGGGCCGTTGGACCGGAGATCCTAAACCGCCCATATGTTTTCTAAACTCCAACCAAAGCCGCGAAAACAAGGTTACCAGTCCAATCTTTTCTAAATAAAACATAAAATTAAAGATTTAGCCATATTATTTGGAATTTCAGTTTTCACGCTCAGCTGGAAAAACAAAAAAAATAGCTGAGAAAAAACCTTCTACGATAGAGAATACTGTGATTATATAAAAAGATAAAAACAAAAAGAAGGAACGATCTTCTAGACTATAAGAAAGTAAAGGCAAAATATATAAAAATTAAGTTTTAAACTCAAAGAGCACAAGCCCCAGCTGTGTCTTCAGAGATCATCTCAGAGTGTGTGGAAGGAAGGATCGACGCCGTAAACTAGGACCATTACTTTTATGGCTACTATATGGTCTCCTGTTTCTCTAAGGTGTGAATTCCCAGGCACGGTCTGTGGGAAAACTGCACAAGTTCTCTACCCACGCTTACTTCTGCTCTTCACACTCTGAGATCAAAACAAATGTACAAATGTGTTAAACATCTAAATAAGATAAAAATAAAAATCTCTCCCCGGGGCAGACAATATTCCACACGGCATTGTGTAATGTATATTGAGCTAAAAAGGGTTCAACACTGAATCAAGGAATGATGAGATAAGGTGTCTCCACTTTATTTAATTTCTCAAAGGAGTATTCTCAGTCGTATCTTTAACTCATCAACCAAACACAGTGTTGACTCTTTTCACTCTGGTGTTGTATGTGCATTTCGGAATGAGAACAAAGTTCTCTTTTAAAATGAACCACATGTTATATGTGTTCAGTAAGTTCTACAAAATGTGTGCACCAAGGAGTAACTCATCGAGGCCATTTCAATGGTTACTTTGGTGTGCATTTTCTTACTCTGATGTAAAATCAAAGTTATATAGCCATATTTAGGCCTTTCTATTCCTATTTCTCGGTTACCAATCGACTATCCTGTCTGACTGCTTTAACAATAATTTTTAGAACATCTATTTCTCTCATTAAAAACCCAAACCATAAAACCTTAAACCTATATTAAATAGATTACTTCACCTTTGTAGACTAAATGACAAGGATTGTTTGAGAATATTTTGCGAGTAGTTCTACTGCGCTAATTTCAAACTGTTTCTATACTGACTCGCTGTTAAAGCTTCAGAGCCGTCTCTTCTCTTTGCTCTGAAAAACCATTTTCCTTTCTCTACGAATGTTTAATGAAAATAAATGCCTGAAAGACTCCCACTAACGTTCATGAGATTTTTAGTGTGAGCGCAGCAAGTAGTAGTGTAAATGGAAAGCTTTGTCTATTTTTACCATTTTTAAATCCACTAAAACAGAAGACATGCCTATCTGCGCTTCATGTGAAAAACTATATTCCTGTTTATATCTGCTTCAAAATAAAAGCCTACTTACGTTTGCTATTAATCATGCTTTTTAATGTGAAGGCGCAAAGGAAATGCCCCGTTTGCTCAAGTGCTAACTTTATTGTGGATCACACTTTCTAAAGTGAGAGCCGTGGCTGTCCCGTTTACAAAATGTAAAAGTTTGTTTAAATGTTAAAAACCCATCGATCACACATTTATCACCATCTAAATCAGCGGATGGACTCAATAACTTACTCGTATAAGACTATTTTACCCCATATTTGTCGAAAGTTGATTTTTGAGCCTCCTAATGTCTCATCAAAGCTACTTGTCATATGCGCAAATGGACTTGTATCTATCTTTGCACCTAATACGTTTTAAAGGCAAAAGGCGATCAAAACTTTCTCACTGTGGTCCTATTCTAGAATTGCATTTTTCTGACAATTTAGAAAACCCTGGTGAAATAGCTGTTAACTCTTCTCCCCCTCTTTGTGGCTGTCTGGGTGCTGCACTCACAGCCTGGTTTCACGCCAAGACGTGAAAAAGACGCGCCGGTAGACTGCATGTAAGGCGATACACACAGAGGAGAAGGAGAAAAGAAAGAATTACCCTCTCTTCCACTTTAGCTTGTTTATTAATGCTACAGTTGAATGAAATTATATTGTGAAAGTCCCTATTAGACGATAACTTATTGTATCATAATGGTTTCCAAAGGCTGTAAGTCCTATTAGTTTACCATGTAAAACTATGTCTACCATTAAATAGGTAGAAACTTTAAAATCTACTATTCTTTCGTGTAAGAAAAAAGTATTTTTAAAGCTCAGTAATAGCACAAGATTTAACTTAAGAAATCTATGCCTATTCTTAAAGAGTTTTCTCTCTCCTCTTGTGGAAGCCGTATAGGCTCTCTCTCTCTGTTTGCCTCTTCAGACTATACAGAGTTATGCATCCATCCCTAATTGTTAAGTAAGCTACAATCTAGCCACTAAAACAATTAAAATTGAACGTGTATAAATTAAAAGCTTAACAGCCCTTAATGTAAATATGGTAGTTTCAAGCCGTTTGTCCTTTCGTGGTCCCTATTTCTTTCACGGCAGCTGATCAGGATACCTAGAAAATCACCACTGTCTGAGATCACCAAAATGGATACAATCAGTTAAAAGGGGAACTGTAATATATTTATCGCTACAAATATATCCCATTGCCTGACTTCGATCATTACAATCTAATGACCACAAGTACCAGTACCACCTAAACTTAGTACGCAGAACACAATTGTCTCATCCACTAAATCACTATCCTGTCCGCTCCTGAGTATCGTTTACTCACAGTGTGGTTTTCCACTCACCCCGTTCTCTATACCTAACAGACCATACTTCCCATTTTTCTCAGACAAACTAAAGCCCGGCCGAGTTTTTAAAGAAAGAATGTATTTTGCCTCCTGTTATAAGGTATGTTTACTAAGCATGAGCAAAGCAGACTACGAGAACCTCTGTCCAAAAAGCCGGTTCGTGGGTTTCAATTTGTTTTATTAAAATTAAAAACCCCTTTTTAAACATCGACCCTCCCAGTCTGGCAGACCGCAATTGCTTCCTCGGCTTGTTTTCGCCGGTTGATAAAGAATCTTTCCCTCACGGGAGTCGGTTCTTGTATTTTAAGCCCGCTTCCCAAAGTTATTCCTATTACCGATAAAACAGTTATTTATTCAGTCATACAAAACTAACAATGTTCCAGCGAGCCCCACGTTGGGCGCCATGTTACGATCTCGACTTCCAAAGTCTGATCTGTAATGAAAAGCTAGTATCTAAGTTTATTAGTTATGTCCTATTAAACCTGCATTAACTAACCTGTAACACGATGCTTTAACTACAACCCTTATTACCATCAAAGAGCTCCCCTACTCTCACGGCTTCTGCTGAGAGTCTCACCCGGGCTCCAGGAGGTGAGCGCGCGGGATCTTAACTACTAGACTGCCTTGGGATTCTCTTAGATAAATAAAAGTGTCCTACTTAAACCCACTGTGTTCAGCGTTTCAATTCTTCTAAACGTATTCGTCTATTTCAGGAATCTCGTTTAGGTGTGAAATGTAACACTTTCTATTTGCTCCTGATGATCACTCCCCTATTTTAGGCAAAGGATATCTTTCACAAGTTATTTACTGTATTTTTATGTACCCGATGTTTATTAATTCCACCTCCTATAAAATAGAACAGATATACTATTTTCAGCATTCAACTACACGCGTTAAACCTGGGAAGCCATTAAAAACAATTATCTTTTTCTTTGATAAAAAAGGTATTTGTTATGAGGTTGTGTTTGTTTTAAATCAGTAATGTGCCGTAGTGTGGAGTCAATGTACTTACCTCCCCGGGGGGGAAACGATCTCTTTGTAGAAAAAACCTATACCTAAAGTCCTTCTGTTCCAGCTATAAACTAATTCAAACTGAGGCTTTACAACATTTAAGGGATTTTATTTACAAAATACAAGAGAGTATAGAAATATTACATAAAATGGACAAGAAAGGAAAAGAAAGGAGGTTATATGCCTATAAACTCATCAAAACGGAGTATTTGCTCATTATCCCCTAGTAGATGTTAACTTGGTATTTTTCACAATTTGTTAAAGCCCAAGATCAGAGTTTTTGCATGCATTCCGATTTTAAACTTGCGCTCTAGCCCTATCTAACATCCCACTGAATCTGTAAAAATGATAAGGACTTAAGGAAGATTGTTAACGACACCAGTCAGTAAATGGGAGATCTTGTCTCAACCCAATCTCCATTAATTCCAATCACCATTCTATCAGACCCCTGTTCTAATAATCCCCACCTAAAGTTTTAGAGATTTTTACCAAGTCATCTGTGTTTCAAGAGTTTTAAAGAAGTGTTTTAAAAGACTCTGCCTCTAAGTTCTTCGAAGTCAAAATTCTTTCAGAGTATTTTGGACTCACAAAGTTTTTCTAAGTTTTTCTTCTGCCTCCATGGTTAAAGGGACAGATAGAGTGTGCTGGAACAGAGCGTGACTAACTATAGAGTATATAGTAGTACCTGCAAAAAGCGGCCCAAAAAGGCCTTGTCCTGCTCAGAACGAGCTGTTATATAGTAATCTGAGGACCAATGAGACTTGGAAGAGAGGGAGGAGTGAAAAAGGCACAGCTGCACGGGGGGACCAGGTAGCCCCCTTCCTATGGCCATATAATCCTCTCCCCTTCCTCTACTCCTTCCTATGATCCCAGAACACCTGCACGGGTGAACCCCGGTAACCTCCTTCCTATGGCCATATAAGGTCCTTCCCCTTCCTCTGGTCAGCTTTTACCCTGATGAGCAGTCACACTCTATTCTGTTTCATTAAAATTATCCTACTTTTACCTATGACAAAAAGATATACAAATGTCACAAGATATGCACAAGTAATAAGTTGCATCAAGATCACCTCACTCAACAGTTTCCGCCCGGTCTCGAACCGGGGACCTTTCGCGTGTTAGGCGAACGTGATAACCACTACACTACGGAAACTGCACGGTGCTCCTCCACGCACAACTGCGCCGCCACCCACCTGCTTACGCAACGCAGAATTCAGTGTGAAAAGGAACGAGGACCTGTTATTTCCAGGATCAACCCCTGGCCTGGGCCATCACTCTGCCCCACTCAGCCTAACAACCGCCAGGAAGACCCCTTACCAACCCTACGCCGGATGACCCCACAACTCTACAGCATGCAGTGACGGTCCCCTGCATGTTGAGGCTCCCAGACGAATGCACCGAGGTCAAAAGGTCGCCAGGTATGCTAAATGTCCTTTTCAGTCAAATGTTGGCGGGTTGTAGTGAAATGCTGATCAACTGTCATCTCAGTAAAATGTTGGTGGGTTGTAGTGAACCACTGAGCCAGGGTTGGTCTTGCTGGCTGCATGTTTAGCTTTCCAAAAGCCCGCGCAAAGGGCGCCAGGCATGCTAAACGTCATTTCGATTTTCGGGCCGAAAATGCTCTCCTTCTTAGTCCTCGTTAGTATAGTGGACAGTATCTCCGCCTGTCACGCGGAAGACCGGGGTTCGATTCCCCGACGGGGAGTAACATAGTTTTCTACCAACTGGGCATATGCACAAAGGTCAAGAGGGGTCGCCAGGTATGCTATGCGGTGGCTTGTAATAAATGTAATTTCGGTCAAATCCCTTGAGCCGCTTTACGTGCCGAAATACTCGTCGAATCGGTCCTCGTTAGTATGGTTGACAGCATCACGCGGAAGACCGGTGTTCCTTTCCCAGTCGGGGAGTGACTGAGTTCTCTAACAACTGCGTGACATTCACTGGGACGCTCAAAAGAGATACAGTAGGTTCAACTGTGTCCAAGTACGTATGTCTAATTACGGTCAAAAGTCTGACTGGTGCAGAGAGTGCCAGTTTGTCTGCCTGCCTGCCTTTCTGCTTTCCTGCTTCCAGTTTAATGTAATAGCCCACGTGGGCAGTGCAATAGACTCTGCAGTTGTCTGACAATTGAACTTTACTCACGCCAAAGAGTGTTTCCACCCGGTTTCGAACCGGGGACCTTTCGCGTGTGAGGCGAACGTGATAACCACTACACTACGGAAACTGGCAAATTTAGCCACCACGAAGATCCGCGCCGCCACCCACCTGCTTACGCAACACAGAATTATATTACCCAGTTGGAAGAGGAATAAGGACCTGGGTTTCCAGGGTGACCCCCTGACCTGGGCCTACACACTGCCCCACTCAGTCTCACCAGGCCCGGCCTGACCACCTGCAGGAACACCCCCTGGCTGGCCTGGGCCATCCCTTTTCTACCGACTGCGTCATATTCACTGAGGTGCTCAAAGGAGTTACAGTAGCATCAACTGTGTCCAAGTACATATGCTCAATTACGGTGAAAAGTCTGACTCAACTTGATAGTCTTTGTCTGTTCCCATTTGTAGGCAATTGTGTTGCATCGTGTAGGCAGTGGCGCACACTCTGCAGCTGGCTGACAACTGAGCTGAGTACAATTTGACCTTAATACTTACGCCAAAGAGTGTTTCCGCCCGGTCTCGAACCGGGGACCTTTCGCGTGTTAGGCGAACGTGATAACCACTACACTACGGAAACTGCACGGTGCTCCTCCACGCACAACTGCGCCGCCACCCACCTGCTTACGCAACGCAGAATTCAGTGTGAAAAGGAACGAGGACCTGTTATTTCCAGGATCAACCCCTGGCCTGGGCCATCACTCTGCCCCACTCAGCCTAACAACCGCCAGGAAGACCCCTTATCAACCCTACGCCGGATGACCCCACAACTCTACAGCATGCAGTGACGGTCCCCTGCATGTTGAGGCTCCCAGACGAATGCACCGAGGTCAAAAGGTCGCCAGGTATGCTAAATGTCCTTTTCAGTCAAATGTTGGCGGGTTGTAGTGAAATGCTGATCAACTGTCATCTCAGTAAAATGTTGGTGGGTTGTAGTGAACCACTGAGCCAGGGTTGGTCTTGCTGGCTGCATGTTTAGCTTTCCAAAAGCCCGCGCAAAGGGCGCCAGGCATGCTAAACGTCATTTCGATTTTCGGGCCGAAAATGCTCTCCTTCTCAGTCCTCGTTAGTATAGTGGACAGTATCTCCGCCTGTCACGCGGAAGACCGGGGTTCGATTCCCCGACGGGGAGTAACATAATTTTCTACCAACTGGGCATATGCACAAAGGTCAAGAGGGGTCGCCAGGTATGCTATGCGGTGGCTTGTAATAAATGTAATTTCGGTCAAATCCCTTGAGCCGCTTTACGTGCCGAAATACTCGTCGAATCGGTCCTCGTTAGTATGGTGGACAGCATCACGCGGAAGACCGGTGTTCCTTTCCCAGTCGGGGAGTGACTGAGTTCTCTAACAACTGCGTGACATTCACTGGGACGCTCAAAAGAGATACAGTAGGTTCAACTGTGTCCAAGTACGTATGTCTAATTACGGTCAAAAGTCTGACTGGTGCAGAGAGTGCCAGTTTGTCTGCCTGCCTGCCTTTCTGCTTTCCTGCTTCCAGTTTAATGTAATAGCCCACGTGGGCAGTGCAATAGACTCTGCAGTTGTCTGACAATTGAACTTTACTCACGCCAAAGAGTGTTTCCGCCCGGTTTCGAACCGGGGACCTTTCGCGTGTGAGGCGAACGTGATAACCACTACACTACGGAAACTGGCAAATTTAGCCACCACGAAGATCCGCGCCGCCACCCACCTGCTTACGCAACACAGAATTATATTACCCAGTTTGAAGAGGAATAAGGACCTGGGTTTCCAGGGTGACCCTCTGACCTGGGCCTACACACTGCCCCACTCAGTCTCACCAGGCCCGGCCTGACCACCTGCAGGAACACCCCCTGCGTCATATTCACTGAGGTGCTCAAAGGAGTTACAGTAGCATCAACTGTGTCCAAGTACATATGCTCAATTACGGTGAAAAGTCTGACTCAACTTGATAGTCTTTGTCTGTTCCCATTTGTAGGCAATTGTGTTGCATCGTGTAGGCAGTGGCGCACACTCTGCAGCTGGCTGACAACTGAGCTGAGTACAATTTGACCTTAATACTTACGCCAAAGAGTGTTTCCGCCCGGTCTCGAACCGGGGACCTTTCGCGTGTTAGGCGAACGTGATAACCACTACACTACGGAAACTGCACGGTGCTCCTCCACGCACAACTGCGCCGCCACCCACCTGCTTACGCAACGCAGAATTCAGTGTGAAAAGGAACGAGGACCTGTTATTTCCAGGATCAACCCCTGGCCTGGGCCATCACTCTGCCCCACTCAGCCTAACAACCGCCAGGAAGACCCCTTACCAACCCTACGCCGGATGACCCCACAACTCTACAGCATGCAGTGACGGTCCCCTGCATGTTGAGGCTCCCAGACGAATGCACCGAGGTCAAAAGGTCGCCAGGTATGCTAAATGTCCTTTTCAGTCAAATGTTGGCGGGTTGTAGTGAAATGCTGATCAACTGTCATCTCAGTAAAATGTTGGTGGGTTGTAGTGAACCACTGAGCCAGGGTTGGTCTTGCTGGCTGCATGTTTAGCTTTCCAAAAGCCCGCGCAAAGGGCGCCAGGCATGCTAAACGTCATTTCGATTTTCGGGCCGAAAATGCTCTCCTTCTCAGTCCTCGTTAGTATAGTGGACAGTATCTCCGCCTGTCACGCGGAAGACCGGGGTTCGATTCCCCGACGGGGAGTAACATAGTTTTCTACCAACTGGGCATATGCACAAAGGTCAAGAGGGGTCGCCAGGTATGCTATGCGGTGGCTTGTAATAAATGTAATTTCGGTCAAATCCCTTGAGCCGCTTTACGTGCCGAAATACTCGTCGAATCGGTCCTCGTTAGTATGGTGGACAGCATCACGCGGAAGACCGGTGTTCCTTTCCCAGTCGGGGAGTGACTGAGTTCTCTAACAACTGCGTGACATTCACTGGGACGCTCAAAAGAGATACAGTAGGTTCAACTGTGTCCAAGTACGTATGTCTAATTACGGTCAAAAGTCTGACTGGTGCAGAGAGTGCCAGTTTGTCTGCCTGCCTGCCTTTCTGCTTTCCTGCTTCCAGTTTAATGTAATAGCCCACGTGGGCAGTGCAATAGACTCTGCAGTTGTCTGACAATTGAACTTTACTCACGCCAAAGAGTGTTTCCGCCCGGTTTCGAACCGGGGACCTTTCGCGTGTGAGGCGAACGTGATAACCACTACACTACGGAAACTGGCAAATTTAGCCACCACGAAGATCCGCGCCGCCACCCACCTGCTTACGCAACACAGAATTATATTACCCAGTTTGAAGAGGAATAAGGACCTGGGTTTCCAGGGTGACCCCCTGACCTGGGCCTACACACTGCCCCACTCAGTCTCACCAGGCCCGGCCTGACCACCTGCAGGAACACCCCCTGGCTGGCCTGGGCCATCCCTTTTCTACCGACTGCGTCATATTCACTGAGGTGCTCAAAGGAGTTACAGTAGCATCAACTGTGTCCAAGTACATATGCTCAATTACGGTGAAAAGTCTGACTCAACTTGATAGTCTTTGTCTGTTCCCATTTGTAGGCAATTGTGTTGCATCGTGTAGGCAGTGGCGCACACTCTGCAGCTGGCTGACAACTGAGCTGAGTACAATTTGACCTTAATACTTACGCCAAAGAGTGTTTCCGCCCGGTCTCGAACCGGGGACCTTTCGCGTGTTAGGCGAACGTGATAACCACTACACTACGGAAACTGCACGGTGCTCCTCCACGCACAACTGCGCCGCCACCCACCTGCTTACGCAACGCAGAATTCAGTGTGAAAAGGAACGAGGACCTGTTATTTCCAGGATCAACCCCTGGCCTGGGCCATCACTCTGCCCCACTCAGCCTAACAACCGCCAGGAAGACCCCTTACCAACCCTACGCCGGATGACCCCACAACTCTACAGCATGCAGTGACGGTCCCCTGCATGTTGAGGCTCCCAGACGAATGCACCGAGGTCAAAAGGTCGCCAGGTATGCTAAATGTCCTTTTCAGTCAAATGTTGGCGGGTTGTAGTGAAATGCTGATCAACTGTCATCTCAGTAAAATGTTGGTGGGTTGTAGTGAACCACTGAGCCAGGGTTGGTCTTGCTGGCTGCATGTTTAGCTTTCCAAAAGCCCGCGCAAAGGGCGCCAGGCATGCTAAACGTCATTTCGATTTTCGGGCCGAAAATGCTCTCCTTCTCAGTCCTCGTTAGTATAGTGGACAGTATCTCCGCCTGTCACGCGGAAGACCGGGGTTCGATTCCCCGACGGGGAGTAACATAGTTTTCTACCAACTGGGCATATGCACAAAGGTCAAGAGGGGTCGCCAGGTATGCTATGCGGCGGCTTGTAATAAATGTAATTTCGGTCAAATCCCTTGAGCCGCTTTACGTGCCGAAATACTCGTCGAATCGGTCCTCGTTAGTATGGTGGACAGCATCACGCGGAAGACCGGTGTTCCTTTCCCAGTCGGGGAGTGACTGAGTTCTCTAACAACTGCGTGACATTCACTGACACGCTCAAAAGAGATACAGTAGGTTCAACTGTGTCCAAGTACGTATGTCTAATTACGGTCAAAAGTCTGACTGGTGCAGAGAGTGCCAGTTTGTCTGCCTGCCTGCCTTTCTGCTTTCCTGCTTCCAGTTTAATGTAATAGCCCACGTGGGCAGTGCAATAGACTCTGCAGTTGTCTGACAATTGAACTTTACTCACGCCAAAGAGTGTTTCCGCCCGGTTTCGAACCGGGGACCTTTCGCGTGTGAGGCGAACGTGATAACCACTACACTACGGAAACTGGCAAATTTAGCCACCACGAAGATCCGCGCCGCCACCCACCTGCTTACGCAACACAGAATTATATTACCCAGTTTGAAGAGGAATAAGGACCTGGGTTTCCAGGGTGACCCCCCGACCTGGGCCTACACACTGCCCCACTCAGTCTCACCAGGCCCGGCCTGACCACCTGCAGGAACACCCCCTGGCTGGCCTGGGCCATCCCTTTTCTACCGACTGCGTCATATTCACTGAGGTGCTCAAAGGAGTTACAGTAGCATCAACTGTGTCCAAGTACATATGCTCAATTACGGTGAAAAGTCTGACTCAACTTGATAGTCTTTGTCTGTTCCCATTTGTAGGCAATTGTGTTGCATCGTGTAGGCAGTGGCGCACACTCTGCAGCTGGCTGACAACTGAGCTGAGTACAATTTGACCTTAATACTTACGCCAAAGAGTGTTTCCGCCCGGTCTCGAACCGGGGACCTTTCGCGTGTTAGGCGAACGTGATAACCACTACACTACGGAAACTGCACGGTGCTCCTCCACGCACAACTGCGCCGCCACCCACCTGCTTACGCAACGCAGAATTCAGTGTGAAAAGGAACGAGGACCTGTTATTTCCAGGATCAACCCCTGGCCTGGGCCATCACTCTGCCCCACTCAGCCTAACAACCGCCAGGAAGACCCCTTACCAACCCTACGCCGGATGACCCCACAACTCTACAGCATGCAGTGACGGTCCCCTGCATGTTGAGGCTCCCAGACGAATGCACCGAGGTCAAAAGGTCGCCAGGTATGCTAAATGTCCTTTTCAGTCAAATGTTGGCGGGTTGTAGTGAAATGCTGATCAACTGTCATCTCAGTAAAATGTTGGTGGGTTGTAGTGAACCACTGAGCCAGGGTTGGTCTTGCTGGCTGCATGTTTAGCTTTCCAAAAGCCCGCGCAAAGGGCGCCAGGCATGCTAAACGTCATTTCGATTTTCGGGCCGAAAATGCTCTCCTTCTCAGTCCTCGTTAGTATAGTGGACAGTATCTCCGCCTGTCACGCGGAAGACCGGGGTTCGATTCCCCGACGGGGAGTAACATAGTTTTCTACCAACTGGGCATATGCACAAAGGTCAAGAGGGGTCGCCAGGTATGCTATGCGGTGGCTTGTAATAAATGTAATTTCGGTCAAATCCCTTGAGCCGCTTTACGTGCCGAAATACTCGTCGAATCGGTCCTCGTTAGTATGGTGGACAGCATCACGCGGAAGACCGGTGTTCCTTTCCCAGTCGGGGAGTGACTGAGTTCTCTAACAACTGCGTGACATTCACTGGGACGCTCAAAAGAGATACAGTAGGTTCAACTGTGTCCAAGTACGTATGTCTAATTACGGTCAAAAGTCTGACTGGTGCAGAGAGTGCCAGTTTGTCTGCCTGCCTGCCTTTCTGCTTTCCTGCTTCCAGTTTAATGTAATAGCCCACGTGGGCAGTGCAATAGACTCTGCAGTTGTCTGACAATTGAACTTTACTCACGCCAAAGAGTGTTTCCGCCCGGTTTCGAACCGGGGACCTTTCGCGTGTGAGGCGAACGTGATAACCACTACACTACGGAAACTGGCAAATTTAGCCACCACGAAGATCCGCGCCGCCACCCACCTGCTTACGCAACACAGAATTATATTACCCAGTTTGAAGAGGAATAAGGACCTGGGTTTCCAGGGTGACCCCCTGACCTGGGCCTACACACTGCCCCACTCAGTCTCACCAGGCCCGGCCTGACCACCTGCAGGAACACCCCCTGGCTGGCCTGGGCCATCCCTTTTCTACCGACTGCGTCATATTCACTGAGGTGCTCAAAGGAGTTACAGTAGCATCAACTGTGTCCAAGTACATATGCTCAATTACGGTGAAAAGTCTGACTCAACTTGATAGTCTTTGTCTGTTCCCATTTGTAGGCAATTGTGTTGCATCGTGTAGGCAGTGGCGCACACTCTGCAGCTGGCTGACAACTGAGCTGAGTACAATTTGACCTTAATACTTACGCCAAAGAGTGTTTCCGCCCGGTCTCGAACCGGGGACCTTTCGCGTGTTAGGCGAACGTGATAACCACTACACTACGGAAACTGCACGGTGCTCCTCCACGCACAACTGCGCCGCCACCCACCTGCTTACGCAACGCAGAATTCAGTGTGAAAAGGAACGAGGACCTGTTATTTCCAGGATCAACCCCTGGCCTGGGCCATCACTCTGCCCCACTCAGCCTAACAACCGCCAGGAAGACCCCTTACCAACCCTACGCCGGATGACCCCACAACTCTACAGCATGCAGTGACGGTCCCCTGCATGTTGAGGCTCCCAGACGAATGCACCGAGGTCAAAAGGTCGCCAGGTATGCTAAATGTCCTTTTCAGTCAAATGTTGGCGGGTTGTAGTGAAATGCTGATCAACTGTCATCTCAGTAAAATGTTGGTGGGTTGTAGTGAACCACTGAGCCAGGGTTGGTCTTGCTGGCTGCATGTTTAGCTTTCCAAAAGCCCGCGCAAAGGGCGCCAGGCATGCTAAACGTCATTTCGATTTTCGGGCCGAAAATGCTCTCCTTCTCAGTCCTCGTTAGTATAGTGGACAGTATCTCCGCCTGTCACGCGGAAGACCGGGGTTCGATTCCCCGACGGGGAGTAACATAGTTTTCTACCAACTGGGCATATGCACAAAGGTCAAGAGGGGTCGCCAGGTATGCTATGCGGCGGCTTGTAATAAATGTAATTTCGGTCAAATCCCTTGAGCCGCTTTACGTGCCGAAATACTCGTCGAATCGGTCCTCGTTAGTATGGTGGACAGCATCACGCGGAAGACCGGTGTTCCTTTCCCAGTCGGGGAGTGACTGAGTTCTCTAACAACTGCGTGACATTCACTGACACGCTCAAAAGAGATACAGTAGGTTCAACTGTGTCCAAGTACGTATGTCTAATTACGGTCAAAAGTCTGACTGGTGCAGAGAGTGCCAGTTTGTCTGCCTGCCTGCCTTTCTGCTTTCCTGCTTCCAGTTTAATGTAATAGCCCACGTGGGCAGTGCAATAGACTCTGCAGTTGTCTGACAATTGAACTTTACTCACGCCAAAGAGTGTTTCCGCCCGGTTTCGAACCGGGGACCTTTCGCGTGTGAGGCGAACGTGATAACCACTACACTACGGAAACTGGCAAATTTAGCCACCACGAAGATCCGCGCCGCCACCCACCTGCTTACGCAACACAGAATTATATTACCCAGTTTGAAGAGGAATAAGGACCTGGGTTTCCAGGGTGACCCCCCGACCTGGGCCTACACACTGCCCCACTCAGTCTCACCAGGCCCGGCCTGACCACCTGCAGGAACACCCCCTGGCTGGCCTGGGCCATCCCTTTTCTACCGACTGCGTCATATTCACTGAGGTGCTCAAAGGAGTTACAGTAGCATCAACTGTGTCCAAGTACATATGCTCAATTACGGTGAAAAGTCTGACTCAACTTGATAGTCTTTGTCTGTTCCCATTTGTAGGCAATTGTGTTGCATCGTGTAGGCAGTGGCGCACACTCTGCAGCTGGCTGACAACTGAGCTGAGTACAATTTGACCTTAATACTTACGCCAAAGAGTGTTTCCGCCCGGTCTCGAACCGGGGACCTTTCGCGTGTTAGGCGAACGTGATAACCACTACACTACAGAAACTGCACGGTGCTCCTCCACGCACAACTGCGCCGCCACCCACCTGCTTACGCAACGCAGAATTCAGTGTGAAAAGGAACGAGGACCTGTTATTTCCAGGATCAACCCCTGGCCTGGGCCATCACTCTGCCCCACTCAGCCTAACAACCGCCAGGAAGACCCCTTACCAACCCTACGCCGGATGACCCCACAACTCTACAGCATGCAGTGACGGTCCCCTGCATGTTGAGGCTCCCAGACGAATGCACCGAGGTCAAAAGGTCGCCAGGTATGCTAAATGTCCTTTTCAGTCAAATGTTGGCGGGTTGTAGTGAAATGCTGATCAACTGTCATCTCAGTAAAATGTTGGTGGGTTGTAGTGAACCACTGAGCCAGGGTTGGTCTTGCTGGCTGCATGTTTAGCTTTCCAAAAGCCCGCGCAAAGGGCGCCAGGCATGCTAAACGTCATTTCGATTTTCGGGCCGAAAATGCTCTCCTTCTCAGTCCTCGTTAGTATAGTGGACAGTATCTCCGCCTGTCACGCGGAAGACCGGGGTTCGATTCCCCGACGGGGAGTAACATAGTTTTCTACCAACTGGGCATATGCACAAAGGTCAAGAGGGGTCGCCAGGTATGCTATGCGGTGGCTTGTAATAAATGTAATTTCGGTCAAATCCCTTGAGCCGCTTTACGTGCCGAAATACTCGTCGAATCGGTCCTCGTTAGTATGGTGGACAGCATCACGCGGAAGACCGGTGTTCCTTTCCCAGTCGGGGAGTGACTGAGTTCTCTAACAACTGCGTGACATTCACTGACACGCTCAAAAGAGATACAGTAGGTTCAACTGTGTCCAAGTACGTATGTCTAATTACGGTCAAAAGTCTGACTGGTGCAGAGAGTGCCAGTTTGTCTGCCTGCCTGCCTTTCTGCTTTCCTGCTTCCAGTTTAATGTAATAGCCCACGTGGGCAGTGCAATAGACTCTGCAGTTGTCTGACAATTGAACTTTACTCACGCCAAAGAGTGTTTCCGCCCGGTTTCGAACCGGGGACCTTTCGCGTGTGAGGCGAACGTGATAACCACTACACTACGGAAACTGGCAAATTTAGCCACCACGAAGATCCGCGCCGCCACCCACCTGCTTACGCAACACAGAATTATATTACCCAGTTTGAAGAGGAATAAGGACCTGGGTTTCCAGGGTGACCCCCCGACCTGGGCCTACACACTGCCCCACTCAGTCTCACCAGGCCCGGCCTGACCACCTGCAGGAACACCCCCTGGCTGGCCTGGGCCATCCCTTTTCTACCGACTGCGTCATATTCACTGAGGTGCTCAAAGGAGTTACAGTAGCATCAACTGTGTCCAAGTACATATGCTCAATTACGGTGAAAAGTCTGACTCAACTTGATAGTCTTTGTCTGTTCCCATTTGTAGGCAATTGTGTTGCATCGTGTAGGCAGTGGCGCACACTCTGCAGCTGGCTGACAACTGAGCTGAGTACAATTTGACCTTAATACTTACGCCAAAGAGTGTTTCCGCCCGGTCTCGAACCGGGGACCTTTCGCGTGTTAGGCGAACGTGATAACCACTACACTACAGAAACTGCACGGTGCTCCTCCACGCACAACTGCGCCGCCACCCACCTGCTTACGCAACGCAGAATTCAGTGTGAAAAGGAACGAGGACCTGTTATTTCCAGGATCAACCCCTGGCCTGGGCCATCACTCTGCCCCACTCAGCCTAACAACCGCCAGGAAGACCCCTTACCAACCCTACGCCGGATGACCCCACAACTCTACAGCATGCAGTGACGGTCCCCTGCATGTTGAGGCTCCCAGACGAATGCACCGAGGTCAAAAGGTCGCCAGGTATGCTAAATGTCCTTTTCAGTCAAATGTTGGCGGGTTGTAGTGAAATGCTGATCAACTGTCATCTCAGTAAAATGTTGGTGGGTTGTAGTGAACCACTGAGCCAGGGTTGGTCTTGCTGGCTGCATGTTTAGCTTTCCAAAAGCCCGCGCAAAGGGCGCCAGGCATGCTAAACGTCATTTCGATTTTCGGGCCGAAAATGCTCTCCTTCTCAGTCCTCGTTAGTATAGTGGACAGTATCTCCGCCTGTCACGCGGAAGACCGGGGTTCGATTCCCCGACGGGGAGTAACATAGTTTTCTACCAACTGGGCATATGCACAAAGGTCAAGAGGGGTCGCCAGGTATGCTATGCGGTGGCTTGTAATAAATGTAATTTCGGTCAAATCCCTTGAGCCGCTTTACGTGCCGAAATACTCGTCGAATCGGTCCTCGTTAGTATGGTGGACAGCATCACGCGGAAGACCGGTGTTCCTTTCCCAGTCGGGGAGTGACTGAGTTCTCTAACAACTGCGTGACATTCACTGGGACGCTCAAAAGAGATACAGTAGGTTCAACTGTGTCCAAGTACGTATGTCTAATTACGGTCAAAAGTCTGACTGGTGCAGAGAGTGCCAGTTTGTCTGCCTGCCTGCCTTTCTGCTTTCCTGCTTCCAGTTTAATGTAATAGCCCACGTGGGCAGTGCAATAGACTCTGCAGTTGTCTGACAATTGAACTTTACTCACGCCAAAGAGTGTTTCCGCCCGGTTTCGAACCGGGGACCTTTCGCGTGTGAGGCGAACGTGATAACCACTACACTACGGAAACTGGCAAATTTCGCCACCACGAAGATCCGCGCCGCCACCCACCTGCTTACGCAACACAGAATTATATTACCCAGTTTGAAGAGGAATAAGGACCTGGGTTTCCAGGGTGACCCCCCGACCTGGGCCTACACACTGCCCCACTCAGTCTCACCAGGCCCGGCCTGACCACCTGCAGGAACACCCCCTGGCTGGCCTGGGCCATCCCTTTTCTACCGACTGCGTCATATTCACTGAGGTGCTCAAAGGAGTTACAGTAGCATCAACTGTGTCCAAGTACATATGCTCAATTACGGTGAAAAGTCTGACTCAACTTGATAGTCTTTGTCTGTTCCCATTTGTAGGCAATTGTGTTGCATCGTGTAGGCAGTGGCGCACACTCTGCAGCTGGCTGACAACTGAGCTGAGTACAATTTGACCTTAATACTTACGCCAAAGAGTGTTTCCGCCCGGTCTCGAACCGGGGACCTTTCGCGTGTTAGGCTAAAGTGATAACCACTACACTACGGAAACTGCACGGTGCTCCTCCACGCACAACTGCGCCGCCACCCACCTGCTTACGCAACGCAGAATTCAGTGTGAAAAGGAACGAGGACCTGTTATTTCCAGGATCAACCCCTGGCCTGGGCCATCACTCTGCCCCACTCAGCCTAACAACCGCCAGGAAGACCCCTTACCAACCCTACGCCGGATGACCCCACAACTCTACAGCATGCAGTGACGGTCCCCTGCATGTTGAGGCTCCCAGACGAATGCACCGAGGTCAAAAGGTCGCCAGGTATGCTAAATGTCCTTTTCAGTCAAATGTTGGCGGGTTGTAGTGAAATGCTGATCAACTGTCATCTCAGTAAAATGTTGGTGGGTTGTAGTGAACCACTGAGCCAGGGTTGGTCTTGCTGGCTGCATGTTTAGCTTTCCAAAAGCCCGCGCAAAGGGCGCCAGGCATGCTAAACGTCATTTCGATTTTCGGGCCGAAAATGCTCTCCTTCTCAGTCCTCGTTAGTATAGTGGACAGTATCTCCGCCTGTCACGCGGAAGACCGGGGTTCGATTCCCTGACGGGGAGTAACATAGTTTTCTACCAACTGGGCATATGCACAAAGGTCAAGAGGGGTCGCCAGGTATGCTATGCGGTGGCTTGTAATAAATGTAATTTCGGTCAAATCCCTTGAGCCGCTTTACGTGCCGAAATACTCGTCGAATCGGTCCTCGTTAGTATGGTGGACAGCATCACGCGGAAGACCGGTGTTCCTTTCCCAGTCGGGGAGTGACTGAGTTCTCTAACAACTGCGTGACATTCACTGGGACGCTCAAAAGAGATACAGTAGGTTCAACTGTGTCCAAGTACGTATGTCTAATTACGGTCAAAAGTCTGACTGGTGCAGAGAGTGCCAGTTTGTCTGCCTGCCTGCCTTTCTGCTTTCCTGCTTCCAGTTTAATGTAATAGCCCACGTGGGCAGTGCAATAGACTCTGCAGTTGTCTGACAATTGAACTTTACTCACGCCAAAGAGTGTTTCCGCCCGGTTTCGAACCGGGGACCTTTCGCGTGTGAGGCGAACGTGATAACCACTACACTACGGAAACTGGCAAATTTAGCCACCACGAAGATCCGCGCCGCCACCCACCTGCTTACGCAACACAGAATTATATTACCCAGTTTGAAGAGGAATAAGGACCTGGGTTTCCAGGGTGACCCCCGACCTGGGCCTACACACTGCCCCACTCAGTCTCACCAGGCCCGGCCTGACCACCTGCAGGAACACCCCCTGGCTGGCCTGGGCCATCCCTTTTCTACCGACTGCGTCATATTCACTGAGGTGCTCGAAGGAGTTACAGTAGCATCAACTGTGTCCAAGTACATATGCTCAATTACGGTGAAAAGTCTGACTCAACTTGATAGTCTTTGTCTGTTCCCATTTGTAGGCAATTGTGTTGCATCGTGTAGGCAGTGGCGCACACTCTGCAGCTGGCTGACAACTGAGCTGAGTACAATTTGACCTTAATACTTACGCCAAAGAGTGTTTCCGCCCGGTCTCGAACCGGGGACCTTTCGCGTGTTAGGCGAACGTGATAACCACTACACTACGGAAACTGCACGGTGCTCCTCCACGCACAACTGCGCCGCCACCCACCTGCTTACGCAACGCAGAATTCAGTGTGAAAAGGAACGAGGACCTGTTATTTCCAGGATCAACCCCTGGCCTGGGCCATCACTGTGCCCCACTCAGCCTAACAACCGCCAGGAAGACCCCTTACCAACCCTACGCCGGATGACCCCACAACTCTACAGCATGCAGTGACGGTCCCCTGCATGTTGAGGCTCCCAGACGAATGCACCGAGGTCAAAAGGTCGCCAGGTATGCTAAATGTCCTTTTCAGTCAAATGTTGGCGGGTTGTAGTGAAATGCTGATCAACTGTCATCTCAGTAAAATGTTGGTGGGTTGTAGTGAACCACTGAGCCAGGGTTGGTCTTGCTGGCTGCATGTTTAGCTTTCCAAAAGCCCGCGCAAAGGGCGCCAGGCATGCTAAACGTCATTTCGATTTTCGGGCCGAAAATGCTCTCCTTCTCAGTCCTCGTTAGTATAGTGGACAGTATCTCCGCCTGTCACGCGGAAGACCGGGGTTCGATTCCCCGACGGGGAGTAACATAGTTTTCTACCAACTGGGCATATGCACAAAGGTCAAGAGGGGTCGCCAGGTATGCTATGCGGTGGCTTGTAATAAATGTAATTTCGGTCAAATCCCTTGAGCCGCTTTACGTGCCGAAATACTCGTCGAATCGGTCCTCGTTAGTATGGTGGACAGCATCACGCGGAAGACCGGTGTTCCTTTCCCAGTCGGGGAGTGACTGAGTTCTCTAACAACTGCGTGACATTCACTGGGACGCTCAAAAGAGATACAGTAGGTTCAACTGTGTCCAAGTACGTATGTCTAATTACGGTCAAAAGTCTGACTGGTGCAGAGAGTGCCAGTTTGTCTGCCTGCCTGCCTTTCTGCTTTCCTGCTTCCAGTTTAATGTAATAGCCCACGTGGGCAGTGCAATAGACTCTGCAGTTGTCTGACAATTGAACTTTACTCACGCCAAAGAGTGTTTCCGCCCGGTTTCGAACCGGGGACCTTTCGCGTGTGAGGCGAACGTGATAACCACTACACTACGGAAACTGGCAAATTTAGCCACCACGAAGATCCGCGCCGCCACCCACCTGCTTACGCAACACAGAATTATATTACCCAGTTTGAAGAGGAATAAGGACCTGGGTTTCCAGGGTGACCCCCCGACCTGGGCCTACACACTGCCCCACTCAGTCTCACCAGGCCCGGCCTGACCACCTGCAGGAACACCCCCTGGCTGGCCTGGGCCATCCCTTTTCTACCGACTGCGTCATATTCACTGAGGTGCTCGAAGGAGTTACAGTAGCATCAACTGTGTCCAAGTACATATGCTCAATTACGGTGAAAAGTCTGACTCAACTTGATAGTCTTTGTCTGTTCCCATTTGTAGGCAATTGTGTTGCATCGTGTAGGCAGTGGCGCACACTCTGCAGCTGGCTGACAACTGAGCTGAGTACAATTTGACCTTAATACTTACGCCAAAGAGTGTTTCCGCCCGGTCTCGAACCGGGGACCTTTCGCGTGTTAGGCGAACGTGATAACCACTACACTACGGAAACTGCACGGTGCTCCTCCACGCACAACTGCGCCTGCACCCACCTGCTTACGCAACGCAGAATTCAGTGTGAAAAGGAACGAGGACCTGTTATTTCCAGGATCAACCCCTGGCCTGGGCCATCACTCTGCCCCACTCAGCCTAACAACCGCCAGGAAGACCCCTTACCAACCCTACGCCGGATGACCCCACAACTCTACAGCATGCAGTGACGGTCCCCTGCATGTTGAGGCTCCCAGACGAATGCACCGAGGTCAAAAGGTCGCCAGGTATGCTAAATGTCCTTTTCAGTCAAATGTTGGCGGGTTGTAGTGAAATGCTGATCAACTGTCATCTCAGTAAAATGTTGGTGGGTTGTAGTGAACCACTGAGCCAGGGTTGGTCTTGCTGGCTGCATGTTTAGCTTTCCAAAAGCCCGCGCAAAGGGCGCCAGGCATGCTAAACGTCATTTCGATTTTCGGGCCGAAAATGCTCTCCTTCTCAGTCCTCGTTAGTATAGTGGACAGTATCTCCGCCTGTCACGCGGAAGACCGGGGTTCGATTCCCCGACGGGGAGTAACATAGTTTTCTACCAACTGGGCATATGCACAAAGGTCAAGAGGGGTCGCCAGGTATGCTATGCAGTGGCTTGTAATAAATGTAATTTCGGTCAAATCCCTTGAGCCGCTTTACGTGCCGAAATTCTCGTCGAATCGGTCCTCGTTAGTATGGTGGACAGCATCACGCGGAAGACCGGTGTTCCTTTCCCAGTCGGGGAGTGACTGAGTTCTCTAACAACTGCGTGACATTCACTGGGACGCTCAAAAGAGATACAGTAGGTTCAACTGTGTCCAAGTACGTATGTCTAATTACGGTCAAAAGTCTGACTGGTGCAGAGAGTGCCAGTTTGTCTGCCTGCCTGCCTTTCTGCTTTCCTGCTTCCAGTTTAATGTAATAGCCCACGTGGGCAGTGCAATAGACTCTGCAGTTGTCTGACAATTGAACTTTACTCACGCCAAAGAGTGTTTCCGCCCGGTTTCGAACCGGGGACCTTTCGCGTGTGAGGCGAACGTGATAACCACTACACTACGGAAACTGGCAAATTTAGCCACCACGAAGATCCGCGCCGCCACCCACCTGCTTACGCAACACAGAATTATATTACCCAGTTTGAAGAGGAATAAGGACCTGGGTTTCCAGGGTGACCCCCCGACCTGGGCCTACACACTGCCCCACTCAGTCTCACCAGGCCCGGCCTGACCACCTGCAGGAACACCCCCTGGCTGGCCTGGGCCATCCCTTTTCTACCGACTGCGTCATATTCACTGAGGTGCTCGAAGGAGTTACAGTAGCATCAACTGTGTCCAAGTACATATGCTCAATTACGGTGAAAAGTCTGACTCAACTTGATAGTCTTTGTCTGTTCCCATTTGTAGGCAATTGTGTTGCATCGTGTAGGCAGTGGCGCACACTCTGCAGCTGGCTGACAACTGAGCTGAGTACAATTTGACCTTAATACTTACGCCAAAGAGTGTTTCCGCCCGGTCTCGAACCGGGGACCTTTCGCGTGTTAGGCGAACGTGATAACCACTACACTACGGAAACTGCACGGTGCTCCTCCACGCACAACTGCGCCGCCACCCACCTGCTTACGCAACGCAGAATTCAGTGTGAAAAGGAACGAGGACCTGTTATTTCCAGGATCAACCCCTGGCCTGGGCCATCACTCTGCCCCACTCAGCCTAACAACCGCCAGGAAGACCCCTTACCAACCCTACGCCGGATGACCCCACAACTCTACAGCATGCAGTGACGGTCCCCTGCATGTTGAGGCTCCCAGACGAATGCACCGAGGTCAAAAGGTCGCCAGGTATGCTAAATGTCCTTTTCAGTCAAATGTTGGCGGGTTGTAGTGAAATGCTGATCAACTGTCATCTCAGTAAAATGTTGGTGGGTTGTAGTGAACCACTGAGCCAGGGTTGGTCTTGCTGGCTGCATGTTTAGCTTTCCAAAAGCCCGCGCAAAGGGCGCCAGGCATGCTAAACGTCATTTCGATTTTCGGGCCGAAAATGCTCTCCTTCTCAGTCCTCGTTAGTATAGTGGACAGTATCTCCGCCTGTCACGCGGAAGACCGGGGTTCGATTCCCCGACGGGGAGTAACATAGTTTTCTACCAACTGGGCATATGCACAAAGGTCAAGAGGGGTCGCCAGGTATGCTATGCGGTGGCTTGTAATAAATGTAATTTCGGTCAAATCCCTTGAGCCGCTTTACGTGCCGAAATACTCGTCGAATCGGTCCTCGTTAGTATGGTGGACAGCATCACGCGGAAGACCGGTGTTCCTTTCCCAGTCGGGGAGTGACTGAGTTCTCTAACAACTGCGTGACATTCACTGGGACGCTCAAAAGAGATACAGTAGGTTCAACTGTGTCCAAGTACGTATGTCTAATTACGGTCAAAAGTCTGACTGGTGCAGAGAGTGCCAGTTTGTCTGCCTGCCTGCCTTTCTGCTTTCCTGCTTCCAGTTTAATGTAATAGCCCACGTGGGCAGTGCAATAGACTCTGCAGTTGTCTGACAATTGAACTTTACTCACGCCAAAGAGTGTTTCCGCCCGGTTTCGAACCGGGGACCTTTCGCGTGTGAGGCGAACGTGATAACCACTACACTACGGAAACTGGCAAATTTAGCCACCACGAAGATCCGCGCCGCCACCCACCTGCTTACGCAACACAGAATTATATTACCCAGTTTGAAGAGGAATAAGGACCTGGGTTTCCAGGGTGACCCCCCGACCTGGGCCTACACACTGCCCCACTCAGTCTCACCAGGCCCGGCCTGACCACCTGCAGGAACACCCCCTGGCTGGCCTGGGCCATCCCTTTTCTACCGACTGCGTCATATTCACTGAGGTGCTCAAAGGAGTTACAGTAGCATCAACTGTGTCCAAGTACATATGCTCAATTACGGTGAAAAGTCTGACTCAACTTGATAGTCTTTGTCTGTTCCCATTTGTAGGCAATTGTGTTGCATCGTGTAGGCAGTGGCGCACACTCTGCAGCTGGCTGACAACTGAGCTGAGTACAATTTGACCTTAATACTTACGCCAAAGAGTGTTTCCGCCCGGTCTCGAACCGGGGACCTTTCGCGTGTTAGGCGAACGTGATAACCATTACATTACGGAAACTGCACGGTGCTCCTCCACGCACAACTGCGCCGCCACCCACCTGCTTACGCAACGCAGAATTCAGTGTGAAAAGGAACGAGGACCTGTTATTTCCAGGATCAACCCCTGGCCTGGGCCATCACTCTGCCCCACTCAGCCTAACAACCGCCAGGAAGACCCCTTACAAACCCTACGCCGGATGACCCCACAACTCTACAGCATGCAGTGACGGTCCCCTGCATGTTGAGGCTCCCAGACGAATGCACCGAGGTCAAAAGGTCGCCAGGTATGCTAAATGTCCTTTTCAGTCAAATGTTGGCGGGTTGTAGTGAAATGCTGATCAACTGTCATCTCAGTAAAATGTTGGTGGGTTGTAGTGAACCACTGAGCCAGGGTTGGTCTTGCTGGCTGCATGTTTAGCTTTCCAAAAGCCCGCGCAAAGGGCGCCAGGCATGCTAAACGTCATTTCGATTTTCGGGCCGAAAATGCTCTCCTTCTCAGTCCTCGTTAGTATAGTGGACAGTATCTCCGCCTGTCACGCGGAAGACCGGGGTTCGATTCCCCGACGGGGAGTAACATAGTTTTCTACCAACTGGGCATATGCACAAAGGTCAAGAGGGGTCGCCAGGTATGCTATGCGGTGGCTTGTAATAAATGTAATTTCGGTCAAATCCCTTGAGCCGCTTTACGTGCCGAAATACTCGTCGAATCGGTCCTCGTTAGTATGGTGGACAGCATCACGCGGAAGACCGGTGTTCCTTTCCCAGTCGGGGAGTGACTGAGTTCTCTAACAACTGCGTGACATTCACTGGGACGCTCAAAAGAGATACAGTAGGTTCAACTGTGTCCAAGTACGTATGTCTAATTACGGTCAAAAGTCTGACTGGTGCAGAGAGTGCCAGTTTGTCTGCCTGCCTGCCTTTCTGCTTTCCTGCTTCCAGTTTAATGTAATAGCCCACGTGGGCAGTGCAATAGACTCTGCAGTTGTCTGACAATTGAACTTTACTCACGCCAAAGAGTGTTTCCGCCCGGTTTCGAACCGGGGACCTTTCGCGTGTGAGGCGAACGTGATAACCACTACACTACGGAAACTGGCAAATTTAGCCACCACGAATATCCGCGCCGCCACCCACCTGCTTACGCAACACAGAATTATATTACCCAGTTTGAAGAGGAATAAGGACCTGGGTTTCCAGGGTGACCCCCCGACCTGGGCCTACACACTGCCCCACTCAGTCTCACCAGGCCCGGCCTGACCACCTGCAGGAACACCCCCTGGCTGGCCTGGGCCATCCCTTTTCTACCGACTGCGTCATATTCACTGAGGTGCTCAAAGGAGTTACAGTAGCATCAACTGTGTCCAAGTACATATGCTCAATTACGGTGAAAAGTCTGACTCAACTTGATAGTCTTTGTCTGTTCCCATTTGTAGGCAATTGTGTTGCATCGTGTAGGCAGTGGCGCACACTCTGCAGCTGGCTGACAACTGAGCTGAGTACAATTTGACCTTAATACTTACGCCAAAGAGTGTTTCCGCCCGGTCTCGAACCGGGGACCTTTCGCGTGTTAGGCGAACGTGATAACCACTACACTACGGAAACTGCACGGTGCTCCTCCACGCACAACTGCGCCGCCACCCACCTGCTTACGCAACGCAGAATTCAGTGTGAAAAGGAACGAGGACCTGTTATTTCCAGGATCAACCCCTGGCCTGGGCCATCACTCTGCCCCACTCAGCCTAACAACCGCCAGGAAGACCCCTTACCAACCCTACGCCGGATGACCCCACAACTCTACAGCATGCAGTGACGGTCCCCTGCATGTTGAGGCTCCCAGACGAATGCACCGAGGTCAAAAGGTCGCCAGGTATGCTAAATGTCCTTTTCAGTCAAATGTTGGCGGGTTGTAGTGAAATGCTGATCAACTGTCATCTCAGTAAAATGTTGGTGGGTTGTAGTGAACCACTGAGCCAGGGTTGGTCTTGCTGGCTGCATGTTTAGCTTTCCAAAAGCCCGCGCAAAGGGCGCCAGGCATGCTAAACGTCATTTCGATTTTCGGGCCGAAAATGCTCTCCTTCTCAGTCCTCGTTAGTATAGTGGACAGTATCTCCGCCTGTCACGCGGAAGACCGGGGTTCGATTCCCCGACGGGGAGTAACATAGTTTTCTACCAACTGGGCATATGCACAAAGGTCAAGAGGGGTCGCCAGGTATGCTATGCGGCGGCTTGTAATAAATGTAATTTCGGTCAAATCCCTTGAGCCGCTTTACGTGCCGAAATACTCGTCGAATCGGTCCTCGTTAGTATGGTGGACAGCATCACGCGGAAGACCGGTGTTCCTTTCCCAGTCGGGGAGTGACTGAGTTCTCTAACAACTGCGTGACATTCACTGGGACGCTCAAAAGAGATACAGTAGGTTCAACTGTGTCCAAGTACGTATGTCTAATTACGGTCAAAAGTCTGACTGGTGCAGAGAGTGCCAGTTTGTCTGCCTGCCTGCCTTTCTGCTTTCCTGCTTCCAGTTTAATGTAATAGCCCACGTGGGCAGTGCAATAGACTCTGCAGTTGTCTGACAATTGAACTTTACTCACGCCAAAGAGTGTTTCCGCCCGGTTTCGAACCGTGGACCTTTCGCGTGTGAGGCGAACGTGATAACCACTACACTACGGAAACTGGCAAATTTAGCCACCACGAAGATCCGCGCCGCCACCCACCTGCTTACGCAACACAGAATTATATTACCCAGTTTGAAGAGGAATAAGGACCTGGGTTTCCAGGGTGACCCCCCGACCTGGGCCTACACACTGCCCCACTCAGTCTCACCAGGCCCGGCCTGACCACCTGCAGGAACACCCCCTGGCTGGCCTGGGCCATCCCTTTTCTACCGACTGCGTCATATTCACTGAGGTGCTCGAAGGAGTTACAGTAGCATCAACTGTGTCCAAGTACATATGCTCAATTACGGTGAAAAGTCTGACTCAACTTGATAGTCTTTGTCTGTTCCCATTTGTAGGCAATTGTGTTGCATCGTGTAGGCAGTGGCGCACACTCTGCAGCTGGCTGACAACTGAGCTGAGTACAATTTGACCTTAATACTTACGCCAAAGAGTGTTTCCGCCCGGTCTCGAACCGGGGACCTTTCGCGTGTTAGGCGAACGTGATAACCACTACACTACGGAAACTGCACGGTGCTCCTCCACGCACAACTGCGCCGCCACCCACCTGCTTACGCAACGCAGAATTCAGTGTGAAAAGGAACGAGGACCTGTTATTTCCAGGATCAACCCCTGGCCTGGGCCATCACTCTGCCCCACTCAGCCTAACAACCGCCAGGAAGACCCCTTACCAACCCTACGCCGGATGACCCCACAACTCTACAGCATGCAGTGACGGTCCCCTGCATGTTGAGGCTCCCAGACGAATGCACCGAGGTCAAAAGGTCGCCAGGTATGCTAAATGTCCTTTTCAGTCAAATGTTGGCGGGTTGTAGTGAAATGCTGATCAACTGTCATCTCAGTAAAATGTTGGTGGGTTGTAGTGAACCACTGAGCCAGGGTTGGTCTTGCTGGCTGCATGTTTAGCTTTCCAAAAGCCCGCGCAAAGGGCGCCAGGCATGCTAAACGTCATTTCGATTTTCGGGCCGAAAATGCTCTCCTTCTCAGTCCTCGTTAGTATAGTGGACAGTATCTCCGCCTGTCACGCGGAAGACCGGGGTTCGATTCCCCGACGGGGAGTAACATAGTTTTCTACCAACTGGGCATATGCACAAAGGTCAAGAGGGGTCGCCAGGTATGCTATGCGGTGGCTTGTAATAAATGTAATTTCGGTCAAATCCCTTGAGCCGCTTTACGTGCCGAAATACTCGTCGAATCGGTCCTCGTTAGTATGGTGGACAGCATCACGCGGAAGACCGGTGTTCCTTTCCCAGTCGGGGAGTGACTGAGTTCTCTAACAACTGCGTGACATTCACTGGGACGCTCAAAAGAGATACAGTAGGTTCAACTGTGTCCAAGTACGTATGTCTAATTACGGTCAAAAGTCTGACTGGTGCAGAGAGTGCCAGTTTGTCTGCCTGCCTGCCTTTCTGCTTTCCTGCTTCCAGTTTAATGTAATAGCCCACGTGGGCAGTGCAATAGACTCTGCAGTTGTCTGACAATTGAACTTTACTCACGCCAAAGAGTGTTTCCGCCCGGTTTCGAACCGGGGACCTTTCGCGTGTGAGGCGAACGTGATAACCACTACACTACGGAAACTGGCAAATTTAGCCACCACGAAGATCCGCGCCGCCACCCACCTGCTTACGCAACACAGAATTATATTACCCAGTTTGAAGAGGAATAAGGACCTGGGTTTCCAGGGTGACCCCCCGACCTGGGCCTACACACTGCCCCACTCAGTCTCACCAGGCCCGGCCTGACCACCTGCAGGAACACCCCCTGGCTGGCCTGGGCCATCCCTTTTCTACCGACTGCGTCATATTCACTGAGGTGCTCGAAGGAGTTACAGTAGCATCAACTGTGTCCAAGTACATATGCTCAATTACGGTGAAAAGTCTGACTCAACTTGATAGTCTTTGTCTGTTCCCATTTGTAGGCAATTGTGTTGCATCGTGTAGGCAGTGGCGCACACTCTGCAGCTGGCTGACAACTGAGCTGAGTACAATTTGACCTTAATACTTACGCCAAAGAGTGTTTCCGCCCGGTCTCGAACCGGGGACCTTTCGCGTGTTAGGCGAACGTGATAACCACTACACTACGGAAACTGCACGGTGCTCCTCCACGCACAACTGCGCCGCCACCCACCTGCTTACGCAACGCAGAATTCAGTGTGAAAAGGAACGAGGACCTGTTATTTCCAGGATCAACCCCTGGCCTGGGCCATCACTCTGCCCCACTCAGCCTAACAACCGCCAGGAAGACCCCTTACCAACCCTACGCCGGATGACCCCACAACTCTACAGCATGCAGTGACGGTCCCCTGCATGTTGAGGCTCCCAGACGAATGCACCGAGGTCAAAAGGTCGCCAGGTATGCTAAATGTCCTTTTCAGTCAAATGTTGGCGGGTTGTAGTGAAATGCTGATCAACTGTCATCTCAGTAAAATGTTGGTGGGTTGTAGTGAACCACTGAGCCAGGGTTGGTCTTGCTGGCTGCATGTTTAGCTTTCCAAAAGCCCGCGCAAAGGGCGCCAGGCATGCTAAACGTCATTTCGATTTTCGGGCCGAAAATGCTCTCCTTCTCAGTCCTCGTTAGTATAGTGGACAGTATCTCCGCCTGTCACGCGGAAGACCGGGGTTCGATTCCCCGACGGGGAGTAACATAGTTTTCTACCAACTGGGCATATGCACAAAGGTCAAGAGGGGTCGCCAGGTATGCTATGCGGTGGCTTGTAATAAATGTAATTTCGGTCAAATCCCTTGAGCCGCTTTACGTGCCGAAATACTCGTCGAATCGGTCCTCGTTAGTATGGTGGACAGCATCACGCGGAAGACCGGTGTTCCTTTCCCAGTCGGGGAGTGACTGAGTTCTCTAACAACTGCGTGACATTCACTGGGACGCTCAAAAGAGATACAGTAGGTTCAACTGTGTCCAAGTACGTATGTCTAATTACGGTCAAAAGTCTGACTGGTGCAGAGAGTGCCAGTTTGTCTGCCTGCCTGCCTTTCTGCTTTCCTGCTTCCAGTTTAATGTAATAGCCCACGTGGGCAGTGCAATAGACTCTGCAGTTGTCTGACAATTGAACTTTACTCACGCCAAAGAGTGTTTCCGCCCGGTTTCGAACCGGGGACCTTTCGCGTGTGAGGCAAACGTGATAACCACTACACTACGGAAACTGGCAAATTTAGCCACCACGAAGATCCGCGCCGCCACCCACCTGCTTACGCAACACAGAATTATATTACCCAGTTTGAAGAGGAATAAGGACCTGGGTTTCCAGGGTGACCCCCCGACCTGGGCCTACACACTGCCCCACTCAGTCTCACCAGGCCCGGCCTGACCACCTGCAGGAACACCCCCTGGCTGGCCTGGGCCATCCCTTTTCTACCGACTGCGTCATATTCACTGAGGTGCTCAAAGGAGTTACAGTAGCATCAACTGTGTCCAAGTACATATGCTCAATTACGGTGAAAAGTCTGACTCAACTTGATAGTCTTTGTCTGTTCCCATTTGTAGGCAATTGTGTTGCATCGTGTAGGCAGTGGCGCACACTCTGCAGCTGGCTGACAACTGAGCTGAGTACAATTTGACCTTAATACTTACGCCAAAGAGTGTTTCCGCCCGGTCTCGAACCGGGGACCTTTCGCGTGTTAGGCGAACGTGATAACCACTACACTACGGAAACTGCACGGTGCTCCTCCACGCACAACTGCGCCGCCACCCACCTGCTTACGCAACGCAGAATTCAGTGTGAAAAGGAACGAGGACCTGTTATTTCCAGGATCAACCCCTGGCCTGGGCCATCACTCTGCCCCACTCAGCCTAACAACCGCCAGGAAGACCCCTTACCAACCCTACGCCGGATGACCCCACAACTCTACAGCATGCAGTGACGGTCCCCTGCATGTTGAGGCTCCCAGACGAATGCACCGAGGTCAAAAGGTCGCCAGGTATGCTAAATGTCCTTTTCAGTCAAATGTTGGCGGGTTGTAGTGAAATGCTGATCAACTGTCATCTCAGTAAAATGTTGGTGGGTTGTAGTGAACCACTGAGCCAGGGTTGGTCTTGCTGGCTGCATGTTTAGCTTTCCAAAAGCCCGCGCAAAGGGCGCCAGGCATGCTAAACGTCATTTCGATTTTCGGGCCGAAAATGCTCTCCTTCTCAGTCCTCGTTAGTATAGTGGACAGTATCTCCGCCTGTCACGCGGAAGACCGGGGTTCGATTCCCCGACGGGGAGTAACATAGTTTTCTACCAACTGGGCATATGCACAAAGGTCAAGAGGGGTCGCCAGGTATGCTATGCGGTGGCTTGTAATAAATGTAATTTCGGTCAAATCCCTTGAGCCGCTTTACGTGCCGAAATACTCGTCGAATCGGTCCTCGTTAGTATGGTGGACAGCATCACGCGGAAGACCGGTGTTCCTTTCCCAGTCGGGGAGTGACTGAGTTCTCTAACAACTGCGTGACATTCACTGGGACGCTCAAAAGAGATACAGTAGGTTCAACTGTGTCCAAGTACGTATGTCTAATTACGGTCAAAAGTCTGACTGGTGCAGAGAGTGCCAGTTTGTCTGCCTGCCTGCCTTTCTGCTTTCCTGCTTCCAGTTTAATGTAATAGCCCACGTGGGCAGTGCAATAGACTCTGCAGTTGTCTGACAATTGAACTTTACTCACGCCAAAGAGTGTTTCCGCCCGGTTTCGAACCGGGGACCTTTCGCGTGTGAGGCGAACGTGATAACCACTACACTACGGAAACTGGCAAATTTAGCCACCACGAAGATCCGCGCCGCCACCCACCTGCTTACGCAACACAGAATTATATTACCCAGTTTGAAGAGGAATAAGGACCTGGGTTTCCAGGGTGACCCCCCGACCTGGGCCTACACACTGCCCCACTCAGTCTCACCAGGCCCGGCCTGACCACCTGCAGGAACACCCCCTGGCTGGCCTGGGCCATCCCTTTTCTACCGACTGCGTCATATTCACTGAGGTGCTCGAAGGAGTTACAGTAGCATCAACTGTGTCCAAGTACATATGCTCAATTACGGTGAAAAGTCTGACTCAACTTGATAGTCTTTGTCTGTTCCCATTTGTAGGCAATTGTGTTGCATCGTGTAGGCAGTGGCGCACACTCTGCAGCTGGCTGACAACTGAGCTGAGTACAATTTGACCTTAATACTTACGCCAAAGAGTGTTTCCGCCCGGTCTCGAACCGGGGACCTTTCGCGTGTTAGGCGAACGTGATAACCACTACACTACGGAAACTGCACGGTGCTCCTCCACGCACAACTGCGCCGCCACCCACCTGCTTACGCAACGCAGAATTCAGTGTGAAAAGGAACGAGGACCTGTTATTTCCAGGATCAACCCCTGGCCTGGGCCATCACTCTGCCCCACTCAGCCTAACAACCGCCAGGAAGACCCCTTACCAACCCTACGCCGGATGACCCCACAACTCTACAGCATGCAGTGACGGTCCCCTGCATGTTGAGGCTCCCAGACGAATGCACCGAGGTCAAAAGGTCGCCAGGTATGCTAAATGTCCTTTTCAGTCAAATGTTGGCGGGTTGTAGTGAAATGCTGATCAACTGTCATCTCAGTAAAATGTTGGTGGGTTGTAGTGAACCACTGAGCCAGGGTTGGTCTTGCTGGCTGCATGTTTAGCTTTCCAAAAGCCCGCGCAAAGGGCGCCAGGCATGCTAAACGTCATTTCGATTTTCGGGCCGAAAATGCTCTCCTTCTCAGTCCTCGTTAGTATAGTGGACAGTATCTCCGCCTGTCACGCGGAAGACCGGGGTTCGATTCCCCGACGGGGAGTAACATAGTTTTCTACCAACTGGGCATATGCACAAAGGTCAAGAGGGGTCGCCAGGTATGCTATGCGGTGGCTTGTAATAAATGTAATTTCGGTCAAATCCCTTGAGCCGCTTTACGTGCCGAAATACTCGTCGAATCGGTCCTCGTTAGTATGGTGGACAGCATCACGCGGAAGACCGGTGTTCCTTTCCCAGTCGGGGAGTGACTGAGTTCTCTAACAACTGCGTGACATTCACTGGGACGCTCAAAAGAGATACAGTAGGTTCAACTGTGTCCAAGTACGTATGTCTAATTACGGTCAAAAGTCTGACTGGTGCAGAGAGTGCCAGTTTGTCTGCCTGCCTGCCTTTCTGCTTTCCTGCTTCCAGTTCAATGTAATAGCCCACGTGGGCAGTGCAATAGACTCTGCAGTTGTCTGACAATTGAACTTTACTCACGCCAAAGAGTGTTTCCGCCCGGTTTCGAACCGGGGACCTTTCGCGTGTGAGGCGAACGTGATAACCACTACACTACGGAAACTGGCAAATTTAGCCACCACGAAGATCCGCGCCGCCACCCACCTGCTTACGCAACACAGAATTATATTACCCAGTTTGAAGAGGAATAAGGACCTGGGTTTCCAGGGTGACCCCCCGACCTGGGCCTACACACTGCCCCACTCAGTCTCACCAGGCCCGGCCTGACCACCTGCAGGAACACCCCCTGGCTGGCCTGGGCCATCCCTTTTCTACCGACTGCGTCATATTCACTGAGGTGCTCGAAGGAGTTACAGTAGCATCAACTGTGTCCAAGTACATATGCTCAATTACGGTGAAAAGTCTGACTCAACTTGATAGTCTTTGTCTGTTCCCATTTGTAGGCAATTGTGTTGCATCGTGTAGGCAGTGGCGCACACTCTGCAGCTGGCTGACAACTGAGCTGAGTACAATTTGACCTTAATACTTACGCCAAAGAGTGTTTCCGCCCGGTCTCGAACCGGGGACCTTTCGCGTGTTAGGCGAACGTGATAACCACTACACTACGGAAACTGCACGGTGCTCCTCCACGCACAACTGCGCCGCCACCCACCTGCTTACGCAACGCAGAATTCAGTGTGAAAAGGAACGAGGACCTGTTATTTCCAGGATCAACCCCTGGCCTGGGCCATCACTCTGCCCCACTCAGCCTAACAACCGCCAGGAAGACCCCTTACCAACCCTACGCCGGATGACCCCACAACTCTACAGCATGCAGTGACGGTCCCCTGCATGTTGAGGCTCCCAGACGAATGCACCGAGGTCAAAAGGTCGCCAGGTATGCTAAATGTCCTTTTCAGTCAAATGTTGGCGGGTTGTAGTGAAATGCTGATCAACTGTCATCTCAGTAAAATGTTGGTGGGTTGTAGTGAACCACTGAGCCAGGGTTGGTCTTGCTGGCTGCATGTTTAGCTTTCCAAAAGCCCGCGCAAAGGGCGCCAGGCATGCTAAACGTCATTTCGATTTTCGGGCCGAAAATGCTCTCCTTCTCAGTCCTCGTTAGTATAGTGGACAGTATCTCCGCCTGTCACGCGGAAGACCGGGGTTCGATTCCCCGACGGGGAGTAACATAGTTTTCTACCAACTGGGCATATGCACAAAGGTCAAGAGGGGTCGCCAGGTATGCTATGCGGTGGCTTGTAATAAATGTAATTTCGGTCAAATCCCTTGAGCCGCTTTACGTGCCGAAATACTCGTCGAATCGGTCCTCGTTAGTATGGTGGACAGCATCACGCGGAAGACCGGTGTTCCTTTCCCAGTCGGGGAGTGACTGAGTTCTCTAACAACTGCGTGACATTCACTGGGACGCTCAAAAGAGATACAGTAGGTTCAACTGTGTCCAAGTACGTATGTCTAATTACGGTCAAAAGTCTGACTGGTGCAGAGAGTGCCAGTTTGTCTGCCTGCCTGCCTTTCTGCTTTCCTGCTTCCAGTTTAATGTAATAGCCCACGTGGGCAGTGCAATAGACTCTGCAGTTGTCTGACAATTGAACTTTACTCACGCCAAAGAGTGTTTCCGCCCGGTTTCGAACCGGGGACCTTTCGCGTGTGAGGCGAACGTGATAACCACTACACTACGGAAACTGGCAAATTTAGCCACCACGAAGATCCGCGCCGCCACCCACCTGCTTACGCAACACAGAATTATATTACCCAGTTTGAAGAGGAATAAGGACCTGGGTTTCCAGGGTGACCCCCCGACCTGGGCCTACACACTGCCCCACTCAGTCTCACCAGGCCCGGCCTGACCACCTGCAGGAACACCCCCTGGCTGGCCTGGGCCATCCCTTTTCTACCGACTGCGTCATATTCACTGAGGTGCTCGAAGGAGTTACAGTAGCATCAACTGTGTCCAAGTACATATGCTCAATTACGGTGAAAAGTCTGACTCAACTTGATAGTCTTTGTCTGTTCCCATTTGTAGGCAATTGTGTTGCATCGTGTAGGCAGTGGCGCACACTCTGCAGCTGGCTGACAACTGAGCTGAGTACAATTTGACCTTAATACTTACGCCAAAGAGTGTTTCCGCCCGGTCTCGAACCGGGGACCTTTCGCGTGTTAGGCGAACGTGATAACCACTACACTACGGAAACTGCACGGTGCTCCTCCACGCACAACTGCGCCGCCACCCACCTGCTTACGCAACGCAGAATTCAGTGTGAAAAGGAACGAGGACCTGTTATTTCCAGGATCAACCCCTGGCCTGGGCCATCACTCTGCCCCACTCAGCCTAACAACCGCCAGGAAGACCCCTTACCAACCCTACGCCGGATGACCCCACAACTCTACAGCATGCAGTGACGGTCCCCTGCATGTTGAGGCTCCCAGACGAATGCACCGAGGTCAAAAGGTCGCCAGGTATGCTAAATGTCCTTTTCAGTCAAATGTTGGCGGGTTGTAGTGAAATGCTGATCAACTGTCATCTCAGTAAAATGTTGGTGGGTTGTAGTGAACCACTGAGCCAGGGTTGGTCTTGCTGGCTGCATGTTTAGCTTTCCAAAAGCCCGCGCAAAGGGCGCCAGGCATGCTAAACGTCATTTCGATTTTCGGGCCGAAAATGCTCTCCTTCTCAGTCCTCGTTAGTATAGTGGACAGTATCTCCGCCTGTCACGCGGAAGACCGGGGTTCGATTCCCCGACGGGGAGTAACATAGTTTTCTACCAACTGGGCATATGCACAAAGGTCAAGAGGGGTCGCCAGGTATGCTATGCGGTGGCTTGTAATAAATGTAATTTCGGTCAAATCCCTTGAGCCGCTTTACGTGCCGAAATACTCGTCGAATCGGTCCTCGTTAGTATGGTGGACAGCATCACGCGGAAGACCGGTGTTCCTTTCCCAGTCGGGGAGTGACTGAGTTCTCTAACAACTGCGTGACATTCACTGGGACGCTCAAAAGAGATACAGTAGGTTCAACTGTGTCCAAGTACGTATGTCTAATTACGGTCAAAAGTCTGACTGGTGCAGAGAGTGCCAGTTTGTCTGCCTGCCTGCCTTTCTGCTTTCCTGCTTCCAGTTTAATGTAATAGCCCACGTGGGCAGTGCAATAGACTCTGCAGTTGTCTGACAATTGAACTTTACTCACGCCAAAGAGTGTTTCCGCCCGGTTTCGAACCGGGGACCTTTCGCGTGTGAGGCGAACGTGATAACCACTACAGTACGGAAACTGGCAAATTTAGCCACCACGAAGATCCGCGCCGCCACCCACCTGCTTACGCAACACAGAATTATATTACCCAGTTTGAAGAGGAATAAGGACCTGGGTTTCCAGGGTGACCCCCCGACCTGGGCCTACACACTGCCCCACTCAGTCTCACCAGGCCCGGCCTGACCACCTGCAGGAACACCCCCTGGCTGGCCTGGGCCATCCCTTTTCTACCGACTGCGTCATATTCACTGAGGTGCTCGAAGGAGTTACAGTAGCATCAACTGTGTCCAAGTACATATGCTCAATTACGGTGAAAAGTCTGACTCAACTTGATAGTCTTTGTCTGTTCCCATTTGTAGGCAATTGTGTTGCATCGTGTAGGCAGTGGCGCACACTCTGCAGCTGGCTGACAACTGAGCTGAGTACAATTTGACCTTAATACTTACGCCAAAGAGTGTTTCCGCCCGGTCTCGAACCGGGGACCTTTCGCGTGTTAGGCGAACGTGATAACCACTACACTACGGAAACTGCACGGTGCTCCTCCACGCACAACTGCGCCGCCACCCACCTGCTTACGCAACGCAGAATTCAGTGTGAAAAGGAACGAGGACCTGTTATTTCCAGGATCAACCCCTGGCCTGGGCCATCACTCTGCCCCACTCAGCCTAACAACCGCCAGGAAGACCCCTTACCAACCCTACGCCGGATGACCCCACAACTCTACAGCATGCAGTGACGGTCCCCTGCATGTTGAGGCTCCCAGACGAATGCACCGAGGTCAAAAGGTCGCCAGGTATGCTAAATGTCCTTTTCAGTCAAATGTTGGCGGGTTGTAGTGAAATGCTGATCAACTGTCATCTCAGTAAAATGTTGGTGGGTTGTAGTGAACCACTGAGCCAGGGTTGGTCTTGCTGGCTGCATGTTTAGCTTTCCAAAAGCCCGCGCAAAGGGCGCCAGGCATGCTAAACGTCATTTCGATTTTCGGGCCGAAAATGCTCTCCTTCTCAGTCCTCGTTAGTATAGTGGACAGTATCTCCGCCTGTCACGCGGAAGACCGGGGTTCGATTCCCCGACGGGGAGTAACATAGTTTTCTACCAACTGGGCATATGCACAAAGGTCAAGAGGGGTCGCCAGGTATGCTATGCGGTGGCTTGTAATAAATGTAATTTCGGTCAAATCCCTTGAGCCGCTTTACGTGCCGAAATACTCGTCGAATCGGTCCTCGTTAGTATGGTGGACAGCATCACGCGGAAGACCGGTGTTCCTTTCCCAGTCGGGGAGTGACTGAGTTCTCTAACAACTGCGTGACATTCACTGGGACGCTCAAAAGAGATACAGTAGGTTCAACTGTGTCCAAGTACGTATGTCTAATTACGGTCAAAAGTCTGACTGGTGCAGAGAGTGCCAGTTTGTCTGCCTGCCTGCCTTTCTGCTTTCCTGCTTCCAGTTTAATGTAATAGCCCACGTGGGCAGTGCAATAGACTCTGCAGTTGTCTGACAATTGAACTTTACTCACGCCAAAGAGTGTTTCCGCCCGGTTTCGAACCGGGGACCTTTCGCGTGTGAGGCGAACGTGATAACCACTACAGTACGGAAACTGGCAAATTTAGCCACCACGAAGATCCGCGCCGCCACCCACCTGCTTACGCAACACAGAATTATATTACCCAGTTTGAAGAGGAATAAGGACCTGGGTTTCCAGGGTGACCCCCCGACCTGGGCCTACACACTGCCCCACTCAGTCTCACCAGGCCCGGCCTGACCACCTGCAGGAACACCCCCTGGCTGGCCTGGGCCATCCCTTTTCTACCGACTGCGTCATATTCACTGAGGTGCTCGAAGGAGTTACAGTAGCATCAACTGTGTCCAAGTACATATGCTCAATTACGGTGAAAAGTCTGACTCAACTTGATAGTCTTTGTCTGTTCCCATTTGTAGGCAATTGTGTTGCATCGTGTAGGCAGTGGCGCACACTCTGCAGCTGGCTGACAACTGAGCTGAGTACAATTTGACCTTAATACTTACGCCAAAGAGTGTTTCCGCCCGGTCTCGAACCGGGGACCTTTCGCGTGTTAGGCGAACGTGATAACCACTACACTACGGAAACTGCACGGTGCTCCTCCACGCACAACTGCGCCGCCACCCACCTGCTTACGCAACGCAGAATTCAGTGTGAAAAGGAACGAGGACCTGTTATTTCCAGGATCAACCCCTGGCCTGGGCCATCACTCTGCCCCACTCAGCCTAACAACCGCCAGGAAGACCCCTTACCAACCCTACGCCGGATGACCCCACAACTCTACAGCATGCAGTGACGGTCCCCTGCATGTTGAGGCTCCCAGACGAATGCACCGAGGTCAAAAGGTCGCCAGGTATGCTAAATGTCCTTTTCAGTCAAATGTTGGCGGGTTGTAGTGAAATGCTGATCAACTGTCATCTCAGTAAAATGTTGGTGGGTTGTAGTGAACCACTGAGCCAGGGTTGGTCTTGCTGGCTGCATGTTTAGCTTTCCAAAAGCCCGCGCAAAGGGCGCCAGGCATGCTAAACGTCATTTCGATTTTCGGGCCGAAAATGCTCTCCTTCTCAGTCCTCGTTAGTATAGTGGACAGTATCTCCGCCTGTCACGCGGAAGACCGGGGTTCGATTCCCCGACGGGGAGTAACATAGTTTTCTACCAACTGGGCATATGCACAAAGGTCAAGAGGGGTCGCCAGGTATGCTATGCGGTGGCTTGTAATAAATGTAATTTCGGTCAAATCCCTTGAGCCGCTTTACGTGCCGAAATACTCGTCGAATCGGTCCTCGTTAGTATGGTGGACAGCATCACGCGGAAGACCGGTGTTCCTTTCCCAGTCGGGGAGTGACTGAGTTCTCTAACAACTGCGTGACATTCACTGGGACGCTCAAAAGAGATACAGTAGGTTCAACTGTGTCCAAGTACGTATGTCTAATTACGGTCAAAAGTCTGACTGGTGCAGAGAGTGCCAGTTTGTCTGCCTGCCTGCCTTTCTGCTTTCCTGCTTCCAGTTTAATGTAATAGCCCACGTGGGCAGTGCAATAGACTCTGCAGTTGTCTGACAATTGAACTTTACTCACGCCAAAGAGTGTTTCCGCCCGGTTTCGAACCGGGGACCTTTCGCGTGTGAGGCGAACGTGATAACCACTACACTACGGAAACTGGCAAATTTAGCCACCACGAAGATCCGCGCCGCCACCCACCTGCTTACGCAACACAGAATTATATTACCCAGTTTGAAGAGGAATAAGGACCTGGGTTTCCAGGGTGACCCCCCGACCTGGGCCTACACACTGCCCCACTCAGTCTCACCAGGCCCGGCCTGACCACCTGCAGGAACACCCCCTGGCTGGCCTGGGCCATCCCTTTTCTACCGACTGCGTCATATTCACTGAGGTGCTCGAAGGAGTTACAGTAGCATCAACTGTGTCCAAGTACATATGCTCAATTACGGTGAAAAGTCTGACTCAACTTGATAGTCTTTGTCTGTTCCCATTTGTAGGCAATTGTGTTGCATCGTGTAGGCAGTGGCGCACACTCTGCAGCTGGCTGACAACTGAGCTGAGTACAATTTGACCTTAATACTTACGCCAAAGAGTGTTTCCGCCCGGTCTCGAACCGGGGACCTTTCGCGTGTTAGGCGAACGTGATAACCACTACACTACGGAAACTGCACGGTGCTCCTCCACGCACAACTGCGCCGCCACCCACCTGCTTACGCAACGCAGAATTCAGTGTGAAAAGGAACGAGGACCTGTTATTTCCAGGATCAACCCCTGGCCTGGGCCATCACTCTGCCCCACTCAGCCTAACAACCGCCAGGAAGACCCCTTACCAACCCTACGCCGGATGACCCCACAACTCTACAGCATGCAGTGACGGTCCCCTGCATGTTGAGGCTCCCAGACGAATGCACCGAGGTCAAAAGGTCGCCAGGTATGCTAAATGTCCTTTTCAGTCAAATGTTGGCGGGTTGTAGTGAAATGCTGATCAACTGTCATCTCAGTAAAATGTTGGTGGGTTGTAGTGAACCACTGAGCCAGGGTTGGTCTTGCTGGCTGCATGTTTAGCTTTCCAAAAGCCCGCGCAAAGGGCGCCAGGCATGCTAAACGTCATTTCGATTTTCGGGCCGAAAATGCTCTCCTTCTCAGTCCTCGTTAGTATAGTGGACAGTATCTCCGCCTGTCACGCGGAAGACCGGGGTTCGATTCCCCGACGGGGAGTAACATAGTTTTCTACCAACTGGGCATATGCACAAAGGTCAAGAGGGGTCGCCAGGTATGCTATGCGGTGGCTTGTAATAAATGTAATTTCGGTCAAATCCCTTGAGCCGCTTTACGTGCCGAAATACTCGTCGAATCGGTCCTCGTTAGTATGGTGGACAGCATCACGCGGAAGACCGGTGTTCCTTTCCCAGTCGGGGAGTGACTGAGTTCTCTAACAACTGCGTGACATTCACTGGGACGCTCAAAAGAGATACAGTAGGTTCAACTGTGTCCAAGTACGTATGTCTAATTACGGTCAAAAGTCTGACTGGTGCAGAGAGTGCCAGTTTGTCTGCCTGCCTGCCTTTCTGCTTTCCTGCTTCCAGTTTAATGTAATAGCCCACGTGGGCAGTGCAATAGACTCTGCAGTTGTCTGACAATTGAACTTTACTCACGCCAAAGAGTGTTTCCGCCCGGTTTCGAACCGGGGACCTTTCGCGTGTGAGGCGAACGTGATAACCACTACACTACGGAAACTGGCAAATTTAGCCACCACGAAGATCCGCGCCGCCACCCACCTGCTTACGCAACACAGAATTATATTACCCAGTTTGAAGAGGAATAAGGACCTGGGTTTCCAGGGTGACCCCCCGACCTGGGCCTACACACTGCCCCACTCAGTCTCACCAGGCCCGGCCTGACCACCTGCAGGAACACCCCCTGGCTGGCCTGGGCCATCCCTTTTCTACCGACTGCGTCATATTCACTGAGGTGCTCGAAGGAGTTACAGTAGCATCAACTGTGTCCAAGTACATATGCTCAATTACGGTGAAAAGTCTGACTCAACTTGATAGTCTTTGTCTGTTCCCATTTGTAGGCAATTGTGTTGCATCGTGTAGGCAGTGGCGCACACTCTGCAGCTGGCTGACAACTGAGCTGAGTACAATTTGACCTTAATACTTACGCCAAAGAGTGTTTCCGCCCGGTCTCGAACCGGGGACCTTTCGCGTGTTAGGCGAACGTGATAACCACTACACTACGGAAACTGCACGGTGCTCCTCCACGCACAACTGCGCCGCCACCCACCTGCTTACGCAACGCAGAATTCAGTGTGAAAAGGAACGAGGACCTGTTATTTCCAGGATCAACCCCTGGCCTGGGCCATCACTCTGCCCCACTCAGCCTAACAACCGCCAGGAAGACCCCTTACCAACCCTACGCCGGATGACCCCACAACTCTACAGCATGCAGTGACGGTCCCCTGCATGTTGAGGCTCCCAGACGAATGCACCGAGGTCAAAAGGTCGCCAGGTATGCTAAATGTCCTTTTCAGTCAAATGTTGGCGGGTTGTAGTGAAATGCTGATCAACTGTCATCTCAGTAAAATGTTGGTGGGTTGTAGTGAACCACTGAGCCAGGGTTGGTCTTGCTGGCTGCATGTTTAGCTTTCCAAAAGCCCGCGCAAAGGGCGCCAGGCATGCTAAACGTCATTTCGATTTTCGGGCCGAAAATGCTCTCCTTCTCAGTCCTCGTTAGTATAGTGGACAGTATCTCCGCCTGTCACGCGGAAGACCGGGGTTCGATTCCCCGACGGGGAGTAACATAGTTTTCTACCAACTGGGCATATGCACAAAGGTCAAGAGGGGTCGCCAGGTATGCTATGCGGTGGCTTGTAATAAATGTAATTTCGGTCAAATCCCTTGAGCCGCTTTACGTGCCGAAATACTCGTCGAATCGGTCCTCGTTAGTATGGTGGACAGCATCACGCGGAAGACCGGTGTTCCTTTCCCAGTCGGGGAGTGACTGAGTTCTCTAACAACTGCGTGACATTCACTGACACGCTCAAAAGAGATACAGTAGGTTCAACTGTGTCCAAGTACGTATGTCTAATTACGGTCAAAAGTCTGACTGGTGCAGAGAGTGCCAGTTTGTCTGCCTGCCTGCCTTTCTGCTTTCCTGCTTCCAGTTTAATGTAATAGCCCACGTGGGCAGTGCAATAGACTCTGCAGTTGTCTGACAATTGAACTTTACTCACGCCAAAGAGTGTTTCCGCCCGGTTTCGAACCGGGGACCTTTCGCGTGTGAGGCGAACGTGATAACCACTACACTACGGAAACTGGCAAATTTAGCCACCACGAAGATCCGCGCCGCCACCCACCTGCTTACGCAACACAGAATTATATTACCCAGTTTGAAGAGGAATAAGGACCTGGGTTTCCAGGGTGACCCCCCGACCTGGGCCTACACACTGCCCCACTCAGTCTCACCAGGCCCGGCCTGACCACCTGCAGGAACACCCCCTGGCTGGCCTGGGCCATCCCTTTTCTACCGACTGCGTCATATTCACTGAGGTGCTCGAAGGAGTTACAGTAGCATCAACTGTGTCCAAGTACATATGCTCAATTACGGTGAAAAGTCTGACTCAACTTGATAGTCTTTGTCTGTTCCCATTTGTAGGCAATTGTGTTGCATCGTGTAGGCAGTGGCGCACACTCTGCAGCTGGCTGACAACTGAGCTGAGTACAATTTGACCTTAATACTTACGCCAAAGAGTGTTTCCGCCCGGTCTCGAACCGGGGACCTTTCGCGTGTTAGGCGAACGTGATAACCACTACACTACGGAAACTGCACGGTGCTCCTCCACGCACAACTGCGCCGCCACCCACCTGCTTACGCAACGCAGAATTCAGTGTGAAAAGGAACGAGGACCTGTTATTTCCAGGATCAACCCCTGGCCTGGGCCATCACTCTGCCCCACTCAGCCTAACAACCGCCAGGAAGACCCCTTACCAACCCTACGCCGGATGACCCCACAACTCTACAGCATGCAGTGACGGTCCCCTGCATGTTGAGGCTCCCAGACGAATGCACCGAGGTCAAAAGGTCGCCAGGTATGCTAAATGTCCTTTTCAGTCAAATGTTGGCGGGTTGTAGTGAAATGCTGATCAACTGTCATCTCAGTAAAATGTTGGTGGGTTGTAGTGAACCACTGAGCCAGGGTTGGTCTTGCTGGCTGCATGTTTAGCTTTCCAAAAGCCCGCGCAAAGGGCGCCAGGCATGCTAAACGTCATTTCGATTTTCGGGCCGAAAATGCTCTCCTTCTCAGTCCTCGTTAGTATAGTGGACAGTATCTCCGCCTGTCACGCGGAAGACCGGGGTTCGATTCCCCGACGGGGAGTAACATAGTTTTCTACCAACTGGGCATATGCACAAAGGTCAAGAGGGGTCGCCAGGTATGCTATGCGGTGGCTTGTAATAAATGTAATTTCGGTCAAATCCCTTGAGCCGCTTTACGTGCCGAAATACTCGTCGAATCGGTCCTCGTTAGTATGGTGGACAGCATCACGCGGAAGACCGGTGTTCCTTTCCCAGTCGGGGAGTGACTGAGTTCTCTAACAACTGCGTGACATTCACTGGGACGCTCAAAAGAGATACAGTAGGTTCAACTGTGTCCAAGTACGTATGTCTAATTACGGTCAAAAGTCTGACTGGTGCAGAGAGTGCCAGTTTGTCTGCCTGCCTGCCTTTCTGCTTTCCTGCTTCCAGTTTAATGTAATAGCCCACGTGGGCAGTGCAATAGACTCTGCAGTTGTCTGACAATTGAACTTTACTCACGCCAAAGAGTGTTTCCGCCCGGTTTCGAACCGGGGACCTTTCGCGTGTGAGGCGAACGTGATAACCACTACACTACGGAAACTGGCAAATTTAGCCACCACGAAGATCCGCGCCGCCACCCACCTGCTTACGCAACACAGAATTATATTACCCAGTTTGAAGAGGAATAAGGACCTGGGTTTCCAGGGTGACCCCCCGACCTGGGCCTACACACTGCCCCACTCAGTCTCACCAGGCCCGGCCTGACCACCTGCAGGAACACCCCCTGGCTGGCCTGGGCCATCCCTTTTCTACCGACTGCGTCATATTCACTGAGGTGCTCGAAGGAGTTACAGTAGCATCAACTGTGTCCAAGTACATATGCTCAATTACGGTGAAAAGTCTGACTCAACTTGATAGTCTTTGTCTGTTCCCATTTGTAGGCAATTGTGTTGCATCGTGTAGGCAGTGGCGCACACTCTGCAGCTGGCTGACAACTGAGCTGAGTACAATTTGACCTTAATACTTACGCCAAAGAGTGTTTCCGCCCGGTCTCGAACCGGGGACCTTTCGCGTGTTAGGCGAACGTGATAACCACTACACTACGGAAACTGCACGGTGCTCCTCCACGCACAACTGCGCCGCCACCCACCTGCTTACGCAACGCAGAATTCAGTGTGAAAAGGAACGAGGACCTGTTATTTCCAGGATCAACCCCTGGCCTGGGCCATCACTCTGCCCCACTCAGCCTAACAACCGCCAGGAAGACCCCTTACCAACCCTACGCCGGATGACCCCACAACTCTACAGCATGCAGTGACGGTCCCCTGCATGTTGAGGCTCCCAGACGAATGCACCGAGGTCAAAAGGTCGCCAGGTATGCTAAATGTCCTTTTCAGTCAAATGTTGGCGGGTTGTAGTGAAATGCTGATCAACTGTCATCTCAGTAAAATGTTGGTGGGTTGTAGTGAACCACTGAGCCAGGGTTGGTCTTGCTGGCTGCATGTTTAGCTTTCCAAAAGCCCGCGCAAAGGGCGCCAGGCATGCTAAACGTCATTTCGATTTTCGGGCCGAAAATGCTCTCCTTCTCAGTCCTCGTTAGTATAGTGGACAGTATCTCCGCCTGTCACGCGGAAGACCGGGGTTCGATTCCCCGACGGGGAGTAACATAGTTTTCTACCAACTGGGCATATGCACAAAGGTCAAGAGGGGTCGCCAGGTATGCTATGCGGTGGCTTGTAATAAATGTAATTTCGGTCAAATCCCTTGAGCCGCTTTACGTGCCGAAATACTCGTCGAATCGGTCCTCGTTAGTATGGTGGACAGCATCACGCGGAAGACCGGTGTTCCTTTCCCAGTCGGGGAGTGACTGAGTTCTCTAACAACTGCGTGACATTCACTGGGACGCTCAAAAGAGATACAGTAGGTTCAACTGTGTCCAAGTACGTATGTCTAATTACGGTCAAAAGTCTGACTGGTGCAGAGAGTGCCAGTTTGTCTGCCTGCCTGCCTTTCTGCTTTCCTGCTTCCAGTTTAATGTAATAGCCCACGTGGGCAGTGCAATAGACTCTGCAGTTGTCTGACAATTGAACTTTACTCACGCCAAAGAGTGTTTCCGCCCGGTTTCGAACCGGGGACCTTTCGCGTGTGAGGCGAACGTGATAACCACTACACTACGGAAACTGGCAAATTTAGCCACCACGAAGATCCGCGCCGCCACCCACCTGCTTACGCAACACAGAATTATATTACCCAGTTTGAAGAGGAATAAGGACCTGGGTTTCCAGGGTGACCCCCCGACCTGGGCCTACACACTGCCCCACTCAGTCTCACCAGGCCCGGCCTGACCACCTGCAGGAACACCCCCTGGCTGGCCTGGGCCATCCCTTTTCTACCGACTGCGTCATATTCACTGAGGTGCTCGAAGGAGTTACAGTAGCATCAACTGTGTCCAAGTACATATGCTCAATTACGGTGAAAAGTCTGACTCAACTTGATAGTCTTTGTCTGTTCCCATTTGTAGGCAATTGTGTTGCATCGTGTAGGCAGTGGCGCACACTCTGCAGCTGGCTGACAACTGAGCTGAGTACAATTTGACCTTAATACTTACGCCAAAGAGTGTTTCCGCCCGGTCTCGAACCGGGGACCTTTCGCGTGTTAGGCGAACGTGATAACCACTACACTACGGAAACTGCACGGTGCTCCTCCACGCACAACTGCGCCGCCACCCACCTGCTTACGCAACGCAGAATTCAGTGTGAAAAGGAACGAGGACCTGTTATTTCCAGGATCAACCCCTGGCCTGGGCCATCACTCTGCCCCACTCAGCCTAACAACCGCCAGGAAGACCCCTTACCAACCCTACGCCGGATGACCCCACAACTCTACAGCATGCAGTGACGGTCCCCTGCATGTTGAGGCTCCCAGACGAATGCACCGAGGTCAAAAGGTCGCCAGGTATGCTAAATGTCCTTTTCAGTCAAATGTTGGCGGGTTGTAGTGAAATGCTGATCAACTGTCATCTCAGTAAAATGTTGGTGGGTTGTAGTGAACCACTGAGCCAGGGTTGGTCTTGCTGGCTGCATGTTTAGCTTTCCAAAAGCCCGCGCAAAGGGCGCCAGGCATGCTAAACGTCATTTCGATTTTCGGGCCGAAAATGCTCTCCTTCTCAGTCCTCGTTAGTATAGTGGACAGTATCTCCGCCTGTCACGCGGAAGACCGGGGTTCGATTCCCCGACGGGGAGTAACATAGTTTTCTACCAACTGGGCATATGCACAAAGGTCAAGAGGGGTCGCCAGGTATGCTATGCGGTGGCTTGTAATAAATGTAATTTCGGTCAAATCCCTTGAGCCGCTTTACGTGCCGAAATACTCGTCGAATCGGTCCTCGTTAGTATGGTGGACAGCATCACGCGGAAGACCGGTGTTCCTTTCCCAGTCGGGGAGTGACTGAGTTCTCTAACAACTGCGTGACATTCACTGACACGCTCAAAAGAGATACAGTAGGTTCAACTGTGTCCAAGTACGTATGTCTAATTACGGTCAAAAGTCTGACTGGTGCAGAGAGTGCCAGTTTGTCTGCCTGCCTGCCTTTCTGCTTTCCTGCTTCCAGTTTAATGTAATAGCCCACGTGGGCAGTGCAATAGACTCTGCAGTTGTCTGACAATTGAACTTTACTCACGCCAAAGAGTGTTTCCGCCCGGTTTCGAACCGGGGACCTTTCGCGTGTGAGGCGAACGTGATAACCACTACACTACGGAAACTGGCAAATTTAGCCACCACGAAGATCCGCGCCGCCACCCACCTGCTTACGCAACACAGAATTATATTACCCAGTTTGAAGAGGAATAAGGACCTGGGTTTCCAGGGTGACCCCCCGACCTGGGCCTACACACTGCCCCACTCAGTCTCACCAGGCCCGGCCTGACCACCTGCAGGAACACCCCCTGGCTGGCCTGGGCCATCCCTTTTCTACCGACTGCGTCATATTCACTGAAGTGCTCAAAGGAGTTACAGTAGCATCAACTGTGTCCAAGTACATATGCTCAATTACGGTGAAAAGTCTGACTCAACTTGATAGTCTTTGTCTGTTCCCATTTGTAGGCAATTGTGTTGCATCGTGTAGGCAGTGGCGCACACTCTGCAGCTGGCTGACAACTGAGCTGAGTACAATTTGACCTTAATACTTACGCCAAAGAGTGTTTCCGCCCGGTCTCGAACCGGGGACCTTTCGCGTGTTAGGCAAACGTGATAACCACTACACTACGGAAACTGCACGGTGCTCCTCCACGCACAACTGCGCCGCCACCCACCTGCTTACGCAACGCAGAATTCAGTGTGAAAAGGAACGAGGACCTGTTATTTCCAGGATCAACCCCTGGCCTGGGCCATCACTCTGCCCCACTCAGCCTAACAACCGCCAGGAAGACCCCTTACCAACCCTACGCCGGATGACCCCACAACTCTACAGCATGCAGTGACGGTCCCCTGCATGTTGAGGCTCCCAGACGAATGCACCGAGGTCAAAAGGTCGCCAGGTATGCTAAATGTCCTTTTCAGTCAAATGTTGGCGGGTTGTAGTGAAATGCTGATCAACTGTCATCTCAGTAAAATGTTGGTGGGTTGTAGTGAACCACTGAGCCAGGGTTGGTCTTGCTGGCTGCATGTTTAGCTTTCCAAAAGCCCGCGCAAAGGGCGCCAGGCATGCTAAACGTGATTTCGATTTTCGGGCCGAAAATGCTCTCCTTCTCAGTCCTCGTTAGTATAGTGGACAGTATCTCCGCCTGTCACGCGGAAGACCGGGGTTCGATTCCCCGACGGGGAGTAACATAGTTTTCTACCAACTGGGCATATGCACAAAGGTCAAGAGGGGTCGCCAGGTATGCTATGCGGTGGCTTGTAATAAATGTAATTTCGGTCAAATCCCTTGAGCCGCTTTACGTGCCGAAATACTCGTCGAATCGGTCCTCGTTAGTATGGTGGACAGCATCACGCGGAAGACCGGTGTTCCTTTCCCAGTCGGGGAGTGACTGAGTTCTCTAACAACTGCGTGACATTCACTGGGACGCTCAAAAGAGATACAGTAGGTTCAACTGTGTCCAAGTACGTATGTCTAATTACGGTCAAAAGTCTGACTGGTGCAGAGAGTGCCAGTTTGTCTGCCTGCCTGCCTTTCTGCTTTCCTGCTTCCAGTTTAATGTAATAGCCCACGTGGGCAGTGCAATAGACTCTGCAGTTGTCTGACAATTGAACTTTACTCACGCCAAAGAGTGTTTCCGCCCGGTTTCGAACCGGGGACCTTTCGCGTGTGAGGCGAACGTGATAACCACTACACTACGGAAACTGGCAAATTTAGCCACCACGAAGATCCGCGCCGCCACCCACCTGCTTACGCAACACAGAATTATATTACCCAGTTTGAAGAGGAATAAGGACCTGGGTTTCCAGGGTGACCCCCCGACCTGGGCCTACACACTGCCCCACTCAGTCTCACCAGGCCCGGCCTGACCACCTGCAGGAACACCCCCTGGCTGGCCTGGGCCATCCCTTTTCTACCGACTGCGTCATATTCACTGAGGTGCTCGAAGGAGTTACAGTAGCATCAACTGTGTCCAAGTACATATGCTCAATTACGGTGAAAAGTCTGACTCAACTTGATAGTCTTTGTCTGTTCCCATTTGTAGGCAATTGTGTTGCATCGTGTAGGCAGTGGCGCACACTCTGCAGCTGGCTGACAACTGAGCTGAGTACAATTTGACCTTAATACTTACGCCAAAGAGTGTTTCCGCCCGGTCTCGAACCGGGGACCTTTCGCGTGTTAGGCGAACGTGATAACCACTACACTACGGAAACTGCACGGTGCTCCTCCACGCACAACTGCGCCGCCACCCACCTGCTTACGCAACGCAGAATTCAGTGTGAAAAGGAACGAGGACCTGTTATTTCCAGGATCAACCCCTGGCCTGGGCCATCACTCTGCCCCACTCAGCCTAACAACCGCCAGGAAGACCCCTTACCAACCCTACGCCGGATGACCCCACAACTCTACAGCATGCAGTGACGGTCCCCTGCATGTTGAGGCTCCCAGACGAATGCACCGAGGTCAAAAGGTCGCCAGGTATGCTAAATGTCCTTTTCAGTCAAATGTTGGCGGGTTGTAGTGAAATGCTGATCAACTGTCATCTCAGTAAAATGTTGGTGGGTTGTAGTGAACCACTGAGCCAGGGTTGGTCTTGCTGGCTGCATGTTTAGCTTTCCAAAAGCCCGCGCAAAGGGCGCCAGGCATGCTAAACGTGATTTCGATTTTCGGGCCGAAAATGCTCTCCTTCTCAGTCCTCGTTAGTATAGTGGACAGTATCTCCGCCTGTCACGCGGAAGACCGGGGTTCGATTCCCCGACGGGGAGTAACATAGTTTTCTACCAACTGGGCATATGCACAAAGGTCAAGAGGGGTCGCCAGGTATGCTATGCGGTGGCTTGTAATAAATGTAATTTCGGTCAAATCCCTTGAGCCGCTTTACGTGCCGAAATACTCGTCGAATCGGTCCTCGTTAGTATGGTGGACAGCATCACGCGGAAGACCGGTGTTCCTTTCCCAGTCGGGGAGTGACTGAGTTCTCTAACAACTGCGTGACATTCACTGGGACGCTCAAAAGAGATACAGTAGGTTCAACTGTGTCCAAGTACGTATGTCTAATTACGGTCAAAAGTCTGACTGGTGCAGAGAGTGCCAGTTTGTCTGCCTGCCTGCCTTTCTGCTTTCCTGCTTCCAGTTTAATGTAATAGCCCACGTGGGCAGTGCAATAGACTCTGCAGTTGTCTGACAATTGAACTTTACTCACGCCAAAGAGTGTTTCCGCCCGGTTTCGAACCGGGGACCTTTCGCGTGTGAGGCGAACGTGATAACCACTACACTACGGAAACTGGCAAATTTAGCCACCACGAAGATCCGCGCCGCCACCCACCTGCTTACGCAACACAGAATTATATTACCCAGTTTGAAGAGGAATAAGGACCTGGGTTTCCAGGGTGACCCCCCGACCTGGGCCTACACACTGCCCCACTCAGTCTCACCAGGCCCGGCCTGACCACCTGCAGGAACACCCCCTGGCTGGCCTGGGCCATCCCTTTTCTACCGACTGCGTCATATTCACTGAGGTGCTCGAAGGAGTTACAGTAGCATCAACTGTGTCCAAGTACATATGCTCAATTACGGTGAAAAGTCTGACTCAACTTGATAGTCTTTGTCTGTTCCCATTTGTAGGCAATTGTGTTGCATCGTGTAGGCAGTGGCGCACACTCTGCAGCTGGCTGACAACTGAGCTGAGTACAATTTGACCTTAATACTTACGCCAAAGAGTGTTTCCGCCCGGTCTCGAACCGGGGACCTTTCGCGTGTTAGGCGAACGTGATAACCACTACACTACGGAAACTGCACGGTGCTCCTCCACGCACAACTGCGCCGCCACCCACCTGCTTACGCAACGCAGAATTCAGTGTGAAAAGGAACGAGGACCTGTTATTTCCAGGATCAACCCCTGGCCTGGGCCATCACTCTGCCCCACTCAGCCTAACAACCGCCAGGAAGACCCCTTACCAACCCTACGCCGGATGACCCCACAACTCTACAGCATGCAGTGACGGTCCCCTGCATGTTGAGGCTCCCAGACGAATGCACCGAGGTCAAAAGGTCGCCAGGTATGCTAAATGTCCTTTTCAGTCAAATGTTGGCGGGTTGTAGTGAAATGCTGATCAACTGTCATCTCAGTAAAATGTTGGTGGGTTGTAGTGAACCACTGAGCCAGGGTTGGTCTTGCTGGCTGCATGTTTAGCTTTCCAAAAGCCCGCGCAAAGGGCGCCAGGCATGCTAAACGTGATTTCGATTTTCGGGCCGAAAATGCTCTCCTTCTCAGTCCTCGTTAGTATAGTGGACAGTATCTCCGCCTGTCACGCGGAAGACCGGGGTTCGATTCCCCGACGGGGAGTAACATAGTTTTCTACCAACTGGGCATATGCACAAAGGTCAAGAGGGGTCGCCAGGTATGCTATGCGGTGGCTTGTAATAAATGTAATTTCGGTCAAATCCCTTGAGCCGCTTTACGTGCCGAAATACTCGTCGAATCGGTCCTCGTTAGTATGGTGGACAGCATCACGCGGAAGACCGGTGTTCCTTTCCCAGTCGGGGAGTGACTGAGTTCTCTAACAACTGCGTGACATTCACTGGGACGCTCAAAAGAGATACAGTAGGTTCAACTGTGTCCAAGTACGTATGTCTAATTACGGTCAAAAGTCTGACTGGTGCAGAGAGTGCCAGTTTGTCTGCCTGCCTGCCTTTCTGCTTTCCTGCTTCCAGTTTAATGTAATAGCCCACGTGGGCAGTGCAATAGACTCTGCAGTTGTCTGAGAATTGAACTTTACTCACGCCAAAGAGTGTTTCCGCCCGGTTTCGAACCGGGGACCTTTCGCGTGTGAGGCGAACGTGATAACCACTACACTACGGAAACTGGCAAATTTAGCCACCACGAAGATCCGCGCCGCCACCCACCTGCTTACGCAACACAGAATTATATTACCCAGTTTGAAGAGGAATAAGGACCTGGGTTTCCAGGGTGACCCCCCGACCTGGGCCTACACACTGCCCCACTCAGTCTCACCAGGCCCGGCCTGACCACCTGCAGGAACACCCCCTGGCTGGCCTGGGCCATCCCTTTTCTACCGACTGCGTCATATTCACTGAGGTGCTCGAAGGAGTTACAGTAGCATCAACTGTGTCCAAGTACATATGCTCAATTACGGTGAAAAGTCTGACTCAACTTGATAGTCTTTGTCTGTTCCCATTTGTAGGCAATTGTGTTGCATCGTGTAGGCAGTGGCGCACACTCTGCAGCTGGCTGACAACTGAGCTGAGTACAATTTGACCTTAATACTTACGCCAAAGAGTGTTTCCGCCCGGTCTCGAACCGGGGACCTTTCGCGTGTTAGGCGAACGTGATAACCACTACACTACGGAAACTGCACGGTGCTCCTCCACGCACAACTGCGCCGCCACCCACCTGCTTACGCAACGCAGAATTCAGTGTGAAAAGGAACGAGGACCTGTTATTTCCAGGATCAACCCCTGGCCTGGGCCATCACTCTGCCCCACTCAGCCTAACAACCGCCAGGAAGACCCCTTACCAACCCTACGCCGGATGACCCCACAACTCTACAGCATGCAGTGACGGTCCCCTGCATGTTGAGGCTCCCAGACGAATGCACCGAGGTCAAAAGGTCGCCAGGTATGCTAAATGTCCTTTTCAGTCAAATGTTGGCGGGTTGTAGTGAAATGCTGATCAACTGTCATCTCAGTAAAATGTTGGTGGGTTGTAGTGAACCACTGAGCCAGGGTTGGTCTTGCTGGCTGCATGTTTAGCTTTCCAAAAGCCCGCGCAAAGGGCGCCAGGCATGCTAAACGTCATTTCGATTTTCGGGCCGAAAATGCTCTCCTTCTCAGTCCTCGTTAGTATAGTGGACAGTATCTCCGCCTGTCACGCGGAAGACCGGGGTTCGATTCCCCGACGGGGAGTAACATAGTTTTCTACCAACTGGGCATATGCACAAAGGTCAAGAGGGGTCGCCAGGTATGCTATGCGGTGGCTTGTAATAAATGTAATTTCGGTCAAATCCCTTGAGCCGCTTTACGTGCCGAAATACTCGTCGAATCGGTCCTCGTTAGTATGGTGGACAGCATCACGCGGAAGACCGGTGTTCCTTTCCCAGTCGGGGAGTGACTGAGTTCTCTAACAACTGCGTGACATTCACTGGGACGCTCAAAAGAGATACAGTAGGTTCAACTGTGTCCAAGTACGTATGTCTAATTACGGTCAAAAGTCTGACTGGTGCAGAGAGTGCCAGTTTGTCTGCCTGCCTGCCTTTCTGCTTTCCTGCTTCCAGTTTAATGTAATAGCCCACGTGGGCAGTGCAATAGACTCTGCAGTTGTCTGACAATTGAACTTTACTCACGCCAAAGAGTGTTTCCGCCCGGTTTCGAACCGGGGACCTTTCGCGTGTGAGGCGAACGTGATAACCACTACACTACGGAAACTGGCAAATTTAGCCACCACGAAGATCCGCGCCGCCACCCACCTGCTTACGCAACACAGAATTATATTACCCAGTTTGAAGAGGAATAAGGACCTGGGTTTCCAGGGTGACCCCCCGACCTGGGCCTACACACTGCCCCACTCAGTCTCACCAGGCCCGGCCTGACCACCTGCAGGAACACCCCCTGGCTGGCCTGGGCCATCCCTTTTCTACCGACTGCGTCATATTCACTGAGGTGCTCGAAGGAGTTACAGTAGCATCAACTGTGTCCAAGTACATATGCTCAATTACGGTGAAAAGTCTGACTCAACTTGATAGTCTTTGTCTGTTCCCATTTGTAGGCAATTGTGTTGCATCGTGTAGGCAGTGGCGCACACTCTGCAGCTGGCTGACAACTGAGCTGAGTACAATTTGACCTTAATACTTACGCCAAAGAGTGTTTCCGCCCGGTCTCGAACCAGGGACCTTTCGCGTGTTAGGCGAACGTGATAACCACTACACTACGGAAACTGCACGGTGCTCCTCCACGCACAACTGCGCCGCCACCCACCTGCTTACGCAACGCAGAATTCAGTGTGAAAAGGAACGAGGACCTGTTATTTCCAGGATCAACCCCTGGCCTGGGCCATCACTCTGCCCCACTCAGCCTAACAACCGCCAGGAAGACCCCTTACCAACCCTACGCCGGATGACCCCACAACTCTACAGCATGCAGTGACGGTCCCCTGCATGTTGAGGCTCCCAGACGAATGCACCGAGGTCAAAAGGTCGCCAGGTATGCTAAATGTCCTTTTCAGTCAAATGTTGGCGGGTTGTAGTGAAATGCTGATCAACTGTCATCTCAGTAAAATGTTGGTGGGTTGTAGTGAACCACTGAGCCAGGGTTGGTCTTGCTGGCTGCATGTTTAGCTTTCCAAAAGCCCGCGCAAAGGGCGCCAGGCATGCTAAACGTGATTTCGATTTTCGGGCCGAAAATGCTCTCCTTCTCAGTCCTCGTTAGTATAGTGGACAGTATCTCCGCCTGTCACGCGGAAGACCGGGGTTCGATTCCCCGACGGGGAGTAACATAGTTTTCTACCAACTGGGCATATGCACAAAGGTCAAGAGGGGTCGCCAGGTATGCTATGCGGTGGCTTGTAATAAATGTAATTTCGGTCAAATCCCTTGAGCCGCTTTACGTGCCGAAATACTCGTCGAATCGGTCCTCGTTAGTATGGTGGACAGCATCACGCGGAAGACCGGTGTTCCTTTCCCAGTCGGGGAGTGACTGAGTTCTCTAACAACTGCGTGACATTCACTGGGACGCTCAAAAGAGATACAGTAGGTTCAACTGTGTCCAAGTACGTATGTCTAATTACGGTCAAAAGTCTGACTGGTGCAGAGAGTGCCAGTTTGTCTGCCTGCCTGCCTTTCTGCTTTCCTGCTTCCAGTTTAATGTAATAGCCCACGTGGGCAGTGCAATAGACTCTGCAGTTGTCTGACAATTGAACTTTACTCACGCCAAAGAGTGTTTCCGCCCGGTTTCGAACCGGGGACCTTTCGCGTGTGAGGCGAACGCGATAACCACTACACTACGGAAACTGGCAAATTTAGCCACCACGAAGATCCGCGCCGCCACCCACCTGCTTACGCAACACAGAATTATATTACCCAGTTTGAAGAGGAATAAGGACCTGGGTTTCCAGGGTGACCCCCCGACCTGGGCCTACACACTGCCCCACTCAGTCTCACCAGGCCCGGCCTGACCACCTGCAGGAACACCCCCTGGCTGGCCTGGGCCATCCCTTTTCTACCGACTGCGTCATATTCACTGAGGTGCTCGAAGGAGTTACAGTAGCATCAACTGTGTCCAAGTACATATGCTCAATTACGGTGAAAAGTCTGACTCAACTTGATAGTCTTTGTCTGTTCCCATTTGTAGGCAATTGTGTTGCATCGTGTAGGCAGTGGCGCACACTCTGCAGCTGGCTGACAACTGAGCTGAGTACAATTTGACCTTAATACTTACGCCAAAGAGTGTTTCCGCCCGGTCTCGAACCGGGGACCTTTCGCGTGTTAGGCGAACGTGATAACCACTACACTACGGAAACTGCACGGTGCTCCTCCACGCACAACTGCGCCGCCACCCACCTGCTTACGCAACGCAGAATTCAGTGTGAAAAGGAACGAGGACCTGTTATTTCCAGGATCAACCCCTGGCCTGGGCCATCACTCTGCCCCACTCAGCCTAACAACCGCCAGGAAGACCCCTTACCAACCCTACGCCGGATGACCCCACAACTCTACAGCATGCAGTGACGGTCCCCTGCATGTTGAGGCTCCCAGACGAATGCACCGAGGTCAAAAGGTCGCCAGGTATGCTAAATGTCCTTTTCAGTCAAATGTTGGCGGGTTGTAGTGAAATGCTGATCAACTGTCATCTCAGTAAAATGTTGGTGGGTTGTAGTGAACCACTGAGCCAGGGTTGGTCTTGCTGGCTGCATGTTTAGCTTTCCAAAAGCCCGCGCAAAGGGCGCCAGGCATGCTAAACGTGATTTCGATTTTCGGGCCGAAAATGCTCTCCTTCTCAGTCCTCGTTAGTATAGTGGACAGTATCTCCGCCTGTCACGCGGAAGACCGGGGTTCGATTCCCCGACGGGGAGTAACATAGTTTTCTACCAACTGGGCATATGCACAAAGGTCAAGAGGGGTCGCCAGGTATGCTATGCGGTGGCTTGTAATAAATGTAATTTCAGTCAAATCCCTTGAGCCGCTTTACGTGCCGAAATACTCGTCGAATCGGTCCTCGTTAGTATGGTGGACAGCATCACGCGGAAGACCGGTGTTCCTTTCCCAGTCGGGGAGTGACTGAGTTCTCTAACAACTGCGTGACATTCACTGGGACGCTCAAAAGAGATACAGTAGGTTCAACTGTGTCCAAGTACGTATGTCTAATTACGGTCAAAAGTCTGACTGGTGCAGAGAGTGCCAGTTTGTCTGCCTGCCTGCCTTTCTGCTTTCCTGCTTCCAGTTCAATGTAATAGCCCACGTGGGCAGTGCAATAGACTCTGCAGTTGTCTGACAATTGAACTTTACTCACGCCAAAGAGTGTTTCCGCCCGGTTTCGAACCGGGGACCTTTCGCGTGTGAGGCGAACGCGATAACCACTACACTACGGAAACTGGCAAATTTAGCCACCACGAAGATCCGCGCCGCCACCCACCTGCTTACGCAACACAGAATTATATTACCCAGTTTGAAGAGGAATAAGGACCTGGGTTTCCAGGGTGACCCCCCGACCTGGGCCTACACACTGCCCCACTCAGTCTCACCAGGCCCGGCCTGACCACCTGCAGGAACACCCCCTGGCTGGCCTGGGCCATCCCTTTTCTACCGACTGCGTCATATTCACTGAGGTGCTCAAAGGAGTTACAGTAGCATCAACTGTGTCCAAGTACATATGCTCAATTACGGTGAAAAGTCTGACTCAACTTGATAGTCTTTGTCTGTTCCCATTTGTAGGCAATTGTGTTGCATCGTGTAGGCAGTGGCGCACACTCTGCAGCTGGCTGACAACTGAGCTGAGTACAATTTGACCTTAATACTTACGCCAAAGAGTGTTTCCGCCCGGTCTCGAACCGGGGACCTTTCGCGTGTTAGGCGAACGTGATAACCACTACACTACGGAAACTGCACGGTGCTCCTCCACGCACAACTGCGCCGCCACCCACCTGCTTACGCAACGCAGAATTCAGTGTGAAAAGGAACGAGGACCTGTTATTTCCAGGATCAACCCCTGGCCTGGGCCATCACTCTGCCCCACTCAGCCTAACAACCGCCAGGAAGACCCCTTACCAACCCTACGCCGGATGACCCCACAACTCTACAGCATGCAGTGACGGTCCCCTGCATGTTGAGGCTCCCAGACGAATGCACCGAGGTCAAAAGGTCGCCAGGTATGCTAAATGTCCTTTTCAGTCAAATGTTGGCGGGTTGTAGTGAAATGCTGATCAACTGTCATCTCAGTAAAATGTTGGTGGGTTGTAGTGAACCACTGAGCCAGGGTTGGTCTTGCTGGCTGCATGTTTAGCTTTCCAAAAGCCCGCGCAAAGGGCGCCAGGCATGCTAAACGTCATTTCGATTTTCGGGCCGAAAATGCTCTCCTTCTCAGTCCTCGTTAGTATAGTGGACAGTATCTCCGCCTGTCACGCGGAAGACCGGGGTTCGATTCCCCGACGGGGAGTAACATAGTTTTCTACCAACTGGGCATATGCACAAAGGTCAAGAGGGGTCGCCAGGTATGCTATGCGGTGGCTTGTAATAAATGTAATTTCAGTCAAATCCCTTGAGCCGCTTTACGTGCCGAAATACTCGTCGAATCGGTCCTCGTTAGTATGGTGGACAGCATCACGCGGAAGACCGGTGTTCCTTTCCCAGTCGGGGAGTGACTGAGTTCTCTAACAACTGCGTGACATTCACTGGGACGCTCAAAAGAGATACAGTAGGTTCAACTGTGTCCAAGTACGTATGTCTAATTACGGTCAAAAGTCTGACTGGTGCAGAGAGTGCCAGTTTGTCTGCCTGCCTGCCTTTCTGCTTTCCTGCTTCCAGTTTAATGTAATAGCCCACGTGGGCAGTGCAATAGACTCTGCAGTTGTCTGACAATTGAACTTTACTCACGCCAAAGAGTGTTTCCGCCCGGTTTCGAACCGGGGACCTTTCGCGTGTGAGGCGAACGCGATAACCACTACACTACGGAAACTGGCAAATTTAGCCACCACGAAGATCCGCGCCGCCACCCACCTGCTTACGCAACACAGAATTATATTACCCAGTTTGAAGAGGAATAAGGACCTGGGTTTCCAGGGTGACCCCCCGACCTGGGCCTACACACTGCCCCACTCAGTCTCACCAGGCCCGGCCTGACCACCTGCAGGAACACCCCCTGGCTGGCCTGGGCCATCCCTTTTCTACCGACTGCGTCATATTCACTGAGGTGCTCAAAGGAGTTACAGTAGCATCAACTGTGTCCAAGTACATATGCTCAATTACGGTGAAAAGTCTGACTCAACTTGATAGTCTTTGTCTGTTCCCATTTGTAGGCAATTGTGTTGCATCGTGTAGGCAGTGGCGCACACTCTGCAGCTGGCTGACAACTGAGCTGAGTACAATTTGACCTTAATACTTACGCCAAAGAGTGTTTCCGCCCGGTCTCGAACCGGGGACCTTTCGCGTGTTAGGCGAACGTGATAACCACTACACTACGGAAACTGCACGGTGCTCCTCCACGCACAACTGCGCCGCCACCCACCTGCTTACGCAACGCAGAATTCAGTGTGAAAAGGAACGAGGACCTGTTATTTCCAGGATCAACCCCTGGCCTGGGCCATCACTCTGCCCCACTCAGCCTAACAACCGCCAGGAAGACCCCTTACCAACCCTACGCCGGATGACCCCACAACTCTACAGCATGCAGTGACGGTCCCCTGCATGTTGAGGCTCCCAGACGAATGCACCGAGGTCAAAAGGTCGCCAGGTATGCTAAATGTCCTTTTCAGTCAAATGTTGGCGGGTTGTAGTGAAATGCTGATCAACTGTCATCTCAGTAAAATGTTGGTGGGTTGTAGTGAACCACTGAGCCAGGGTTGGTCTTGCTGGCTGCATGTTTAGCTTTCCAAAAGCCCGCGCAAAGGGCGCCAGGCATGCTAAACGTCATTTCGATTTTCGGGCCGAAAATGCTCTCCTTCTCAGTCCTCGTTAGTATAGTGGACAGTATCTCCGCCTGTCACGCGGAAGACCGGGGTTCGATTCCCCGACGGGGAGTAACATAGTTTTCTACCAACTGGGCATATGCACAAAGGTCAAGAGGGGTCGCCAGGTATGCTATGCGGTGGCTTGTAATAAATGTAATTTCGGTCAAATCCCTTGAGCCGCTTTACGTGCCGAAATACTCGTCGAATCGGTCCTCGTTAGTATGGTGGACAGCATCACGCGGAAGACCGGTGTTCCTTTCCCAGTCGGGGAGTGACTGAGTTCTCTAACAACTGCGTGACATTCACTGGGACGCTCAAAAGAGATACAGTAGGTTCAACTGTGTCCAAGTACGTATGTCTAATTACGGTCAAAAGTCTGACTGGTGCAGAGAGTGCCAGTTTGTCTGCCTGCCTGCCTTTCTGCTTTCCTGCTTCCAGTTCAATGTAATAGCCCACGTGGGCAGTGCAATAGACTCTGCAGTTGTCTGACAATTGAACTTTACTCACGCCAAAGAGTGTTTCCGCCCGGTTTCGAACCGGGGACCTTTCGCGTGTGAGGCGAACGTGATAACCACTACACTACGGAAACTGGCAAATTTAGCCACCACGAAGATCCGCGCCGCCACCCACCTGCTTACGCAACACAGAATTATATTACCCAGTTTGAAGAGGAATAAGGACCTGGGTTTCCAGGGTGACCCCCCGACCTGGGCCTACACACTGCCCCACTCAGTCTCACCAGGCCCGGCCTGACCACCTGCAGGAACACCCCCTGGCTGGCCTGGGCCATCCCTTTTCTACCGACTGCGTCATATTCACTGAGGTGCTCAAAGGAGTTACAGTAGCATCAACTGTGTCCAAGTACATATGCTCAATTACGGTGAAAAGTCTGACTCAACTTGATAGTCTTTGTCTGTTCCCATTTGTAGGCAATTGTGTTGCATCGTGTAGGCAGTGGCGCACACTCTGCAGCTGGCTGACAACTGAGCTGAGTACAATTTGACCTTAATACTTACGCCAAAGAGTGTTTCCGCCCGGTCTCGAACCGGGGACCTTTCGCGTGTTAGGCGAACGTGATAACCACTACACTACGGAAACTGCACGGTGCTCCTCCACGCACAACTGCGCCGCCACCCACCTGCTTACGCAACGCAGAATTCAGTGTGAAAAGGAACGAGGACCTGTTATTTCCAGGATCAACCCCTGGCCTGGGCCATCACTCTGCCCCACTCAGCCTAACAACCGCCAGGAAGACCCCTTACCAACCCTACGCCGGATGACCCCACAACTCTACAGCATGCAGTGACGGTCCCCTGCATGTTGAGGCTCCCAGACGAATGCACCGAGGTCAAAAGGTCGCCAGGTATGCTAAATGTCCTTTTCAGTCAAATGTTGGCGGGTTGTAGTGAAATGCTGATCAACTGTCATCTCAGTAAAATGTTGGTGGGTTGTAGTGAACCACTGAGCCAGGGTTGGTCTTGCTGGCTGCATGTTTAGCTTTCCAAAAGCCCGCGCAAAGGGCGCCAGGCATGCTAAACGTCATTTCGATTTTCGGGCCGAAAATGCTCTCCTTCTCAGTCCTCGTTAGTATAGTGGACAGTATCTCCGCCTGTCACGCGGAAGACCGGGGTTCGATTCCCCGACGGGGAGTAACATAGTTTTCTACCAACTGGGCATATGCACAAAGGTCAAGAGGGGTCGCCAGGTATGCTATGCGGTGGCTTGTAATAAATGTAATTTCGGTCAAATCCCTTGAGCCGCTTTACGTGCCGAAATACTCGTCGAATCGGTCCTCGTTAGTATGGTGGACAGCATCACGCGGAAGACCGGTGTTCCTTTCCCAGTCGGGGAGTGACTGAGTTCTCTAACAACTGCGTGACATTCACTGGGACGCTCAAAAGAGATACAGTAGGTTCAACTGTGTCCAAGTACGTATGTCTAATTACGGTCAAAAGTCTGACTGGTGCAGAGAGTGCCAGTTTGTCTGCCTGCCTGCCTTTCTGCTTTCCTGCTTCCAGTTTAATGTAATAGCCCACGTGGGCAGTGCAATAGACTCTGCAGTTGTCTGACAATTGAACTTTACTCACGCCAAAGAGTGTTTCCGCCCGGTTTCGAACCGGGGACCTTTCGCGTGTGAGGCGAACGTGATAACCACTACACTACGGAAACTGGCAAATTTAGCCACCACGAAGATCCGCGCCGCCACCCACCTGCTTACGCAACACAGAATTATATTACCCAGTTTGAAGAGGAATAAGGACCTGGGTTTCCAGGGTGACCCCCCGACCTGGGCCTACACACTGCCCCACTCAGTCTCACCAGGCCCGGCCTGACCACCTGCAGGAACACCCCCTGGCTGGCCTGGGCCATCCCTTTTCTACCGACTGCGTCATATTCACTGAGGTGCTCAAAGGAGTTACAGTAGCATCAACTGTGTCCAAGTACATATGCTCAATTACGGTGAAAAGTCTGACTCAACTTGATAGTCTTTGTCTGTTCCCATTTGTAGGCAATTGTGTTGCATCGTGTAGGCAGTGGCGCACACTCTGCAGCTGGCTGACAACTGAGCTGAGTACAATTTGACCTTAATACTTACGCCAAAGAGTGTTTCCGCCCGGTCTCGAACCGGGGACCTTTCGCGTGTTAGGCGAACGTGATAACCACTACACTACGGAAACTGCACGGTGCTCCTCCACGCACAACTGCGCCGCCACCCACCTGCTTACGCAACGCAGAATTCAGTGTGAAAAGGAACGAGGACCTGTTATTTCCAGGATCAACCCCTGGCCTGGGCCATCACTCTGCCCCACTCAGCCTAACAACCGCCAGGAAGACCCCTTACCAACCCTACGCCGGATGACCCCACAACTCTACAGCATGCAGTGACGGTCCCCTGCATGTTGAGGCTCCCAGACGAATGCACCGAGGTCAAAAGGTCGCCAGGTATGCTAAATGTCCTTTTCAGTCAAATGTTGGCGGGTTGTAGTGAAATGCTGATCAACTGTCATCTCAGTAAAATGTTGGTGGGTTGTAGTGAACCACTGAGCCAGGGTTGGTCTTGCTGGCTGCATGTTTAGCTTTCCAAAAGCCCGCGCAAAGGGCGCCAGGCATGCTAAACGTCATTTCGATTTTCGGGCCGAAAATGCTCTCCTTCTCAGTCCTCGTTAGTATAGTGGACAGTATCTCCGCCTGTCACGCGGAAGACCGGGGTTCGATTCCCCGACGGGGAGTAACATAGTTTTCTACCAACTGGGCATATGCACAAAGGTCAAGAGGGGTCGCCAGGTATGCTATGCGGTGGCTTGTAATAAATGTAATTTCGGTCAAATCCCTTGAGCCGCTTTACGTGCCGAAATACTCGTCGAATCGGTCCTCGTTAGTATGGTGGACAGCATCACGCGGAAGACCGGTGTTCCTTTCCCAGTCGGGGAGTGACTGAGTTCTCTAACAACTGCGTGACATTCACTGGGACGCTCAAAAGAGATACAGTAGGTTCAACTGTGTCCAAGTACGTATGTCTAATTACGGTCAAAAGTCTGACTGGTGCAGAGAGTGCCAGTTTGTCTGCCTGCCTGCCTTTCTGCTTTCCTGCTTCCAGTTCAATGTAATAGCCCACGTGGGCAGTGCAATAGACTCTGCAGTTGTCTGACAATTGAACTTTACTCACGCCAAAGAGTGTTTCCGCCCGGTTTCGAACCGGGGACCTTTCGCGTGTGAGGCGAACGTGATAACCACTACACTACGGAAACTGGCAAATTTAGCCACCACGAAGATCCGCGCCGCCACCCACCTGCTTACGCAACACAGAATTATATTACCCAGTTTGAAGAGGAATAAGGACCTGGGTTTCCAGGGTGACCCCCCGACCTGGGCCTACACACTGCCCCACTCAGTCTCACCAGGCCCGGCCTGACCACCTGCAGGAACACCCCCTGGCTGGCCTGGGCCATCCCTTTTCTACCGACTGCGTCATATTCACTGAGGTGCTCAAAGGAGTTACAGTAGCATCAACTGTGTCCAAGTACATATGCTCAATTACGGTGAAAAGTCTGACTCAACTTGATAGTCTTTGTCTGTTCCCATTTGTAGGCAATTGTGTTGCATCGTGTAGGCAGTGGCGCACACTCTGCAGCTGGCTGACAACTGAGCTGAGTACAATTTGACCTTAATACTTACGCCAAAGAGTGTTTCCGCCCGGTCTCGAACCGGGGACCTTTCGCGTGTTAGGCGAACGTGATAACCACTACACTACGGAAACTGCACGGTGCTCCTCCACGCACAACTGCGCCGCCACCCACCTGCTTACGCAACGCAGAATTCAGTGTGAAAAGGAACGAGGACCTGTTATTTCCAGGATCAACCCCTGGCCTGGGCCATCACTCTGCCCCACTCAGCCTAACAACCGCCAGGAAGACCCCTTACCAACCCTACGCCGGATGACCCCACAACTCTACAGCATGCAGTGACGGTCCCCTGCATGTTGAGGCTCCCAGACGAATGCACCGAGGTCAAAAGGTCGCCAGGTATGCTAAATGTCCTTTTCAGTCAAATGTTGGCGGGTTGTAGTGAAATGCTGATCAACTGTCATCTCAGTAAAATGTTGGTGGGTTGTAGTGAACCACTGAGCCAGGGTTGGTCTTGCTGGCTGCATGTTTAGCTTTCCAAAAGCCCGCGCAAAGGGCGCCAGGCATGCTAAACGTCATTTCGATTTTCGGGCCGAAAATGCTCTCCTTCTCAGTCCTCGTTAGTATAGTGGACAGTATCTCCGCCTGTCACGCGGAAGACCGGGGTTCGATTCCCCGACGGGGAGTAACATAGTTTTCTACCAACTGGGCATATGCACAAAGGTCAAGAGGGGTCGCCAGGTATGCTATGCGGTGGCTTGTAATAAATGTAATTTCGGTCAAATCCCTTGAGCCGCTTTACGTGCCGAAATACTCGTCGAATCGGTCCTCGTTAGTATGGTGGACAGCATCACGCGGAAGACCGGTGTTCCTTTCCCAGTCGGGGAGTGACTGAGTTCTCTAACAACTGCGTGACATTCACTGGGACGCTCAAAAGAGATACAGTAGGTTCAACTGTGTCCAAGTACGTATGTCTAATTACGGTCAAAAGTCTGACTGGTGCAGAGAGTGCCAGTTTGTCTGCCTGCCTGCCTTTCTGCTTTCCTGCTTCCAGTTTAATGTAATAGCCCACGTGGGCAGTGCAATAGACTCTGCAGTTGTCTGACAATTGAACTTTACTCACGCCAAAGAGTGTTTCCGCCCGGTTTCGAACCGGGGACCTTTCGCGTGTGAGGCGAACGTGATAACCACTACACTACGGAAACTGGCAAATTTAGCCACCACGAAGATCCGCGCCGCCACCCACCTGCTTACGCAACACAGAATTATATTACCCAGTTTGAAGAGGAATAAGGACCTGGGTTTCCAGGGTGACCCCCCGACCTGGGCCTACACACTGCCCCACTCAGTCTCACCAGGCCCGGCCTGACCACCTGCAGGAACACCCCCTGGCTGGCCTGGGCCATCCCTTTTCTACCGACTGCGTCATATTCACTGAGGTGCTCAAAGGAGTTACAGTAGCATCAACTGTGTCCAAGTACATATGCTCAATTACGGTGAAAAGTCTGACTCAACTTGATAGTCTTTGTCTGTTCCCATTTGTAGGCAATTGTGTTGCATCGTGTAGGCAGTGGCGCACACTCTGCAGCTGGCTGACAACTGAGCTGAGTACAATTTGACCTTAATACTTACGCCAAAGAGTGTTTCCGCCCGGTCTCGAACCGGGGACCTTTCGCGTGTTAGGCGAACGTGATAACCACTACACTACGGAAACTGCACGGTGCTCCTCCACGCACAACTGCGCCGCCACCCACCTGCTTACGCAACGCAGAATTCAGTGTGAAAAGGAACGAGGACCTGTTATTTCCAGGATCAACCCCTGGCCTGGGCCATCACTCTGCCCCACTCAGCCTAACAACCGCCAGGAAGACCCCTTACCAACCCTACGCCGGATGACCCCACAACTCTACAGCATGCAGTGACGGTCCCCTGCATGTTGAGGCTCCCAGACGAATGCACCGAGGTCAAAAGGTCGCCAGGTATGCTAAATGTCCTTTTCAGTCAAATGTTGGCGGGTTGTAGTGAAATGCTGATCAACTGTCATCTCAGTAAAATGTTGGTGGGTTGTAGTGAACCACTGAGCCAGGGTTGGTCTTGCTGGCTGCATGTTTAGCTTTCCAAAAGCCCGCGCAAAGGGCGCCAGGCATGCTAAACGTCATTTCGATTTTCGGGCCGAAAATGCTCTCCTTCTCAGTCCTCGTTAGTATAGTGGACAGTATCTCCGCCTGTCACGCGGAAGACCGGGGTTCGATTCCCCGACGGGGAGTAACATAGTTTTCTACCAACTGGGCATATGCACAAAGGTCAAGAGGGGTCGCCAGGTATGCTATGCGGTGGCTTGTAATAAATGTAATTTCGGTCAAATCCCTTGAGCCGCTTTACGTGCCGAAATACTCGTCGAATCGGTCCTCGTTAGTATGGTGGACAGCATCACGCGGAAGACCGGTGTTCCTTTCCCAGTCGGGGAGTGACTGAGTTCTCTAACAACTGCGTGACATTCACTGGGACGCTCAAAAGAGATACAGTAGGTTCAACTGTGTCCAAGTACGTATGTCTAATTACGGTCAAAAGTCTGACTGGTGCAGAGAGTGCCAGTTTGTCTGCCTGCCTGCCTTTCTGCTTTCCTGCTTCCAGTTTAATGTAATAGCCCACGTGGGCAGTGCAATAGACTCTGCAGTTGTCTGACAATTGAACTTTACTCACGCCAAAGAGTGTTTCCGCCCGGTTTCGAACCGGGGACCTTTCGCGTGTGAGGCGAACGTGATAACCACTACACTACGGAAACTGGCAAATTTAGCCACCACGAAGATCCGCGCCGCCACCCACCTGCTTACGCAACACAGAATTATATTACCCAGTTTGAAGAGGAATAAGGACCTGGGTTTCCAGGGTGACCCCCCGACCTGGGCCTACACACTGCCCCACTCAGTCTCACCAGGCCCGGCCTGACCACCTGCAGGAACACCCCCTGGCTGGCCTGGGCCATCCCTTTTCTACCGACTGCGTCATATTCACTGAGGTGCTCAAAGGAGTTACAGTAGCATCAACTGTGTCCAAGTACATATGCTCAATTACGGTGAAAAGTCTGACTCAACTTGATAGTCTTTGTCTGTTCCCATTTGTAGGCAATTGTGTTGCATCGTGTAGGCAGTGGCGCACACTCTGCAGCTGGCTGACAACTGAGCTGAGTACAATTTGACCTTAATACTTACGCCAAAGAGTGTTTCCGCCCGGTCTCGAACCGGGGACCTTTCGCGTGTTAGGCGAACGTGATAACCACTACACTACGGAAACTGCACGGTGCTCCTCCACGCACAACTGCGCCGCCACCCACCTGCTTACGCAACGCAGAATTCAGTGTGAAAAGGAACGAGGACCTGTTATTTCCAGGATCAACCCCTGGCCTGGGCCATCACTCTGCCCCACTCAGCCTAACAACCGCCAGGAAGACCCCTTACCAACCCTACGCCGGATGACCCCACAACTCTACAGCATGCAGTGACGGTCCCCTGCATGTTGAGGCTCCCAGACGAATGCACCGAGGTCAAAAGGTCGCCAGGTATGCTAAATGTCCTTTTCAGTCAAATGTTGGCGGGTTGTAGTGAAATGCTGATCAACTGTCATCTCAGTAAAATGTTGGTGGGTTGTAGTGAACCACTGAGCCAGGGTTGGTCTTGCTGGCTGCATGTTTAGCTTTCCAAAAGCCCGCGCAAAGGGCGCCAGGCATGCTAAACGTCATTTCGATTTTCGGGCCGAAAATGCTCTCCTTCTCAGTCCTCGTTAGTATAGTGGACAGTATCTCCGCCTGTCACGCGGAAGACCGGGGTTCGATTCCCCGACGGGGAGTAACATAGTTTTCTACCAACTGGGCATATGCACAAAGGTCAAGAGGGGTCGCCAGGTATGCTATGCGGTGGCTTGTAATAAATGTAATTTCGGTCAAATCCCTTGAGCCGCTTTACGTGCCGAAATACTCGTCGAATCGGTCCTCGTTAGTATGGTGGACAGCATCACGCGGAAGACCGGTGTTCCTTTCCCAGTCGGGGAGTGACTGAGTTCTCTAACAACTGCGTGACATTCACTGGGACGCTCAAAAGAGATACAGTAGGTTCAACTGTGTCCAAGTACGTATGTCTAATTACGGTCAAAAGTCTGACTGGTGCAGAGAGTGCCAGTTTGTCTGCCTGCCTGCCTTTCTGCTTTCCTGCTTCCAGTTCAATGTAATAGCCCACGTGGGCAGTGCAATAGACTCTGCAGTTGTCTGACAATTGAACTTTACTCACGCCAAAGAGTGTTTCCGCCCGGTTTCGAACCGGGGACCTTTCGCGTGTGAGGCGAACGTGATAACCACTACACTACGGAAACTGGCAAATTTAGCCACCACGAAGATCCGCGCCGCCACCCACCTGCTTACGCAACACAGAATTATATTACCCAGTTTGAAGAGGAATAAGGACCTGGGTTTCCAGGGTGACCCCCCGACCTGGGCCTACACACTGCCCCACTCAGTCTCACCAGGCCCGGCCTGACCACCTGCAGGAACACCCCCTGGCTGGCCTGGGCCATCCCTTTTCTACCGACTGCGTCATATTCACTGAGGTGCTCAAAGGAGTTACAGTAGCATCAACTGTGTCCAAGTACATATGCTCAATTACGGTGAAAAGTCTGACTCAACTTGATAGTCTTTGTCTGTTCCCATTTGTAGGCAATTGTGTTGCATCGTGTAGGCAGTGGCGCACACTCTGCAGCTGGCTGACAACTGAGCTGAGTACAATTTGACCTTAATACTTACGCCAAAGAGTGTTTCCGCCCGGTCTCGAACCGGGGACCTTTCGCGTGTTAGGCGAACGTGATAACCACTACACTACGGAAACTGCACGGTGCTCCTCCACGCACAACTGCGCCGCCACCCACCTGCTTACGCAACGCAGAATTCAGTGTGAAAAGGAACGAGGACCTGTTATTTCCAGGATCAACCCCTGGCCTGGGCCATCACTCTGCCCCACTCAGCCTAACAACCGCCAGGAAGACCCCTTACCAACCCTACGCCGGATGACCCCACAACTCTACAGCATGCAGTGACGGTCCCCTGCATGTTGAGGCTCCCAGACGAATGCACCGAGGTCAAAAGGTCGCCAGGTATGCTAAATGTCCTTTTCAGTCAAATGTTGGCGGGTTGTAGTGAAATGCTGATCAACTGTCATCTCAGTAAAATGTTGGTGGGTTGTAGTGAACCACTGAGCCAGGGTTGGTCTTGCTGGCTGCATGTTTAGCTTTCCAAAAGCCCGCGCAAAGGGCGCCAGGCATGCTAAACGTCATTTCGATTTTCGGGCCGAAAATGCTCTCCTTCTCAGTCCTCGTTAGTATAGTGGACAGTATCTCCGCCTGTCACGCGGAAGACCGGGGTTCGATTCCCCGACGGGGAGTAACATAGTTTTCTACCAACTGGGCATATGCACAAAGGTCAAGAGGGGTCGCCAGGTATGCTATGCGGTGGCTTGTAATAAATGTAATTTCGGTCAAATCCCTTGAGCCGCTTTACGTGCCGAAATACTCGTCGAATCGGTCCTCGTTAGTATGGTGGACAGCATCACGCGGAAGACCGGTGTTCCTTTCCCAGTCGGGGAGTGACTGAGTTCTCTAACAACTGCGTGACATTCACTGGGACGCTCAAAAGAGATACAGTAGGTTCAACTGTGTCCAAGTACGTATGTCTAATTACGGTCAAAAGTCTGACTGGTGCAGAGAGTGCCAGTTTGTCTGCCTGCCTGCCTTTCTGCTTTCCTGCTTCCAGTTCAATGTAATAGCCCACGTGGGCAGTGCAATAGACTCTGCAGTTGTCTGACAATTGAACTTTACTCACGCCAAAGAGTGTTTCCGCCCGGTTTCGAACCGGGGACCTTTCGCGTGTGAGGCGAACGTGATAACCACTACACTACGGAAACTGGCAAATTTAGCCACCACGAAGATCCGCGCCGCCACCCACCTGCTTACGCAACACAGAATTATATTACCCAGTTTGAAGAGGAATAAGGACCTGGGTTTCCAGGGTGACCCCCCGACCTGGGCCTACACACTGCCCCACTCAGTCTCACCAGGCCCGGCCTGACCACCTGCAGGAACACCCCCTGGCTGGCCTGGGCCATCCCTTTTCTACCGACTGCGTCATATTCACTGAGGTGCTCAAAGGAGTTACAGTAGCATCAACTGTGTCCAAGTACATATGCTCAATTACGGTGAAAAGTCTGACTCAACTTGATAGTCTTTGTCTGTTCCCATTTGTAGGCAATTGTGTTGCATCGTGTAGGCAGTGGCGCACACTCTGCAGCTGGCTGACAACTGAGCTGAGTACAATTTGACCTTAATACTTACGCCAAAGAGTGTTTCCGCCCGGTCTCGAACCGGGGACCTTTCGCGTGTTAGGCGAACGTGATAACCACTACACTACGGAAACTGCACGGTGCTCCTCCACGCACAACTGCGCCGCCACCCACCTGCTTACGCAACGCAGAATTCAGTGTGAAAAGGAACGAGGACCTGTTATTTCCAGGATCAACCCCTGGCCTGGGCCATCACTCTGCCCCACTCAGCCTAACAACCGCCAGGAAGACCCCTTACCAACCCTACGCCGGATGACCCCACAACTCTACAGCATGCAGTGACGGTCCCCTGCATGTTGAGGCTCCCAGACGAATGCACCGAGGTCAAAAGGTCGCCAGGTATGCTAAATGTCCTTTTCAGTCAAATGTTGGCGGGTTGTAGTGAAATGCTGATCAACTGTCATCTCAGTAAAATGTTGGTGGGTTGTAGTGAACCACTGAGCCAGGGTTGGTCTTGCTGGCTGCATGTTTAGCTTTCCAAAAGCCCGCGCAAAGGGCGCCAGGCATGCTAAACGTCATTTCGATTTTCGGGCCGAAAATGCTCTCCTTCTCAGTCCTCGTTAGTATAGTGGACAGTATCTCCGCCTGTCACGCGGAAGACCGGGGTTCGATTCCCCGACGGGGAGTAACATAGTTTTCTACCAACTGGGCATATGCACAAAGGTCAAGAGGGGTCGCCAGGTATGCTATGCGGTGGCTTGTAATAAATGTAATTTCGGTCAAATCCCTTGAGCCGCTTTACGTGCCGAAATACTCGTCGAATCGGTCCTCGTTAGTATGGTGGACAGCATCACGCGGAAGACCGGTGTTCCTTTCCCAGTCGGGGAGTGACTGAGTTCTCTAACAACTGCGTGACATTCACTGGGACGCTCAAAAGAGATACAGTAGGTTCAACTGTGTCCAAGTACGTATGTCTAATTACGGTCAAAAGTCTGACTGGTGCAGAGAGTGCCAGTTTGTCTGCCTGCCTGCCTTTCTGCTTTCCTGCTTCCAGTTTAATGTAATAGCCCACGTGGGCAGTGCAATAGACTCTGCAGTTGTCTGACAATTGAACTTTACTCACGCCAAAGAGTGTTTCCGCCCGGTTTCGAACCGGGGACCTTTCGCGTGTGAGGCGAACGTGATAACCACTACACTACGGAAACTGGCAAATTTAGCCACCACGAAGATCCGCGCCGCCACCCACCTGCTTACGCAACACAGAATTATATTACCCAGTTTGAAGAGGAATAAGGACCTGGGTTTCCAGGGTGACCCCCCGACCTGGGCCTACACACTGCCCCACTCAGTCTCACCAGGCCCGGCCTGACCACCTGCAGGAACACCCCCTGGCTGGCCTGGGCCATCCCTTTTCTACCGACTGCGTCATATTCACTGAGGTGCTCAAAGGAGTTACAGTAGCATCAACTGTGTCCAAGTACATATGCTCAATTACGGTGAAAAGTCTGACTCAACTTGATAGTCTTTGTCTGTTCCCATTTGTAGGCAATTGTGTTGCATCGTGTAGGCAGTGGCGCACACTCTGCAGCTGGCTGACAACTGAGCTGAGTACAATTTGACCTTAATACTTACGCCAAAGAGTGTTTCCGCCCGGTCTCGAACCGGGGACCTTTCGCGTGTTAGGCGAACGTGATAACCACTACACTACGGAAACTGCACGGTGCTCCTCCACGCACAACTGCGCCGCCACCCACCTGCTTACGCAACGCAGAATTCAGTGTGAAAAGGAACGAGGACCTGTTATTTCCAGGATCAACCCCTGGCCTGGGCCATCACTCTGCCCCACTCAGCCTAACAACCGCCAGGAAGACCCCTTACCAACCCTACGCCGGATGACCCCACAACTCTACAGCATGCAGTGACGGTCCCCTGCATGTTGAGGCTCCCAGACGAATGCACCGAGGTCAAAAGGTCGCCAGGTATGCTAAATGTCCTTTTCAGTCAAATGTTGGCGGGTTGTAGTGAAATGCTGATCAACTGTCATCTCAGTAAAATGTTGGTGGGTTGTAGTGAACCACTGAGCCAGGGTTGGTCTTGCTGGCTGCATGTTTAGCTTTCCAAAAGCCCGCGCAAAGGGCGCCAGGCATGCTAAACGTCATTTCGATTTTCGGGCCGAAAATGCTCTCCTTCTCAGTCCTCGTTAGTATAGTGGACAGTATCTCCGCCTGTCACGCGGAAGACCGGGGTTCGATTCCCCGACGGGGAGTAACATAGTTTTCTACCAACTGGGCATATGCACAAAGGTCAAGAGGGGTCGCCAGGTATGCTATGCGGTGGCTTGTAATAAATGTAATTTCGGTCAAATCCCTTGAGCCGCTTTACGTGCCGAAATACTCGTCGAATCGGTCCTCGTTAGTATGGTGGACAGCATCACGCGGAAGACCGGTGTTCCTTTCCCAGTCGGGGAGTGACTGAGTTCTCTAACAACTGCGTGACATTCACTGGGACGCTCAAAAGAGATACAGTAGGTTCAACTGTGTCCAAGTACGTATGTCTAATTACGGTCAAAAGTCTGACTGGTGCAGAGAGTGCCAGTTTGTCTGCCTGCCTGCCTTTCTGCTTTCCTGCTTCCAGTTCAATGTAATAGCCCACGTGGGCAGTGCAATAGACTCTGCAGTTGTCTGACAATTGAACTTTACTCACGCCAAAGAGTGTTTCCGCCCGGTTTCGAACCGGGGACCTTTCGCGTGTGAGGCGAACGTGATAACCACTACACTACGGAAACTGGCAAATTTAGCCACCACGAAGATCCGCGCCGCCACCCACCTGCTTACGCAACACAGAATTATATTACCCAGTTTGAAGAGGAATAAGGACCTGGGTTTCCAGGGTGACCCCCCGACCTGGGCCTACACACTGCCCCACTCAGTCTCACCAGGCCCGGCCTGACCACCTGCAGGAACACCCCCTGGCTGGCCTGGGCCATCCCTTTTCTACCGACTGCGTCATATTCACTGAGGTGCTCAAAGGAGTTACAGTAGCATCAACTGTGTCCAAGTACATATGCTCAATTACGGTGAAAAGTCTGACTCAACTTGATAGTCTTTGTCTGTTCCCATTTGTAGGCAATTGTGTTGCATCGTGTAGGCAGTGGCGCACACTCTGCAGCTGGCTGACAACTGAGCTGAGTACAATTTGACCTTAATACTTACGCCAAAGAGTGTTTCCGCCCGGTCTCGAACCGGGGACCTTTCGCGTGTTAGGCGAACGTGATAACCACTACACTACGGAAACTGCACGGTGCTCCTCCACGCACAACTGCGCCGGCACCCACCTGCTTACGCAACGCAGAATTCAGTGTGAAAAGGAACGAGGACCTGTTATTTCCAGGATCAACCCCTGGCCTGGGCCATCACTCTGCCCCACTCAGCCTAACAACCGCCAGGAAGACCCCTTACCAACCCTACGCCGGATGACCCCACAACTCTACAGCATGCAGTGACGGTCCCCTGCATGTTGAGGCTCCCAGACGAATGCACCGAGGTCAAAAGGTCGCCAGGTATGCTAAATGTCCTTTTCAGTCAAATGTTGGCGGGTTGTAGTGAAATGCTGATCAACTGTCATCTCAGTAAAATGTTGGTGGGTTGTAGTGAACCACTGAGCCAGGGTTGGTCTTGCTGGCTGCATGTTTAGCTTTCCAAAAGCCCGCGCAAAGGGCGCCAGGCATGCTAAACGTCATTTCGATTTTCGGGCCGAAAATGCTCTCCTTCTCAGTCCTCGTTAGTATAGTGGACAGTATCTCCGCCTGTCACGCGGAAGACCGGGGTTCGATTCCCCGACGGGGAGTAACATAGTTTTCTACCAACTGGGCATATGCACAAAGGTCAAGAGGGGTCGCCAGGTATGCTATGCGGTGGCTTGTAATAAATGTAATTTCGGTCAAATCCCTTGAGCCGCTTTACGTGCCGAAATACTCGTCGAATCGGTCCTCGTTAGTATGGTGGACAGCATCACGCGGAAGACCGGTGTTCCTTTCCCAGTCGGGGAGTGACTGAGTTCTCTAACAACTGCGTGACATTCACTGGGACGCTCAAAAGAGATACAGTAGGTTCAACTGTGTCCAAGTACGTATGTCTAATTACGGTCAAAAGTCTGACTGGTGCAGAGAGTGCCAGTTTGTCTGCCTGCCTGCCTTTCTGCTTTCCTGCTTCCAGTTCAATGTAATAGCCCACGTGGGCAGTGCAATAGACTCTGCAGTTGTCTGACAATTGAACTTTACTCACGCCAAAGAGTGTTTCCGCCCGGTTTCGAACCGGGGACCTTTCGCGTGTGAGGCGAACGTGATAACCACTACACTACGGAAACTGGCAAATTTAGCCACCACGAAGATCCGCGCCGCCACCCACCTGCTTACGCAACACAGAATTATATTACCCAGTTTGAAGAGGAATAAGGACCTGGGTTTCCAGGGTGACCCCCCGACCTGGGCCTACACACTGCCCCACTCAGTCTCACCAGGCCCGGCCTGACCACCTGCAGGAACACCCCCTGGCTGGCCTGGGCCATCCCTTTTCTACCGACTGCGTCATATTCACTGAGGTGCTCAAAGGAGTTACAGTAGCATCAACTGTGTCCAAGTACATATGCTCAATTACGGTGAAAAGTCTGACTCAACTTGATAGTCTTTGTCTGTTCCCATTTGTAGGCAATTGTGTTGCATCGTGTAGGCAGTGGCGCACACTCTGCAGCTGGCTGACAACTGAGCTGAGTACAATTTGACCTTAATACTTACGCCAAAGAGTGTTTCCGCCCGGTCTCGAACCGGGGACCTTTCGCGTGTTAGGCGAACGTGATAACCACTACACTACGGAAACTGCACGGTGCTCCTCCACGCACAACTGCGCCGCCACCCACCTGCTTACGCAACGCAGAATTCAGTGTGAAAAGGAACGAGGACCTGTTATTTCCAGGATCAACCCCTGGCCTGGGCCATCACTCTGCCCCACTCAGCCTAACAACCGCCAGGAAGACCCCTTACCAACCCTACGCCGGATGACCCCACAACTCTACAGCATGCAGTGACGGTCCCCTGCATGTTGAGGCTCCCAGACGAATGCACCGAGGTCAAAAGGTCGCCAGGTATGCTAAATGTCCTTTTCAGTCAAATGTTGGCGGGTTGTAGTGAAATGCTGATCAACTGTCATCTCAGTAAAATGTTGGTGGGTTGTAGTGAACCACTGAGCCAGGGTTGGTCTTGCTGGCTGCATGTTTAGCTTTCCAAAAGCCCGCGCAAAGGGCGCCAGGCATGCTAAACGTCATTTCGATTTTCGGGCCGAAAATGCTCTCCTTCTCAGTCCTCGTTAGTATAGTGGACAGTATCTCCGCCTGTCACGCGGAAGACCGGGGTTCGATTCCCCGACGGGGAGTAACATAGTTTTCTACCAACTGGGCATATGCACAAAGGTCAAGAGGGGTCGCCAGGTATGCTATGCGGTGGCTTGTAATAAATGTAATTTCGGTCAAATCCCTTGAGCCGCTTTACGTGCCGAAATACTCGTCGAATCGGTCCTCGTTAGTATGGTGGACAGCATCACGCGGAAGACCGGTGTTCCTTTCCCAGTCGGGGAGTGACTGAGTTCTCTAACAACTGCGTGACATTCACTGGGACGCTCAAAAGAGATACAGTAGGTTCAACTGTGTCCAAGTACGTATGTCTAATTACGGTCAAAAGTCTGACTGGTGCAGAGAGTGCCAGTTTGTCTGCCTGCCTGCCTTTCTGCTTTCCTGCTTCCAGTTTAATGTAATAGCCCACGTGGGCAGTGCAATAGACTCTGCAGTTGTCTGACAATTGAACTTTACTCACGCCAAAGAGTGTTTCCGCCCGGTTTCGAACCGGGGACCTTTCGCGTGTGAGGCGAACGTGATAACCACTACACTACGGAAACTGGCAAATTTAGCCACCACGAAGATCCGCGCCGCCACCCACCTGCTTACGCAACACAGAATTATATTACCCAGTTTGAAGAGGAATAAGGACCTGGGTTTCCAGGGTGACCCCCCGACCTGGGCCTACACACTGCCCCACTCAGGGCCCACTCACACTAGTGCCACGGCCCCGTGCCAAAGCTCATTAGCATACTAAAGTCTAGAACGTTTGGCTAGTGTGACCACGCCAACTGTATTCCAGCACGGAACAGCCCCTTGGCCACGGCACACCTGGGAGAGGTGTGCCGTGGCCAAAGTACAGATGCTAATGAGATGACACGCGCACAAGCAAGCGCACAGGCGGCGTTCCTGACGTGAATTTATTAAGGATGCATTGTCCGTTAACGTCCGCTGCCTTACTAGTCGGCACCAGAATTGCCCACCACTTGGACTTGTAGCTATAATGTGTGAGAATTAACGTGTGTGTAGGCCTAGGTGTGGGCTAATAAAAGAGGGAGAGAGCTAATTAGGTCGGCTCAGAAAGCAAAGCAAAAATGTTTTCGTGTTTACTCACGTTCGTCAGATGATTTTTTTTCTTTTTCCTCCCGTCAGCTGTCATAACTGCATTTACGCATGGCGGTGGAGACGCACCCAAAACAACACACCGCGGCCCGGTGATAAGGAAACAGTAGCCTACGCTAAGGTTTAACAAGAAACTTTATAAAGACACTTAAAAAAACGATCTCTGCCCATACAAAAAGTTCTGACTTGGATTTGATGGAGCGATCGATGTGTACAAAACCATCCGGATACATAGCCTATGGTCTGATGACGGGCCGTTATATTAATAATAAACAGCGTGCTGCACAAATATGAGACTGTCCACCGCGACCTATTACGTCAAGGCTACATTTAAAAAAACAATAGCTTAAGGATTCTCGTTGCTCTAATGTGGAAGTGGAATATTTGATGCAAATTTGGCCGGATGAAAATATTCACAAACAGTCGTATAGCCTACAAGTAGACTACGCTCCAAATCCTAAACGCGCACGGTGCAAGTATGCCCAGGCCACGAGCAGTGTGAGCACGGGCCTGCGGGGGGAGTGGGGAGGGGGGGGAATCGTGCTGAATCGTGCTGAGCACGGAACAGGCAAACGGCACTAGTGTGAGTGCGCCCTCAGTCTCACCAGGCCCGGCCTGACCACCTGCAGGAACACCCCCTGGCTGGCCTGGGCCATCCCTTTTCTACCGACTGCGTCATATTCACTGAGGTGCTCAAAGGAGTTACAGTAGCATCAACTGTGTCCAAGTACATATGCTCAATTACGGTGAAAAGTCTGACTCAACTTGATAGTCTTTGTCTGTTCCCATTTGTAGGCAATTGTGTTGCATCGTGTAGGCAGTGGCGCACACTCTGCAGCTGGCTGACAACTGAGCTGAGTACAATTTGACCTTAATACTTACGCCAAAGAGTGTTTCCGCCCGGTCTCGAACCGGGGACCTTTCGCGTGTTAGGCGAACGTGATAACCACTACACTACGGAAACTGCACGGTGCTCCTCCACGCACAACTGCGCCGGCACCCACCTGCTTACGCAACGCAGAATTCAGTGTGAAAAGGAACGAGGACCTGTTATTTCCAGGATCAACCCCTGGCCTGGGCCATCACTCTGCCCCACTCAGCCTAACAACCGCCAGGAAGACCCCTTACCAACCCTACGCCGGATGACCCCACAACTCTACAGCATGCAGTGACGGTCCCCTGCATGTTGAGGCTCCCAGACGAATGCACCGAGGTCAAAAGGTCGCCAGGTATGCTAAATGTCCTTTTCAGTCAAATGTTGGCGGGTTGTAGTGAAATGCTGATCAACTGTCATCTCAGTAAAATGTTGGTGGGTTGTAGTGAACCACTGAGCCAGGGTTGGTCTTGCTGGCTGCATGTTTAGCTTTCCAAAAGCCCGCGCAAAGGGCGCCAGGCATGCTAAACGTCATTTCGATTTTCGGGCCGAAAATGCTCTCCTTCTCAGTCCTCGTTAGTATAGTGGACAGTATCTCCGCCTGTCACGCGGAAGACCGGGGTTCGATTCCCCGACGGGGAGTAACATAGTTTTCTACCAACTGGGCATATGCACAAAGGTCAAGAGGGGTCGCCAGGTATGCTATGCGGTGGCTTGTAATAAATGTAATTTCGGTCAAATCCCTTGAGCCGCTTTACGTGCCGAAATACTCGTCGAATCGGTCCTCGTTAGTATGGTGGACAGCATCACGCGGAAGACCGGTGTTCCTTTCCCAGTCGGGGAGTGACTGAGTTCTCTAACAACTGCGTGACATTCACTGGGACGCTCAAAAGAGATACAGTAGGTTCAACTGTGTCCAAGTACGTATGTCTAATTACGGTCAAAAGTCTGACTGGTGCAGAGAGTGCCAGTTTGTCTGCCTGCCTGCCTTTCTGCTTTCCTGCTTCCAGTTTAATGTAATAGACCACGTGGGCAGTGCAATAGACTCTGCAGTTGTCTGACAATTGAACTTTACTCACGCCAAAGAGTGTTTCCGCCCGGTTTCGAACCGGGGACCTTTCGCGTGTGAGGCGAACGTGATAACCACTACACTACGGAAACTGGCAAATTTAGCCACCACGAAGATCCGCGCCGCCACCCACCTGCTTACGCAACACAGAATTATATTACCCAGTTTGAAGAGGAATAAGGACCTGGGTTTCCAGGGTGACCCCCTGACCTGGGCCTACACACTGCCCCACTCAGTCTCACCAGGCCCGGCCTGACCACCTGCAGGAACACCCCCTGGCTGGCCTGGGCCATCCCTTTTCTACCGACTGCGTCATATTCACTGAGGTGCTCAAAGGAGTTACAGTAGCATCAACTGTGTCCAAGTACAGTGACCAGGTTCTGGACAATTGTGGCCAACTGCCCCCACGTCGACCTCTTCAGGCTCGAGGATGTCCCCATGTTCCAGGCAGAGGTTGTGGAGGATGGTGCAGCAGGTGACCACAACAGGAGCAAAGGTGTGGCTCACCTCCAGCGACCTTAAAAAGATTGAGCGCCAACGGGTCTTCATCATTCCGAAGGAACGCTCAATAATGGACCTGGCTCTGGACAGGTTCACATTGAATCGGGCTTGCACCGGATTCAGAGTACGGGCCAGATATTGTGTCATGAGTCGGATGGGGCCAGTTAGGCAGGGGTACCCACTGTCTCCCAGAATGCAGCTCCCCTCTGGTGGATACAGCTGCTGGATGTAAACTGGGCTGTTCCTCAGCACACGTGCATCATGGACAGCAGTGTTTCCCACTGGATTTTTTTCAGCAGCGGTGGTGTGGTCCCCCGAACCCCGAATATAGGGGGGTCCGGGGGCATGTCCCCCCGGCTGAAAGTTTTTTGTACCCTTAAAATTTGAATGCATGAATCTGGTGCACTTTGAGAGGAGAATATGCACTTAAATCCCATTCAAGGAGTCTTGTGTATTACTAAAGATAGGATAATTGATGCTGACTATTAAACAAGTTTAACTCTAGCCCCTGAGCTATTTTTGAGATGTTTTGGTTCGCCTGGATTTATTTTCTTATTAAAATTGCATTCATCACCCCTTTAACGCACAGCAGTGCGTTAAAGGGGTGATGAACATCATTTATTTGGGCCACAACCTGGACTATAAGAATATGTGTGCTGCAGTGATGTCGTTTGAATGTAGGAAATATCAATTAGACCAAGGGTGTCAAACTAATTTTCACAAAGGGCCAGACATATAGTTTACAGACATGCCTTCTTTTTAATCCAAAAAGTAAAAACATCATACAAATATATTGTAAAACAACCTGCGTACAGGGCATATAGGCTAGGTTTTGTTTTAACATTTGGGGGTACAAATTATAGGTGGGGGTATGGGGGCACCCCCCAGAATTTTTTTAATTTAACACTTAATTTCCTGCATTCTGGTGGATAAAAATCCACCGATCTGTGCCTTTTCTAGAATCAATTTAGTGGAAATAAAAAAAAATTATGTGAAGGAGAAGACAACATTCAGGTTCATTGAGAAAGCTATTATGGAATATATTTTTTTTTTATGAATCATGACCCAGCACCGGTGTAAATTATTTGACAGTTTGCATTGGTAATGAAATGCAAAGCCACCACTGGAAACAAAAGGGATGGGCTACCAACAGCTAGCTAACGTTAGCTACATAACACATAACCAGATAATGTTAGCATTCATCCTTAGACACTTGACACAATCAAACATCAATATTAGCATGCTATTTAGCCACATAGATTGGCCTATTTAAAGCCCTTTAGAAAACTGACATATTTTTCAATGATGCAAGTTCATCAATTCATGGCTTAAAATCCTGAGCTGTAGAACTTTCAGCAGATATTCCTAGCGGTAAGCTGCGCGAGTGATCCTGCTCAGCTCAACAGGCTGCATTAAATTAAAACAATTAGAGTGACTTGCGGCTTATAACCCTTGCTGTATAATGGACTAATATACAGTCTATACTAGTGATGTAATGCTTTTTTAAGCCTATAACCAAGCCTAGTGCTGCTGCTGCCAGCACATCAGAGGCTCAAGCCACTGCTCCAACGTTACCGTCTACAAGCGCTCTCCCAAAGCAGTTCCCTCTCGGCTGCGTCAGCCCCACCTCATGTGGTTAGCGACTTGAATGGTGATTCACCATCTCAGCCATTGATAGCTTGCTACCCAAAACAGGCCTTTGGTGCTACATCACCATCATTCAATCCTGCCTGGTACCGCACACAACCGTGGCTCGAATATTCTGCCCTGCTGGATGCATGATTCTGTTTTCCCAGTCGGAAATATGCCACTTCAAATGAAAGGGATGTTGTTTCTACCGTGTGTGGATTTAACAATCGAAAGGTGTCACTCGAGCGTGACGGGATTACAGAAACATGCATCCAGCCACGCTCATACACAGGATGCAGCCACCTGGTATGAGCGCAGATGCAGGGAGGAACAGGGGACACCATTGACTGTATGCTAGTGGGTAAAACACAGATTGAAAAAAAAAAGTTTCTGTGTGTGAACGAGTGGGGCCTTCGGGGAACAACCAAAACTTAAAAGCGGGACCATTTGGAACCTGATGCTGATGACATTGCTGCGGGTCTGTTCTTTAAACTTTTTGAATATACCCTAGAAAAGGATGAGAAGCTTGCTAATATTGCTAACGGAATACCAAAAAATGCCAAATACACCTAAGGATATCCATAATGAAATAATTGAAACACTGGCAGACATGGTGTCTGGAGAGGTCAGGAAGAGGTGTGCAAATGCTGACTACAGAGTTTTGTCTGAAAAGTAATGGGACCAGGGACAGGGGTTATGTTGAGAATATGCCGATTATGATTCGGTTTGTGTGCAATTCCATTCCAGAGGAGCATCTGATTGGGTTGTTCAACCTGCATCAACCTGATGCTGAGTACATGTCCATGGAGATATTGAGACATCTTTCTGATGCTGGTTAACGTCTTGACAACATGGTTAGCTTGTGTTATGATGGTGCATCAGTGATGAGTGGAATAAGAGGAGGTGTACAAGCATTGCTTCAAAAGAAGCTAGATAGATTTATTCCTTAAATTGATTGTTACAGCCACCAGCTAAACTTGATGGTTGTGCACGCCATGCACCAAAAAGTTTTTCGGCCTGTCTAGTTCCCTGTATAACTTCTGGCACCACCACTATGTCTCACAAAGGCATGATACTCCTTGCCTCAAAAGACTCCTTGAAATTCGCTGGACAAGCCACTATGACGTTACAAAGTGCATCGTTGAGAATGAACAACAGCTTCTCAGGATCCTGTCAGAGGGTGACAATGCCAAAGTGGATTTGTGCACTGAGACAGCAGCGACTTTTGAAGAGTGGCGACTTCTGAAAAAGAACAAATCGCGAACATCACCAACTCAACTCGCGAGAGAGTCTGCTTTTGTTTCCAGGCTCGAAGATCTTTTTGATGTCGCTCATGCTGATGCTCTGACCAAGACGTCAGTATTACAAGAAGACATGGATTTCTTGTTAGCCCAGCGAGAAAAAGGAAGAAGGGGGTCGATGGCTGGATTAGATAAAAAGCTTGCCGCTAAGGAGAAAAGGGCAGCTCGTCAACCAAGAGACGGATGGTTAGTGCCATGCTGAATGAAGAAGGCCAAGAGCATGATCATTCCAAGCCAATCACTGTTGTTCTGGATTCATTCAAGGACAATAACCTAGAATACTTTGTCACAGCGAAGTCAATGAAACTGATGCGAATGACGGAACTTCCAGATGGATTTCTCGTGGTTGATCCGGACTTGTGGCAGATGATTACAAGCAGGCTACAGAAGCAGTCCAGTCGCTCAATGTTGTCAATGACCAAGCTGAACGTGGAGTGGCACTCATTTAGGAGTACAGTGGATTACTAACCTGTGATGAAACGCAGCTACAATTCCTGCTGCAAATTGTTGAGGACCATCACAGATTGTATCCTGATAGCAGGAATTACTTTGTCCGGGCTGCCATGAAAACAATAAATCTAGAGTTTGCTGGGCATTGTTAGACTGATATTAGTTGTCATAAACTGAACAAGAATTCACTGTTGCTGTGTTCAAAATAAATACTGTGTTGTTTAAAATAAATTTGGAGATTTATTCCTAAAAGTTGTGTAATTTGTTGCATTTTTATACATTTCGTAATCTTTGAGGTACTTGAGCTACCCCTAAACATAAGAATTTATTGTTCAAACTCTGCATATAGTGTTATTTTATTATGCCGCACAGATTAGGGGGGTAAGACTTTTAAAAATATAAAATTATTTTTTTTGTTATAATTTAAGCGTCCACCCTAACAAACACCTTACAAAGGTGTTGTGTACATTGTGTTAACTCAGCAAGTAAATGTGTGAACAAATTTAAATCGTGGCATGTGCGGTAATTCTTTAAGACGCCCACTGTGTAGAGCGGTGGCCTACGGTGCTGGGGCCAGCAATGGAGCCGGCAAGAGAGCAGTGTCATGACGTCACTGTAAACGTCTGTGTACGTCGCCCGACGCTGCTGCTCTCGTGGCCAACGCTAAAGCTAGCGCTAGGTTTAAGCACAGCGGCGGATACGTCTTATTTTTACACGTGTTTGCTGACCCATAAAGCGTATTTTTTTGCCGCTCAATTTGATCGCTACGTTCGGTAATTATGTTGTGTTTACGTCTCGTAGTAGCGGTGTTTTTAAATATGGCGGGCATGAGGTATGTTACTAGAATTATTTCATCAAACTACCCAAGTGTTTGAATAATTGAAACTGAGTCAGGCCTTCTTGGAAGCAGGTGAATTTACTTGCAAACAGCATGCAAGGGTCAAACAACATGTATCACAAATGGGCTTACATGATTGAATACATCGAATGAACAGTGTACAGAGATTATATGTAGTGAAATGTGTAGGCGTATACACTCGGTTTGTGTGTCCAGCCCGTTTTGCTGGCGAAAGCAGAAATGTTTTTAATTAGGCAGATATTCCCAGAAATTCATCTCAGCTGGTGTTATCCTTCATACAATGTCTGATAACAGAATATGGGGAGTGAAACTACTGTGCACATGAATGCGTCATACCTCTGTATGTGCCAAAATCTTATTAGGCAGTTTCTTCTTCAAGGCTAAACAACAACTTGTAGCAAAACACTTTGGAGTTCTTTGGGACAAAGTTCAACAGCCAGAAAGCATGTATTGTGCATTAAAATATTATACAATAAAGCAAATTAAATTCTGTTAACATTCCACCCTTTTTATAATATTTAATGCAACTTTCTGCAACACTTCAAAGCAAAAGGGCAAAGCATATGAGTAAATATATTTCAGTCAAGCAGAATAATATCAAGTACATCAACATCACAGTTGTGAAAATGCAAGTTTGTGTACTGGTGCACCATCGTTTATGTACAGTTTCAGAGAGGACAGTTTTTTGCAGAAGCCAGGGAACAGGAACCAAGATCGTCTTGATGGTCAACAAGTCCCTTTGTGGCATTTTGACGCAAAGTGTCCTTCATATCACAGTCACTGGGGGAATGGTTAGGCATTACCATAACCTATTCAGATTGTTCCTCAGTGTCCAATTGTCCTTATTGAAGCATGGTCAGCTTCGTCTTCTCCTTGCATCTGAAACAGAATGAATTTGAGCAGTAACATGTTCTCAAAAGAAATGCTCATCATTCTGCCAGGGTTGTTTCTAAAATATCATCCTATCCATTTTGCTTGCTCTAGATGTCACAATTAACGCACAACATTTTAGGATAGGTTTGATTTCATTCTTCAGTTCACATTTTTTGTCTGTGTTTGGGCAGCATTCAAGCACACACATTTTCTGTGTCTGGGCTCAGTTACACACACACATAGTCCGTGAGACAGGCCCTCCCTTTTCTGAATGGGACTGAATCACACACACACATTCTCCATGTGCTCTCTCCTTCTCTCTTTTCAAACATGCATTTCATCTATCATATAACACATTATGATCACATTGTTCAGCACACAAATCCCTTTTAACTTGTAGTTCAAATCAAAAGCATTGAATAATTCTTTTTAGTGAACATTTTCATAAAAAGAACACTTTTTTTAAGTTTATGCTGGGACTTTAAATGATTGACTGCACCTTTAATCTTTAAGGTTCACTATGGGGCTTGGATTGGCAAGATATTTAGCTCTAAACTTTAAAGCGTTTAGCAATTTAGTCAGAACTCTGGTCATCTTTAGGAGACGAGCATTTTATAACCCATCATAACAGCATAACAATTGTATGCACACTTACAAAACCTTCTATCTCCCTTCCCCTACATACTTTTTCTTTCTTTATAACATCCATAAACAATCAGTTCCAAACAATCTTTTTCCTCTTACACTTTCAACAACATTCTCTTATTCATCTCTTTGGCCACCACCTTTCTCTTTACTGTTCTTTATCTGATTCTCTGGATCTGCCAGCAGAAGAGCAGCTGAGGAGCCGGGGTTTTGGGTCTCAATGGAAAGAGACACAGGAAGGGGTAGAGGAGACTTTTCTTCACCAGTCTCCTTTTTTTTTCTAATGTCTATCTTATCATTATCCATATTATGTAAATACATTTTTTAAAATGTAAAATCTAATATCAAATTACCCAGTAATCTATTTAAACAGGGTGAACACCCCTATTCCCTCCAATTGATTAACAAAATTCACCAATTTAAAACTAGAACACCCTATGTGATGTATTCTAAACAAAACTAATAAGTCTACTCTGCAGTTGTAGACTATTGACAAACATAACAAAACAAAACAAAAAAAACAACCTGTCATAGACTAACTCCCTGGAGCAGTACTATATCCCCAGGCTAAGTAACAACAAGCAGCCAGATATCAATTTGTTTCCATAAAACCTTCCCAAATTACAAAGAACTCTCAGTCCAATGGAACAAACTATATCTGTCAGAATAAAGGGACCACCCTCGACCCCACACTAATGATCATTTAATTACGTACGTGAGACTTTTGTTTTTGACAGTGTAAATTCTCAAACACCAAAGGCTGAGATAGGTTTGTCTCTAGTGCATCTCCCCAAACACTACAGGTTGAGATAGGTTTGTCTCTAGTGCATCTTCCCAAACACTACAGGTTGAAATATTTTTCTCTTTAGTGCATTTTCCCAAACACTACGATCAGTTATTCTCCCTTACGGTAAAACCATGAGAAATACTGCTTCATAAACTAGTTTATCTACCTAATACATAAAACAAAGGAATTCCTAATTCCTGGACAAAACAAAATCAGCTGTTTATATTCACCTGATTTCAAGAAAGCCCCGACTCGCTCAGTTTTGGCTCTGGATTCCGTCACCCCTCCTCCGTCCAAGTAGAGTCTGCAGACAGCCTCTTTTGTAGCAATGTTCACTGGAGGTCTTTTGTCGAGAGTCGTGGACTCCCCCGTGCCCGGTGCAGGCTCTTCTCGTCCAGAGGATGAGGATGTTGGATCCGGCTCGAAGGACCATTTGTTACTAGAATTATTTCATCAAACTACCCAAGTGTTTGAATAATTGAAACTGAGTCAGGCCTTCTTGGAAGCAGGTGAATTTACTTGCAAACAGCATGCAAGGGTCAAACAACATGTATCACAAATGGGCTTACATGATTGAATACATCGAATGAACAGTGTACAGAGATTATATGTAGTGAAATGTGTAGGCGTATACACTCGGTTTGTGTGTCCAGCCCGTTTTGCTGGCGAAAGCAGAAATGTTTTTAATTAGGCAGATATTCCCAGAAATTCATCTCAGCTGGTGTTATCCTTCATACAATGTCTGATAACAGAATATGGGGAGTGAAACTACTGTGCACATGAATGCGTCATACCTCTGTATGTGCCAAAATCTTATTAGGCAGTTTCTTCTTCAAGGCTAAACAACAACTTGTAGCAAAACACTTTGGAGTTCTTTGGGACAAAGTTCAACAGCCAGAAAGCATGTATTGTGCATTAAAATATTATACAATAAAGCAAATTAAATTCTGTTAACAAGGTATGAGTTGGTCTTGTTGGTCAGGATAATCCCTCCCCCGGCCGCTGGCGCAGGCAGTTCTCAATAGCCCAGCTCAATAAAGGGGCTTGGGTTGAACCGGTTTTTACAGCCCGGAGTCCGGCTCTCTGGCGGTGTGAAACCAAAACACTGGCTCTAGCTCCGATTTTTCGGCGTGTGAAAGGGCCATCTGTGCCTAGTACCAGGCCCCCAGGACGCTGCCTTCTCCGAGCAGCCAGCATGGACAGGTGTCAACGCCTGGTATTACAGGCATTTGACTGCATCTAGACCATATAGTCTAGGACGGGTCCGTAAAACAAAATGGAGATCATAGTGGCCCTGGCCCATTCATTCCCAATACAATTTCGTCAAACAAGAATGTATCTCCGCTACATTTTTTCTGGATATCAATCAAAGGCTCATACTTTTCTTTAGACCATGTACTAATAGAATGAAAGTTTTCGCTTTTCAAAACGCCACCGAAAGCGTTTTATAGCCGTTTTATTTTCAGTTTTAGCCGTTAGGCGTGTAGCCGCTAAAAGGAGTCGTAGTGAAACAACCGTTGCTTCGGCCGGCCCGGCCTCCGATGGCGGGAGGAATCTTCGTTTATCACTATATTACTTTACAACGACGGGGTGTAATTTAAAGATTACATACAGAGAATCATCGGGGATTAGTAATTTATACTTCCATGGTCGATAAACAATGCAACTGTGCTCGTCCCGCTTAGCTTAATGCACAGACATATTATAACGTTACACTGCTCACGTCATGCTTTAGGGGTGTGCCAGGGCCACATGAGAGCAGTATGGCCGCTTCCTTGTTGCTTCTCTGCGTCCCGATTGTGGCCAGATTTAGGATGGTTAAAAGTACCCGGATGGCCTACTTCATCCGGCCAAGATTGTTAGTGTTGAAAACTGCATCCTATTTGGGCGATTCTGACCCACAATCCAGTGCGCACGTGAAGTGACGTCACGTCGCCGAAGCCTCCATATGAAAACAAACAGGGATGCGACGGATATAAAAGCAAGAGGCAAGATCAAGGCGCAATGTTATGATGATATAATAGGGTAAAAGTATGTCCCAATAGTATGCCTACATTTTTTTAATGCAATTAATGCATGTGGAGAATGATCCGCCCCATACATCCCACTCGCTCTGCACTACAGTCACTGACCCAGGATCAGTAGCTGCGCGCAGCCAAACATAGCAGCACGTTAGCCCATGCCATGTTTTGAACTGCTAACGGCCACGTCAGTGTCGCGGGCATAAACAATAGGCTATATAAAATCAACTGCCGCGGGTGGCAGTTGATGTGTGAGTTAATGGTATTCTGCTAAAATATATAATAGCCTAAGCCTACTTTAAATATACGTGATATACACTATACAGTTGGATCGTTTTGAACAGTTTGTTATGAAATACAGTCATCGCTGTGTCCGTTTGATATGAAATACAGTCAGATTGATTAGTTAAATGACACAAGTGAGAGCTGAAACATCCCTACGGTAGAGCTCAGAAGGCTCTGAGGGCGCTCCAGACCAACCTTACCAACGTATGACGTACGAAAGAGATTCGTAGCAAAGAATGTTTCGGGAAACAGGCGAAACGTTAAGTAGGAACTCTACGTAGGGGTTACGAATGACGTAGCGTTAAGAAGGCTCTAAGAAGGCTTCGGGAAACCGGCCCCAGTATGGTTTTAATTTCTGCTGACCAACCTGTTCTTCACTGTGTCCTTTACTTTTGGGAAAATTAGTGCATGCAGACATGACATGGTTGAGCCGATCACCTGCTCTCATATGTCATTTAAAATAGAACAGGCCTAGCATGTGGCCTGTATTTGTTTTAATACACCCTCAAACATGTGACAGTGAGATAGCTGTTTATCACAATAAGGGTACATTAATTAAATGTTATGTCATGCTAGTTAATGCTTTATAAGAATCTAATAAGCAATAACTAACCGTTAATAAATGCACAGTTAATGCTTAAAGCCACTACGAGTAAAATGGCACGTTGGCGTCCCCTTTGGACAAAAGCGATAGTATTTTTACAACGCCAGCTATCGTGAAGCTGTTTTCTAGCTCGTGCCAGGCGTGCGAGATTCAAATGATCAGGAAGCAATATAGTGCATGTCCGTGTGTTGAAAGTGTGAGGGCACCGGACTCTTTTCGGCTCCTTGAGAGTGGTTAGTGACACAGCATCATCTAATGCCAGTCAGTGCTACACACACACCTGATTGTAATGAGTTGATGCAGTGTCACCTCTCACGGAGCTGAAAGATTTCGTGTCCTCACACAAAGCGAATGAACGAGAGACGGCAGTTAGTATGGATCACGATGAGGTAATGTGTTTATGTTGTTGTAAATAATGACTATTTCCGATGAATAATGGTCATCTGATGATGCTGGTGAGGCAAAGTAAAGTTTTAGTAGGCTACTGCGCATTCATTTAGGAGTAAACACTGCAGTCTAGGTTCGCTCCGTGAAATTGTGTATACGTTGCTTGGCAACGCCCTCCCGCCCGCCTATCACTCGCCTTTTAGCTTTTCTTCATTGCATTTTCTTTTTTTTCTTTGATGGTTCAGCCCCGTTATCAGTCATTATTATGACGACAAATAACTCTCAAACAAGGCTCCCGCTCCCCTTCCCTCACCTGGAGGGATAGGCTTCTCAAATCGCGTTCCTGCGCCACACTGAAATCTGCGACCAATACGGATATGTGACCATAGAGCATGCACGCGTGAACCGAAAATCGGACTGGGTGTGCGACCAGACCAAACGCTGCAATAAAAACTATATAAAAACTTATTTCTTTCCACTGATGGTCTCGTTTGCTGGTAATTTATGATTATGAGAGGAAACATGAGGCTGTTTAAAAGATATTTAAATGTTACTCGTAGCCGCTTTAACTAACCATTATGCTTGGTGCCGCAACCACCCACACAGAACCTGAAACGTCATAGGTGTTACCCTTTTGTGTAACTGGCTTTTCTCGGTCCAGGCTTCAGAATTGGGGATAATGCACATAGTTTAAGGTTTGGAGTTGATGCTTGGTAGCATACCTGTCTCGCCGACAGCTCTGAGCGTTGCTCTGCCGTTCCATCCTTCGCTCCTGGTCGACCTGAGTTTGGGTGGAGACCTCTTAGGGTGTATTCACACATGCCGTGTTTAGTTCGCCTGAAACGAACTCAAGTGCACTTCTGCATTCAGTGCGCATCTTTCAGGCAGGTGTGAATACAGCAATCGCACTCGAGGGCGGACCAAACAAGCGCTCCGAGACCCAGCTGAAGAGGTGGGTTGCGTTCCGAATCGCATACTCTTTCTTTTTTCTATTCTACATACTACATCCGACGATAAAAAGAATCTAGTTAGGATGCAGTAGGCATACTATTGGGACATACTTTACTCTCTTATTTCATCATAACATTGCGCCTTGATCTTGCCTCTTGCTTTTATATCCGTCGCATCCCCGTTTGTTTTCATATGGAGGCTTCGTCGATGTTACGTCACTTCACGTGCGCACTGGATTGTGGGTCAGAATCGCCCAAATAGGATGACAACACTAACAATCTTGGCCGCATGAAGTTGGACATCCGGGTACTTCTAACCATCCTAAATCTGGCCATAAGAATCGGGACATCCTAAATCTTTTTTCTACATACTATATAGTAGAAAGTATGCGATTCGGAACGCAACCGTGGTCTCGGTTTGCTTCAAAGCGCACTCTGCTGCAGTTCGTTTGTGGTGTGAATTTGGCCGGACTCGATCCGCCCCAAATGCGGAAGCACTGCCCCTGCTGGATAAAAATTGGCCCATAGTCAGCTGTGTCTGTTGTTGTTGTCGCAATTTAAAAACATGAGTTGTGGCCTAACTTGGAGCTTTGATGAAACACGGTGTCTTCTGGATATTTGGGCAGACACCCATATATCGCAGTTACTTGATAGGACGCATAAAAATTATGTGTTCTGCGTGTTTAGCAAAAAGATGAAGGAGGGGTTTATTTGAGCGGTCTCCCGCACAGTGCGGCATCAAGGTGAAGAAACTTCGACAGTTGTATATGAAAGTGCGGAATGCTTTAAACAAAAGTGGAAGTTCGGGTGAAGAAAAATCTCAATGTCTGTGGTATGAAGATCTGGACAACATCCTGGGGACGCAACCAACAGTGGATATTGTTGAGTCATACATCCCTGAAGAGGCCTCATCAAGCCAAACATCCCCTACCAGTAACAACTGGGGAAAAGCTGAGCTTGATGGAGATGGTGAGTGCATGTCTGATAAAGTTACACACACATCTATCAATCTTCAATCTATAAAGCAAGAAACGTCTGTCTGTGTCTGTCTGTGGCTCGCATATCTCTCTGAGTTTTAGTCAGATCGGCATGAGCTTCCGGATATTGCTTGCGCACAGCACGAAGGTGTGCATCCTTCATTGTGAAGTTTTTAGAAGTACGAAGGTGTGCATCCTTCATCCTTCATTGTGAAGTTTTTAGAAGTTCTTTATAGAAGTCCATGGTACGTGCGCACACTGAAGGCCACATTGAGCACAGTGAGCACGGAGCATGAAGTAATCTCTGGCTCAACCCCGCCTCCCTCTGATTTGATTGGCCACTGCGACCAAAGCATGAATTTACGAACGGGACACACACAGCAGACCGACATAGCCTGGTGTTACTTCTGGACTCCTGAGGGGTATACTACGAAGCAAACTCAACAGAGCCCGGCTCTCTTTTTTTGATCTGGTTCAACATAACACATACCCTCGCTCAGAGCTAACCGGTATCACGAAGGCAGTTATCAACCTCTTATGTTGAACGAGGGTTTCAGCTTCAGGCTCTGTGCGCGTCCCCATGAGAGGGGGCGTTTGACCGTCATTTGACTCTGCTTCCGCACAGACTGGACTGATCTTGTGCCGCTAACTTTACACAAACGGACTGATTGTGAGCAGCTGAGTAAAACAAAAGTGTGTCGCCAACTTCATTCAAGAGGAAGAGTTTGTCAGTCTGAATTATTACAGCAGAAAACAGAGCCGAAAAAAACTCTTACTGCAAATAGGCTAAGGAGAGTGGAATGCTGCCAGCATGGAAATTATTTATTTATCTTGCCGATCGTTCTCGCAGTGCGTAACGTGACATTATAAAACAATGAAACGTTGAACTCGGATTTAAACACTATACCATTTAGCCTAATAGGCTATATATAGGCTACTTTGCTATATTTATAGCACTACGCCTATAGTCCCATACTTAAGAATGTAATTTAAGTCTGACACTGTCCCCAAATGAATAGCCTATGGAAAATCATTTAATTTTGGGCCACATCATAATGAATACAATTTTGATTTAGACTATTAGCCTTTTATTTGAATCTTACAAATACCAATAGGCATACATTAAAAAACCTGTAGTCTGGAGGACAAATATGAACTGTGAGAAGCTTAACCTGCGAGTCTGCAACGATGTCCGAACTGTAACAGCTGTCACCTGTCACGTCCCAACTGTAATCGCTACTTATGAAAAGAAAGAAGCCTACAGTGAAATAATGTTGCAAACTGTGATTTTATAGAACGCTTTATTAAGAGCCAGTGTGTGTAGATCGCCAGGTAAAATCATTTGAGGTGAGAGCATAGAGTGGCGCTGCATACAGTAGGCTATAGGTGTGGGCTATTTTACATTTTCAATAACTGTATGCATGTGGCAAAAAGCCCCAGCGCGATGTTACAGTTCACTCTGCTGTAAGCCTAATGTCACGGCTTCGTTTCGTTCATTAACTTACTGATCAATAAATTTAGATGTAACAGTTTCCTCAGTAAGAATGTAGCGCTCAGACAATATTGTCAGGTCCGCGGGATTTCTAAATGTGTAGTTTCCTTGAAGGGCAGCGCTCTAAGAGCCGAATTTAAGCTCAAACTCTGGAACAAAAACTGCTCTGAGCAGGTTAGCCGTGCAGCCTCTGTTACCACGGTGATCTAGCCAGGTAGAAAGAGAGCCACCTTTCGTGATACTGAAAATTCTGGCTTTAGACCGCTTTAGACTCAACAGAGCTCGCTCAGCCTTTAATCTCGCTTCGTAGTATACCCCTCTGGACGCTAATTTCAGTTAGCATGTCAATAGCGGTTTCCATTTAAACCAGCACGGTCTCGGATAGCTCTGCTTCCGGTGAATGTAAACATGATCGCTTACACAGAATGTTTTAAATTCGTTAGAAACTAACACCTAAACGAGCTAAAGACTATGTAAGATGCAATAATGCCCTTCATTTTGTTTGCAAAGATAAATGCTGCTGCCTTCAAGCTGCTATTACCAATGAAAAAAAAATCACCTGCTTTGCCCATAAAGAATAGAGGATTATATGGCGCAACAATTATTAAAGAAAGAACATAAGTCACATTGACGAGCAATGTGACAGCCATTTCAATGACTGTGTGACACTGTGTAGGCTACATCTGTTTATGTGTATCACTTTGATAGACGGGTTACCTTTAAGCATGCATAAGCTTCTGCTTCCTACGGGCACTGCACTAGTAGGCATAATACAATTTCTCATTTGGTTGAGAAAAGCATGGCTTGATTGGACCTCAGAAGGAAGAGCTGCTGCAATGCAGGAGCTAATGAGAATCCTATATAAACAAAGTGACCTCTAGTGTCGAAAAACAAGATGTATTGAAAATTGACAGCCCTTCACAAGGGATAGAAGGGATAAAGTGCCCCGCCTTCATACTATAAATTATTATCATGCGCTCTACAGTGAGAACATATTGTAACATGTCTTGGTGAGTCCCCTTAAGAAGAAAACATATTACCTGTGAGGGCCCTATACACCGTGTTCCAAATTATTATGCAAATTGAATTGAAGTGTCATAAATATTTAGTTTTTTGTTTTTCAATTAAACTCATGGATGGTATCGTGTCTCACGGTGCTTTGGATCATTGAAATCAATCTCAGACACCTGTGATAATCAGTTTGCTAAGTAAGCCCAATCAAAGGAAATCTAGTTAAGAAGGACGTTCCACATTATTAAGCAGGCCACATGTTTCAAGCAATATGGGAAAGAAAAAGGATCTCTCTGCTGCCTAAAAGCGTCAAATAGTGCAATACCTTGGACAAGGTATAAAAACATTAGATATTTCACGGAAACTTAAGCTTGATCATCGTACTGTGAAGAGATGTGTGGCTGATTCAGAACACAGACGGGTTCGTGCAGATAAAGGCATAATGAGGAAGGTTTCTGCCGGACAAATTCATCGGATTGGGAGACCAGCTGCTAAAATGCCGTTACAGAGCAGCAGACAGGTATTTGAAGCCGCTGGTGCCTCTGGAGTCCCGCAAACCTCAAGGTGTAGGATCCTCCAGAGGTTTGCAGTTGTGCTTAAACCTATAATTCGGCCACCCCTAAACAATGCTCACAAGCAGAAACGGTTGCACTGGGCTCAGAAATACATAAAGACTAATTTTCAAACAGTCTTGTTTACTGATGAGTGCTGTGCAACCCTGGATGGTCCAGATGGATGGAGTAGTGGATGGTTGGTGAATGGCCAACAAGGCTGCGACGTCAGCAAGGAGGTGGCGGAGTCATGTTTTGGGCCGGAATCATGGGGAGAGAGCTGGTAGGCCCCTTTAGGGTCCCTGACGGTGGGAAAATGACCTCGGCAAAGTATATAGAGTTTCTGACTGACCACTTTCTTCCGTGGTACAAAAAGCAGAACCGTGCCTTCCGTAGTAAAATCATCTTCATGCATGACAATTAGGGGTGTAATGGTACACGTATTTGTACCGTACCGTGACGGTACAGGCACGTATTTGGTGTTACAGAGGTGGACCGCGGTCCGTTCGTGGCGTACATAGCGTTAATATATGGCGAATGTACAGGCTTGTTTTGCGGTGTGGAACTTAAAACTTGTCGTCGGAGTTCCCCCCGGACCATTTAGCCTCCGGCTCTGCTCGCACATGCGCAGTAGCAGCCAGCGATTGAGAGTCTATTATCTCCATGGTGAGCATGAGGGTCAGGCAGTGTTAGCAACTTAGCCGCTATATTCAGCAACTTTTCAGACCCCTCTGGCGACTCTTTTTTTTTTTAAAGCGACCAGCGACCGATCTAGCTACTTTTTCTGGTGTTATTGGTGACTTTTGGAGACCCTGTGCTGTCGCTAAAGCATGTATCGCTTTTAACACTTCTAAACGAGCAGCGGGTGCTCAACGGCCACTCCCCCCGGTCCCAGAGCACTGACAGGCGGCCGAGTCCTCACGCAGCAGTCCCTCCCAACTGCAGTCAGAGCAGGAGATACACACCTCTCCGCTCTAGTGTTTGCATCACTATTAGCAGTTGTAGTAGCAGCGTTCCCCCCTCTTTTACAGTCTATGAGTAGTGCAAGTCAAAATGTTATACAGTGCTTTCGAACAGAGAGCGAACTGCATGGTGAAAGACAACAGGAAACTGGGGCTCACAGGCGCCCCCCTGTCATTCAAATCCCGTTTGAGGGATAATTTTGGATTCCAGGTGAATTATGAAAACAGCGATAGACGTGTGGAACAATGTCGGCACACAGGTTATTGTTTCACCGCGATCGCTTATGTAGGAGGCAACACGTCGAACATGCATACGCATTTGAAAAGGCACCATCAGGTGTTTGGCTACTCTCACCATTACTGTGAAGAAAAACGAGCTGGGCAAAACCCAGACATTATTTTCTTTTTTATACTGAATATAAACAAGCTGTCATTTAATTAATGCTGCAGTAGCACTTTTATTTGATAATTTTTATATTTATAAGAGCACTTTAGAGTTTAAGAGAGCTGCAGCAATATTTTATTTTTTTAAAGTCAAAAAGACCCTTTGTTTACACCAGCTTACAGAGCCTGCTGAGCATTAACACTATATTTTTTCATTGCAATTTTAGTTTATGCTGCACCTACACTAGTATTTAATAAGTATTTTATTTATTGGAGAATTGCAGCAGTATTTTTATATTTGTTATGCATTTTATTTATATCAATCAAACTTTATTTATATAGCACTTTTCAACGCCATCATCAGAGAGAAAACACTAGAGACTGTAAAACTAAAACAATTCAAAATAAATATATGTTACTGTCAGCTAGTTACTGACAGCTAAAGCTGTTCATTCTCCGTTAACTATGAACCGTACCGTACTGTACCGTTACACCCCTAATGACAATGCACCATCTCAAGCAGCAAAGAATACCTCTGTGTCATTGGCTGCTATGGGCATAAAAGGAGAGAACCTCATGGCGTGACCCCCATCTTCCCCTGACCTCAACCCTATTGAGAACCTTTGGAGCATCCTCAGGCAAAACATCTATGAGGTTGGGAGGCAGTTCACATCAAAACAGCAGCTATGGGAGGCTATTCTGGCATCCTGAAAAGATATTCAAGCAGAAACTCTCCAAAAACTCACAAGTTCAATGGATGCAAGAATTGAGAAGGTGATATCAAAGAAGGGGTCCTATGTTAACATGTAACTTGGCCTGTTAAGATGTTTTTGATTGAAATATCTTTTGATTTCACTAAATATGACCTCCACATTCTGCAAATTCAACAAATGACCATTTTTAGTTCTTTACAACCTATAAAATGTTTTGAAACTCTCTTGTGCATAATAATTTGGAACGGTGCTTTTGAGTTTTTTATTTTTGAAAAAAATACTGTTATCGTTGGGAGGTTTGTTCAATAAAATTTGAATCATACTCTAACGGTTGATGACTTGAAAATTATACTGACTGTCATTTGCATCGACTATTTAGGAAAATCTGAGAAAAATATAATTTGCATAATAATTTGGAACACACTGTATGAGGCCTCTAAACTAGCTAGGCTATTTTTTGGAATACTACAAATGGCCATGCTATTTCTATTGGAATATCAAACCAAACTGCATTTATATAGCCTACTGCACTGCATTTCATGCCAGTGGGCAAAACAATTATGCATGAAAGCAGGTATGCCTCACGCAAGGATGCAACTAGGTAGAAAGCGTAAGGCCAAAGCCTGTCTTACTGACAGTGGGCTGCAGGCTTATATGGCTCAGGAAAGCCAGCAGCTACATGAAATGCATAAAGCTGAACAAATCCGTCAAAAAGAGGAGAATGCATCGCTTGAGAGCCTGCTGAGGGCACATCAGGAGGCAGAGGAAAGGAGATCTCAAGCGATGCAGGCCCAGCTAGAAAGTAACAACCAAATGTTCACACAGCTAGTGGGATCTCTCATCAGTGCACGTCTTCCACTCAGTCGCAGCATCAACCCCTACAGCAGCCATCCTTAACGCACTGGATTCCTCCAGCTCCGATGACATCAACCCCTTCTTGTTCTTGGTCCCTTCTCCAGCATTCCATGTCCCTACAGCAGCCCATATCCCGTCCACAACAGTCCATGGCCGGAGAAGTGTCTCCAAATGCTGCATCTGTTTTACCTGTACTTAACCCAAAGCATGAATAGTTGCAATACAATTTAGCTCATATAAAGTTGCAGATTATGCTTTTTTGTGTTATTGTTGTTGAAGGTACGCTTTTTTTTCTTTAAAAATATTTACACTTCTTTTGTAAAAATTATGAACAAATTAGGGACATTTTAGCCTTGTATTTTATTTTTCATCAGAGATGAATATTTTTGACATGTGACATTTTTATTTGTACACTTGTTGAACTGTACTCATTACATAAAACTTCCAACGTGAAAAAGAAGTTTTTAATTTTTTTAAGTTATAAAGAACACTTAGCAACCTCAACAATACAGTGTTTTGTGACAAAAATATGTTGTACTCATTCAAGTCATTTTCCACATGGTCAACCCGAAAAAAAAATTGATTAAGGGTAGCCAGAACAAAAATTGTTGTATTCAAATCACATTAAAAACGAATGAAATAACTTTCATAACCGATTTCACCAATTGGGACAGCAACACATTATATGGGAAGCCATATTACCCCTACATTCTTGAAAAATAAGCACACAGTGCATCTCTAATGTTGTGACCCCTCTGGTCTCTGGCCTGCTCTAGATCATGTCCATCAGCTTCATTCCCTTCACCTTCATCCTCTTCATATTCTCCCTCATTGAATTCTTCAGTCTGGTCTTCACAGAAGTTGTGTTAATATGTGTTACAACATGCTAATATGATTTGACTGACCAGAGAAATGTGTGTTTCGTTTTCGAGGCATCTCCATCGACCTTTGAGGCGCCCAAAGGCTCTCTCGAATGTCATCCTTGCCTGACTCAGACGGTGGTTGAAATGTATCTGTTCATTTGTCACTTGCCTTACACTGCCTTCTTGGTATGGCTTCATAAGCCAGGGGAGTAATGGATATGCAGCATCTCCTATTATCATAAGTGGCACATCTATTCCATCAAATGTTTCTATCCATGGTGGCAACAGTCTGCCACTCTGACCTTGGATCAAAAAGAGTAGAAAGGGCAAAAACCCGAGCATTGTGTACTCTGCCTGGCTGTCCAATATTAATGTCCCAGAACTTCAATTTGTGGTCTACCACAGCTTGGAGTATGACTGAATATTGACCCTTGCGATTAAAGTAGTCTGCTGGGGTGTTAGGTGGAGCCTTGATGGGAATGTGGGTGCCATCAATGGCTCCAACAACTTGGGGGAATCTCCACTTATCCCTAAAACCTTGTGTGATTGTTCTGAAATGAGTAGCAGATGGTGTTGTGATGTAGAGTGGTTTCATGATTGTGTTTATGGCTGTTACTACTTGTTGTGTGATGAGGCAGCAAGTGGACAAACCAATACCAAAGAGGTGGGAGATGGACCTGTGCTCAAGGTTGGTTGCTAGCCTCCACAAACAAACTGCTACCCGCATTTCAACTGATAGAGGTCTTCTATGTGGTTTCCTGGTGGGTCAAACAAGGCCGGAGAATACAGCAGAGACGCAGGAATGTACATCTTTACATTCGAAAATTTAGCAGCCACTGTGTGTCAGTCCATGTATCATTAATCAGGTACCACCAATCTTGGGAGCGTGGATTGACCCAGATTCTCCTGTACTTAAGGGAAAAAGATACATACATATTGTAGAAATGTGAAAGTACCTGAGCTACCTGGCCTCTATGCTACACACATTATCAGACAGAGAGGAACATGCAGAAACAACAACAGACAAATCTGAAGACATTTGCAATTGACCTTTTTATTATCAGGGCTAGTCAATGGGGAGTTTTTGGTTTTATTTTTGAAATGGGTGTAAATAAGCCATGCCACAAGGGGGCAGTAGAATAATGGCCACAGGTCAAATAACCATAATCATTGATAAATAGAGTGCGTTTGGAACTTGGGATAAACAACAGTTCTTACCGCAAATTATACAAAAATACAAATTATAGAAATCAGTAGGCCTATAATAAAGACGAACACTATTGCCGAACGGAAGATATCCATGATTGTTTATGCATGCAGTTTTCACGTCGTTCTTTCTGCTTTTATACGCCCCAGAATTTCTGCCCAATGAATGGATGACTGGCAAACATGTGCTTTTGTTTACAAATTATAGTTCTATTGCAAGAAGGGCTGTGTGAAACTGAACCGCACCAAACAAAAGGATCAACATAGTACTTGGTCTGGACCAAAGGAAGGGAACTAGCAGACTTTCCTGGTGTGAAAGTCCAGGGCCCGGTTTCCCGATAACGTCCTCTCTTAGCGAGCTACGAAGACTCCTACGTTATGACTTACCAAAGTTGTTTACCTCTGTAGTCGTGGTTCCCGAACGGTGTCTTAGGAGAAACACTCCTTACGTTGTTCGTACACTGCTGAAATCGGTTGCTCCGAGTTCGATTATCCATTTCCTGCTCATTTCATGCGCAGCTGCATCTGTATGCTGTCTAATCAAATCTACCCGTGCATTTCTAGTGTAATATAAAGTCATAAATTAGTTTGTTGAATCATCATCTGTGTTTTGGAACTCTTGTTTTATAATCAAAGTATCTTTAAGAACACTAATCACGTTACTTGGTGGGTCAGTAATGAAACTGAAAGTAGATATAATATCGCCAATAGCCTATATAAATAAACAGACGGCCCAAACAGCGTCCAAATGAGCTAAAATCCTAAATACAATAAACAGTAACATGGCACACTTATTTTAAGGTAAGCTTTAATTGATTATTCATTAATTTTTTCGCACGTTTACATGTTTTGAGGCGGAGGATCCGACACACTCTGCCCGGGGCACCATGTCGAACATACTACCATAGCCTATACTAATTTAAAAAAAGATATAGAAAATATAGAAACAGCGGAGGAGATGAAGATTGTTTACAGCAATTATTTTCATCATGAATGACTTGTGGCAGTTCCATGCGCAACAGGGATGTCACTCGTGTCCGTTTTACGCATGGTGCTTTTCGGAAGGAAATGTGGGGGTTTGTATCTCTGGCGATGCCACAGCGATCGCAGGGACTTTCACTTGTGTCATTAAACTTATACATCTGACTGTATTTCATATCACAGGGACACAGCGATGACTGTATTTAATAACAAACTGATCAAAACGATCCGACTGTAGGCTATAGTGTATCACGTATAAAGTATTTTCATATTGACGGACATCGCATCCATTCAGTTAATGCTGATTGTCAAGTCAGTTAGATGACTAAAAAGTAGGCTACTTGTTCATATAGTTTGAACACTTTGTGAATCAGAGTTAATGGTATTCTGCTAAAATATATAATAGCCTAAGCCTACTTTAAATATACGTGATATACACTATACAGTTGGATAGTTTTGAACAGTTTGTTATTAAATACAGTCATCGCTGTGTCCGTTTGATATGAAAAACAGTCAGATTGATTAGTTAAATGACACAAGTGAGAGCTGAAACATCCCTACGGTAGAGCTAAGAAGGCTCTGCGGGCGCTCCAGACCAACCTTACCAACGTATGACGTACGAAAGAGATTCGTAGCAAAGAACGTTTCGGGAAACAGGCGAAACGTTAAGTAGGAACTCTACGTAGGGGTTACGAATGACGTAGCGTTAAGAAGGCTCTAAGAAGGCTTTGGGAAACCGGCCCCAGGACGGGACTGTTCAGTTAATTTGAAATCATACAACAAAATACCCGGAAGTTGTGATGAAGGGGTTTCGGGTTCTTTTCCCTTTTCACAAGCATAGAGCAGCCTTCTTGGCTTCTCATGTGGTTGACTTGGCGTTTTCCCGTCAGTCCCGCTCCACGCTATGACATCAACCTTTATGTCGTCTGGTTGTCAATCATCCAGACCCTCCCATCACACAGTGTGGCAGACACTTATCAGTGTCCTATATACACACACGTGTGCATAGTTAATGCTTTATTAAGCATTAGTTAACTAAGCATCATTAATGCTTAACCAAGCATGGACTAACCAATCATAACTAAGCAATAATTACCAAACAGTTAATTAATGTACCCTTTTTGTAGAGTAAGTTAGAGAGTTACCACAAAATTCTGATTATCTACTTACCCTATAGCAGGGGTGCCCACAATTTTTCAGCTTGTGAGCTACTTTTATAATGACCAAGTCAAGAAGATCTACCTACTATAAAATGCAAAACATATTAGGCCCTGGGTCTCAGAGGTTTCGTAGGCCTCCTGAGAGTCCGTCTTACAACACAAAACGTGTAATATTTCTTTTGGGGGCCTTCCAAGATTAGGAGCCTATATTGAGCCAGTAAAAAAATTATTATCATTATTATTATTTTTTAAGAATGCCATGCGATCTACCCACAATGCCCGGTCGATCGTGATCGACGTAATCGTCACCCCTGCCCTATAGGGGGCTTATTTGTTTATCAACACGGCGGATGCGTGCGCAGCATGTTTGCAGAAAGAAAAATTGTTTGAATGGTTGCTATGGTTACTCGTTTGGTTATATTGCAGTGGCGTGTTTCTTCATAGGTCCATGGTGTTTATAGCGATGTTGTCAGCTTACTACAACAGTTAATCAGCGAGTGATAAAATAGGTTATGCGGAAATATTAACACTATTGAACGGGATACGTCTTAATGACCCATACGCGTTAGGGGCAGTTGAGTGGATTATTGATGAGAAGAAATGGCCCAGACGACTTCAGTGGCCGGACTTTTTTTGCAGATGCTGTTGGAGTGACTGTGTGCAGTGAGAAAGACCGGCAGACAGATAGACAGAGAGAGGCAGAGATGCCTTTATTTCATAATTTTGCTTTTTGACTTAAAGGTGATCATAACTAGCCTAGCGATCATCTGTTTTTGGACAATTGATGGACCAGCTGTTTGAGACGGAGATGAAAACAAAAGTGAAACTTAAGGTGGAGCAGTTAAATAGTTAAATTAATAAATATTATAATGTGTTATCTGCTTTAGTAGGCTACAGTAGCACATGTCGACCCCACTCGGATTTTGTTTATTTATTTTTCCTAAATGGTTATGATTTAGCCTAGGCCTACTTACCGGCTACATGTAGGCTACACGTGCAAGGGAAGAGGACGGAGATGTATAATGTCTGGGTCATTGAAAAAAAGAACAACAACTGCATCCTGACAGCGTGGCCGGGTATGTAATATAGAATAATATAACGTTTTTCAATTGTATAGCCTAATTAAGATAATTAATTTACAGTAGGCTATATTATCATAGTATTACGTTACAAATTCATATCAAGCTTATGTCATGTGCACCCTTTAAATTGCCCCTCGGGGACGAATAAAGTGATTTGAATTGAATAAGCTTGCTTTCCATTGCTATAGCCTCGTCTCCGGTCACTGTCCTTATTGTAAACAATTCACAACTCATTTATGTAATTATACAGTGGTACATTTGGGCATTTCAAGCTTTAACACCATTCAAACAAAAAATAAACGGTTTGTGCATCCAACAGCACAACAAGACATGATTTTGGCTCTTGTCGCTCTCGTCTCTTTCTGCTGATGACATGCGCAGTAGAATGGGGAGTGACGCTGTGTGACGTAGACTGATAAGGGGCCTATAGTATAGGGTCTATACTAATCCCTCTGTTGTTCCTCATCTCAACCCCTCAGCAACTTGGCTTTTCGGCCTTTGTGTTCACCTACCAAATGTGGACAGTCAACAGTGCAAAAATGCCCCCCGGAGCCACTGAGGTGTTCCGGAGCTCTCTATCCACTTTCACCACCATGCTATTGTTGAGCGCACAACGGATTCCCTAAACCAAACTCACTGATTAAACCTACCAGGGGAACAGAACTCAAAAACACAAGGCCATACAGATTACCAGCACTGTTGCAAACCAATGCTGAAGTTAGCCAAGGACTGACTGCACTCTCCTTACCCAACAGCAGAGCAAATGCCTGTGATACCCCCAAACAAATTGACTTCAGAAAAGATATTTACTTTTACCAAAAAAGTTTGACAAAGAAAAATTGAGTTCCAATTGTCATCACTACAAACAAAGCCAAAACAAATCTTGAGCCTCCACTTTGTCAAGAACCAGCTCTTAGTTTGGACTACAGATGATTCAGTTCAATAATTCAGCATTAGATTCGGTGTTAAAGATGCATTTTCCCATGTACTAAACATGTTTCTCTGGATTACAAAGACCATCAGTCATTGTACATTGTCACATACCAATGGTTGGCTTAATATGTCCACTGTCCAATTATGTGTTTTCCCTTTATTAGTCATTAGTGATGCTAGGAAACTTATTTTGAACAGATTTACAATTGTCTGTATTAAGTGTGAAGAGTAGAGATGAACCCTGGGTTATTCCTGAGTTTGTAACAATGGAAGATGAATATATGTGATTTAGAATTGGAATACAATATAGTAGAACAGATTGAAAGAGAAGGAGATAGACTAGTTTTCAGATTCTTATTTATTTAAAATAGGGACAGTGCATATTGATGAACATTTAATATGCAAGATGATAGCCAGTGGCTCATTTACATCCTTAGTCCCTTTGGCAGGTTGGTGTCAAATGAACAAATTAAAACATATCACAACGCAATTGATCAATAAGAAAAATAACAGGAAAAGAGTACAATAAACAAACAAGACAAGAAGTTAATGTTACTCATGACAAACCAGAAGTTCGGGTAACATACTAATTTGGTGATAAGTGCCTAAGTGCTAAGGTATTAAAGTGCTAGTGTTATTGCACATCGCCTTACTGCACAAATTTATGAAGTGCAAATATAGATTGTACAATGCCTTATTGCACATTTTATGCACACACAGACGTGTGCGTGCAGGTATTATTGCACACAGTCAACTCTGGAGCCTGCTTCAGTTGCCCTATTTGTGTTTTTCTTTATAAAATCCTTTAACGGAGGTGGGGCTAGTCCATGTAAGGTTTTGTAAACCAAATTAGAAACTGCATATTTTGTTACATTTTCCCTGCTCAGCAAATCATATTTCAGGATGCGACAGTGATGGTGCATTGTGGGCTTTTTGTCTAGACGTGTAAGGGCTTGTTTAAAAGCAATTTCGACATGCTTTATTGTGGCCTTACGGCACTTCCCAACTTGTTATACAGTGAGTCATATGTGTCAAAACCATTGCATTGAAATATAGTTTGGCTGAATCGATAGTTGAATTATTTCTGATGTACTGTATATAAAATTGGACCAATTCAATAAAATAAAATAAAAAATCACTTCTCGTTTGAATCAGAGTTGTGAATTGATTATGATTCCTAAACATCTAAACACATGTACCATTTCGATTTTGTTGCATGTACAAACACCTAAGGATCAGAACTTGCCTTTTTGGAAAAGAACACACAGACAGTATTAGACACATTCAGATGTAGGTGAGAACATTGCAACCAGTTTGATACATTAATCATAGCAGCTGATATATCTTGTGCAGCTTGATGTTTGTTGTTGGCATGTACAACTGCATTCAAGGTTCAAGGTATCTTTATTATTCCCGATTTGTTGTACAGCCAGCAGTAGAGAAAGACAGCAAACATATAACATATAAGACAACAGATAACACAAACAGCTCACATTTACATGTGGTCATTGACCAGACTGATGGCAGCAGGCATAAATGATTTCTTCAGCCGGTTAGTTCGGCAAAGTGGAAGCCTGTATCTGCGCCCTGATGGCAGCAGGGTAAACTCAGGGTACAGGGGATGGGTCGAGTCAGCCATTGAGCGGGCCTTACTCAATGACCTAACCTTATACAGGTCATTGAGGTTACTCAATTGGGTTCCAGCAATCTTGCTGCACACTTTAACAATTGCCTGCAGCTGATTTGTCTGCTTCACAGAAAGTGACCCGTGCCAGCAGACAAAACAAAAAGTGAGAACAGATTCAATAAAACAAGAATAAAACATTTTCATAAAAGTGGTGTCAACATTAAAACTGCGGAGCTTCCGATAAAAGTACATACGCTGATGTGCTTTCTTAAATATTTGCCAGCTGCCCAGCACAGTTTTTCAGCAGCCGACCTCCGATGCCATCTGGACCAGGACTTTTCCTTTCCTTAACACCACAGAAAAGTTTTTAAACCATGGCCTCGTCAATGGACACACTGCTATGTACAGTGTTAAAATCAACATCAACATCTTTAAAACCAGACATCTCCTCGCTAAAATCATGGACATTAAAACGGTTATAAAAAACATTGAGTTTGTTAGACAGTTCAAAGTCGGTTGACCCATTCCAAGCAATGTCATGTCTTTTTGACTGCATCCCCATCATGTTTTTCACACCCTCCCATGCCGGGCGCGAGTTCCCAGTACTCAGTAATTTCTCAACTTTGTCCTTGTATGTTAGCTTAGCGAGCTTGAGTTCCTTTTTGACCTGTTTTGACATATCCCTGTTCTGTGTCATATCCCCCTGAAGGAAGCTTATATTCCTCTTATTTATAATGTTTTTGACAGATTTGGAGACCCAGGGTTAATGTTAGAGTACTTGGAAATTGATTTCCGGGGGATGATCATCTGTTCACAAAACAAAATGTACGCAGACACAGATTCTGTTAGTTCATTCAAATCCACACAGGTATCTTTGAATATATCCCAGTCAGTGCAGGAGAAACAGTCTTGGAGACACTGAGTGGACTCCTCCGTCCAGGCCGGAACTAAACGTCGTTCCGGCTTGTTTCTCTTCAGGACCGATTTGTATGACGGAACTAGGTAAACAACATTGTGGTCGGACATACCAAGTGGAGCTCTGCGAAGAGATTTATAAGCCCCCTTGACTGTTCCAAAACAAAGATCCAGACACTTGGAGTCGGACAAGTCACATACTGGTAAAAATGACCCAGATTATTCCCCGGTTTACAATGATTAAAATCACCCATGACAAAGACCGGTGCGTCCGGCGCAGTGCTCTGAAGCCGCTGCACCGATTCAGTCATGGCTCGTGTAGCATTGTCAACATTAGCTTTCGGGTGAATATAAACAAGAGTTAAAAACAACTGTGGGAATTCTCTTGGTAGATAAAACGGACATTGTCAGCATACATCTGACAAGTTACATTTGATGGACAGCTACTTGGTAGGTCATTTACAGTATGTATAGCCTGAATAATAGCAGTTTTAAGATTAAGAGCATTGTTGCAGATTTAATGTTATGACCTCTAACACACTGTTTTTCTCTGTACTATATACACAGTCAAACCCATAGAGTTGGGATAACGTATTTTTGACCTCTACTCGTGAAAATGATTGTGGCAATGTGAATTATTCTTGATAGATAAAATGTTTGTCTTCTCAAAACTTTATTGATCAATCACATCCAAAAATATCACAGTGAAAAAAAACACAATTAACCTTTGCAAACTGTGTATTCAGGCTTAAACAACATTGGGGGTATTGAACAATAGGAAGGGTATTGTTTACATGTCTTTAACTTTGGTCAATTGAACATGAAACACAAAATGTGAGGGTATTTCCCACATAGGAATGTCCAATACCACTCTTTCATATGTTACTCATTCACTGATATTGACAAGCATGACATCGTTGGCACTGGCAACATGTTGTCTTAATGGAGCGGCTATACCCTTAACCGTATAGCTGAAAGACTAAGGGTGCAGTGATTAAGTGGTTCGAACCTCTGTGATGACTGCATCCAGGAAACCACTCGGGCAGGTGGCGGCTAAGTGATGGTATGGGCCAATATTAATTATAGAGGAATAGCGCCATTGGTGGTGCTCGATGGAAACGTCAACGCTGTCGTGCACATGGACATCCTGGAGAACTATTGCCTTCCACAAGCAAGAAGGGTCTGGGAATAACTTTAGGCTGCGAAACGACAACGCAAGAACACATAGGGCATATACAGATTGCAAAGGTTAATTGTGGTTTAATTTTCACTGTGTTATATTGGGATGATATTGATCAATACAGTTTTGAGAAGATTAACACTTTAATTTATGAAGAATAATTCACATTATCACAATCGTTTGATGAGAAGAGGTCAAAAATATTGTATATTAATATTATATACTTTATGGGCTACCGTGTACAATCTATGGTCAATGTGCAGTTCTTAAAGCAGTGTTCTTGTTGACATCAAAAGCACCGTTGGGCTCAGAGTCAGGAGATTACATTCCAACATATGCCTTGATCTTATTTATACTGCTCACGTTTCAATACAGATGCTTTCATATTCATTGACTAAACTTCATTGGAAATTAGATTCTCCCCTCAATGATCTCTCGAGTGTAAATAAAGGTTGAATTAATTGATGAATATTTGTTAACAGTGGCATACTTCATACATACATGTTTATTTATGGCACTTGATCACATGTAAACAATAGAAATTAAAAATAAATCACAGAAACCCATTGTTATAGAACACTGTGCACACCTTTTTTTTTTGACAAAGAGCCAATCATTTGTTTCTTCCTTTTTTTGTCAGCCTGCAATTTTCTACATTGCAGGCTGCTGTTCATGCTTTCAAGAAGCACTTTACATAAAAAGGAAACAAAAATGTCTAATCACTGCCAGTGGTCGACCGCCTGTCTCTCTCAAAAAAAGAATAAAATCAATACCATGGCAAATTCAACATGGAGTCAGTTTGATAGAAATCTCCATTTTGTGTTCAGTTAAAGGTGCTCTCAGGAACTTTCAGTTTGTTTTAATCCTAGCACCCCCTTTGGACCAAAGCGGTAGTGTTTTTACTACACCAGCTGTAGTTCCTTGGTGAGCATATCCATGACAAAGCCATTAAGAAAAAACTATATGCAAATAGCATTCTTTGCACTGATGGACTTGTTTGCTTTTACATGTCATTAATGATCATCGTAGCACCTTTAACTTGAGTCCTTAGGAATCAGTTTGAAATTATGTGTCTCTTCACAATCAATACAATCTAAGTTCTTGTAAAACAGTCTGCAAAGGTGGAAAGGAAGCTCACTGGTTTGTAATGCAATTTGCTTTGTTTCCTGGAACCGTTGACTTTCACTGAAAATCCCCTTCAGTTTCACAATGGTTTAATTGTCTATTTTCAAGACTAAAACTATATGAATTGCTATTCATACTGCTATTAAGATTCTGATCTTAAACAACATGTAGTTAAACATATGCAGAATCACTGGATTTATTGCTACTGAAATTTGGCATACTCATCTTGGGCAAGTCTTTGTTCCGGATCTCATAAACGGACTTCCTCCTGGCCTGCACTCCTCTCACAGCGTTCTTGATCTTCTTCCAGCCGAGGTGGTTGAGCTCTGCCAAGTTCAGAACTACGCAGACGCCACTGACCGCAAACATGAAGACCAGAAACACAGTCTTCTCTGTTGGCCTGGAAACATAGCACTCTACATCTTTGATGCAAGGGTATCGATCACACTCATACACAGCAGGAACAGTGAATCCATACAAGAAATATTGACCCACCAGAAATCCTATTTCCAGTGCATTTCTGAACACCACCTGGATAATATAAAACCGGGAGATGCCCTCCTGCCTTCTCATTTTGGACTTTGGAGGCCGCAGGGCAGAGTAAAGGATGTCCTTAACCTCGGGGAGCTCTGCCTCTTTGTTGGAGTGTTCTGTGTTCTGCAGAACTCCGTTCACAATGAGGTTCTTGCTCTTCTTGCCGTCCTCTCTCTTCGTGGAGTCCTTGTCTTTGTCCAGAGAGACGTACACGGTGGAGAAGCTGCGCTCCTTTTGCTTGGCTGACTGGTGCACAGAGTAAGTGATGAAACAGAGGCTGGGGCAGCACACAATGATGATCTGGAACACCCAGTATCTGATGTGGGAGATGGGGAAAGCGCTGTCATAGCAGGCCTGGTTACAGCCCGGCTGTAAGGTGTTACACAGGAACATGGACTGCTCGTCCTCGTACACAGTCTCTCCAATTATCGCCACAATCAGGATACGGAAGAAGACCACCACTGTCAGTAGGATCCTGAGGGAAACAGAAATAGATTCACATTTCCAATAGTTGTGTTGACTTTACACCCCCTTTCTGTGCACAGGCCTCACAGACGTTTTTTTGTTTAAATACATATGTGATTCTGGCTTCTTCTGAGAGGTATCTCACAAAGTTAGAACCTGTGTTATTCATTAATTGTATCCATATTTAGTGTAATTTATCAATGATACTGAAACAATCGTTTTGTTTTTGAGTGGCTGTTCCTAAAGCTGCCTGGTGAGCAACAGTGAGGCTATACAAAGGACTGGACAAACCAAGGCTTTGTCTGGGGCAAGTGGTTCCCAGGTGAGAACCCCATAAGGGGTCACAGGATTTGCAGTCACAAGAGGATGGTCATGTGTTATCTCTTAACTTTTTATTTTCCATGTACCTTTCTGCTAACCATCATGTAAAACATGCTATAATACTTTTATTCTACCCTCCAGGCAGCATTAGTTCCAATACATTTTCTATGAGAAAAAATCCTGCTTGACTGTCCATTACAGTGAACATCTTGTTGGCTTTAAATGTAGAGAGGATGTTGATTCCCTAATCAAATCATACCTCACTTTAACTGTGTTACCACACAGTAAATAGGGCATCTACACATCAATAAAAGTAAATATGTGCACTGTGACATATTGCCTCAAGAAAGTTTTAAATTTTAAATTACAACAAACTTTTATTCTACTTAGTCAATATTATTACATCTTATATTTTCTTTCAAAGATATATTTTCGTTATTTTAACCTTTATTGGACAGTTCAAGATCAGAGAGAGATAGCGGGGAAATGGGGAGAGAGGGGGGGGGGATGACATGCAGTAAGAAGCATAGTGGTGGCAGCATCATGCTGTGGGGATGTTTTTCAGCGGCAGGAACTGTGAGACTAGTCAGGATAGAGGGAAAGATGAATGCAGCAATTTACAGAGACATCCTGGAAGAAAACCTGCTCCAGAGCGCTCTTGACCTCAGACTGGGGTGGCGGTTCATCTTTCAACAGGACAAAGACCCTAAGCACACAGCCAAGATATCGAAGGAGTGGCTCCAGGACAACTCTGTGAATGTCCTATGACCCAGCCGGAGCTCAGACCTTAATCCCATTGAACATCTCTGGAGAGATCTGAAAATGGTTGTGCACTGACGTCCCCATCCAACCTGATGGAGGTTGAGAGGAATGGGCGAATCTGGCCAAAGATAGGTGTGCCAAGCTTGTGGCTTCATATTCCCAAAGACTTGAGGCTGTAATTGCTGCCAAAGGAGCCACAACAAAGTATTGAGCAAAGGCTGTGAATACTTATGAATATATTATATTTCCATTTTTTATTTCTAATACATTTGCAAAATTCTTTAACAAACTTTTTTTAAGTTGTTATTATGGGGTATTATGTGTAGAATTCTGAGAAAAAAACTAAATTTAATCCAGAGTTATTCCAGGCTGTAACATAACGAAATGTGGAAAAAGTGAAGCGCTGTGAATACTTTACGTATGCACTGTGTAATGTTAATTTCATGAAAATGAAAATTGTTGAAATAAAATACTTAAAATGGAAATCAACGCCTAATGGAAATTACTGACTTTAAAATGCTACAAACCCACAAACAAAAAACTACTACTAACCTACTTCTGTTACCGAGTGTTCACTTTTCAGTGACATATGTTCCAAAGTGATTTGCTGATCAGATCTGAGATAACCATTTAAATCTGTTTTGAATTGTCAAATGTATTGCATGTTTCTGTCTCACTTTGACTGTGAGACATGTTTTAGATTTGAAAAGGAATTGCAAGCTATAGTGTGTAACTTTTTCATATACTGTAAATGAATGTCTGTTACATTCAAGCCATCGCCAAACAAGTGGACACAAAGTTGATTAAGCTAATCAGCTCCACAAATCTCTCTCTGTATTTCTCAGTATGGCAGCGTTGAAACTGGGTGACTTATAAAAAAGTGCTCTGTATTTCCACTGGCAGACCTTCAGGTAGATCAAGGAAGGTGCTACCTAGTTTGCAGCAGAAATCAGTTATATCATGTATTCAGTGTGGGAGCTGTCCAGTGCTGAAATAACAGCGTTAGACCCCACTGTGGCAGTCTAATTCATCATAATGTCAATATCAATTTCTACTTGCCCTCTACATTATCCTTAATGATAAAAACATATATATTTGAATAACCAAACAGGGCTTTCTAGGGTTTGCTTTTCCTTTTGGTGCTGTGTGTTTCTCTCTAGCTCCATAATGGGTTGACACTGAAACATTTTGAATCCGACTCCTTCTTCCATTCCAAGAAGAGTAACACAGGTTTCTTTCATTTCCTCCTAAACTCTTACCTTCCGATCATAGTAGAGTGCTGCTGGACGGACGCCTCCAGGAGGCGCTCTAATATGGTCCACTCCCCCATTATGGCTCATTCGGAAAAGTTCACACTAAGGCGAAAAACTCTACTGAAAAAACGGAGGGTCTTATTATTCCCTTTTTTCTGTACGTGTCGGAGAGCTCCGACATTATCCACTGAATGAACGGGTGTGTGTTTGTGCGCGTGTCTCCCTCTGTGCAGCCTGTCCACTCTCTTCTGATTGGCAGAGAGTCCTGAGCTCAGCGCTAATCCACCTTAAGTAGACTCCTTTGCGTCACATGCACACTGGTGTTTTGCAGGAGCCAGGGACTCACGCCTGGTCAGATCCACTCAACATTGTGCCGAACTGATCACTATTGTATGTCTATGGGTCCTCCTGTGTGTGTGTGTGTGCGTGTGTGTGTATGTATGTGCGTGTGTGTGTGTGTGTGTGTGTGTGAGTGAGTGAGTATTAAAACTATAATAATACGTGTTCGTTTATTCGGAAATATGGAAGGTAAAAAAATAAAGAATGACTGGAAAAAGTTTCAAAGTTCTCAAGTGTTGTTTAATGGAGTCAAATCACAGGACAGCGTATGCAGGTTTCAGAGACAGCCAAAAGTGAAAAAAAGTGAAAGTCCTTATCGACAGCAAGGCTTTTTAACATCTCTAAACAAAGGATAATGATTGGTCTTTATTGCTGCCATGTGTTTTCAGGGATCTTCCTCTTCGTCTTCCTGGCCATCCTCTTCATGAACTTTGCCGAAAGTAGGGTTAAGCTCCCAGCCTTGAATGTATCTAAAGCTTGGTGAACTGAGTGAGGAACTATCAGAAGGCCTTTGTTATTAAACAGATACATCGCCTTGCCCTCTAGGCTTATCTTATGGGAAAAACATCGTAAAGTTTTACAACAAGATTTATTGCTATTTTAGATTTATTGCTATTCCTCCTCCTCAAACTGTCCCTGCTCAAGGCCTGAAATGAGAACATTTTAGATCAAATGTTAAGAATATATCGATTGTTTAATTGATTATATATGAGTAAATGCAAATTAATGATGGGGCTATAACATCATTAATATTTAAAAATTAAAATCCTGACATGAGTGAGTGTGAATGTGTGTATTGGGCCTATGTGAGTATCAATAAACAGTAAAAGTTTCATTTGTCCAAGGGACTTTATTGAGCAGGGAATAATTGCAGTGCACTAAGTGGTGTTTACTGTTCACTTTCAGCTGGTGGTCAGCTGTAAGTCAAGCAGCTCTCAGCAGAATCTTCATCACTGCTCAGACCTTTTAGAGCTCCACAAACATTAAGGCATTTTCCAACCAAACTAACTGTATAACCATTTGAAATCCAAGTGTGAGGCTATTGAATCTAATACCCACTAATCGCACTGTGGTACTCTACTAGATAGAGGTGTGGAAGGAATTGAATGGTAGGTACAGAGAACAGAGAGGGTGGACCAAAGTTGAACTGAATAACACATCACCCTCTACCTTTATCCTTGAATAAGCCATGTCAGTGAATGTGCAGTAGAGGATGGTAAGCTCTGTATAGTAAATTGAAGCGTTTGGTTCCAAAGAGTAATCTCGTTAACTGTCTCACTGCCTTTCCAAAAATAGAACAACTTAAGAAGGACAACCTGTAGTAAATGGCCCTGCTTAGGTGCATGGGGGATAAAAAACCGAGTCTATCCCTAATCTCTGGAAAACAATGAGTTTAACAACTGATCACACTAAGTGCATACTGTATGTGCCCTTTTCCAATCTAGTTGGCTACTGGAACTTCCACACTTGCTCTAAAGTAATACAAGGGGCATTTTGAGCGGCTCTAGTGTCTGTCTGATATAACCCTAGGGCATAAATAAAGCATTTTGTTTGGTCACAACTTTCTGATTTTTCAGTTTACCCACCCACTCTCTGCCAGCTGCCTGTAGTTAGGCTCCGTTCAGGATCCACTCACACCCTCCAAACCCGACATACAAAGCTGTGCACCATGGGTGATCGGGCCTTTTCTGCTGCTGCCCCTAGACTATGGAACGCCCTCCCTGACCACCTGAGGGCCCCACAGACTACAGCTCTTTTTAAACGGAACCTCAAAACACATCTCTTTAAAAGAGAATTTAGCTAAACTTTCTTTGAGGTTCCCCCTTTTTAAGCACTTTGAGATTCTTGAATATAAAGTGCATCATAAATAAAATGTATTATTATTATTATTATTATTATTATTATTATTATTAGGCTAGATCAAAATTATACAATATAAATTTAACATTTAAATAAGTAAGAACATAAAAAGCACTTAAGTCAAACAGGGATTAATTAATAGAATAATTAAAATATAAATATAATATATAGATTTTAAACATTTTTAAATATTTATTAATATCAATTCCACCGCAAGAAAAAAAGACTGTAAACAAACATTGCACAGACAAACACAGGACAAATGCTGCCTTTTAAAGGGGACATATTGTGCCAAATCTCGGTTTTAAAGGTGTATTTCCAAGGTCTACTAGAAGAGGTTTTCATGGTTTATTGTTCAAAAAACCCATTAGTTTTCTACCATTGCCCATTTCTTCATCGCCTTTTCCAGCCTTCTCTGCTCTCTATCTCAAAAGGTTGGTTTTGACATCTACTCCCCTTCGCAAAAATCCTAGTCTGCCCTGACTCGTCAGATCTACATGGGCGTGCATGCACCGCCCTGCTCATTTACTCTATACCTACCTACATGGGCATGGCACACGCCCAGCTGTCAGTTTTGTTTACTTTTGGCCAATGCAGCATGGAGATCGATGTAAACATCAGTGTTTCCCCCAGGAAATGTCTTAGTCAAGGTGGTCACTGTCTAGCCGTACAGGAGGTGAACATTTTGGGGGTATTTTGCTCAAAGCAAACTTACAGTATTCCTGTCTATTATGTACATTACACTTGAGATGTAATAGGCCTACTGCTGCGTACCACGACTGCTTGCATAACTACACACTGTCAACAACAAACAAATACTCTTCAGTTTCCAACACACCATACACCGTCTGTTTTCACACAGGGGCGGTCACGGACAGACTCGCAGATCTAACCGTTAGCATAAAGCTAACGGTTAAGCTAACAGTTAAGCTAGCGGACGCTAACGCTAACTACTTAACCCAGCGGCATTATCTCATTTCAGTCGGCGTTGGTTATTATAGGAGGGATAAATTAAAGCACATTACACACATTGAACTCATAAACGGACAGATTTGTTTTTAAATAGGACTACTTACATTTCCAGAGGAGAGATGGTGTCTCTCAGTCTTCAAGGCACACTGTCTCCTCCACACTCCAGTATAACGGCAGATCACACTAACAGATTGCCAACCGTTGTTGCTGGGCATAGCCAAACAAAAAATGAAGTAAATCCATTCAGCCCTGGTCTGCTTCGAGGCTGGGGTGTGATGGTAGCTTGAGGATGAGCTAACACTGCAGTTAGCTTCTACTCTGTTGTTGCATTAGCTAGTGAAGGCTCAGCTGTGTGTGGTTACCAACGGGGCGTCTTGATTTGCCAATCAACTGTCGAGTTCTGGTGAGCTTTCCCGTGGGAGTATAATATGTTAATGAAAACCGACCAATTTCGTCTTCAGTCGGTGTTTTTTGGAACAGACCATCAAATCCCCCCTTTTTCGAAATAAGTAGCCTATCCCAGAAGAAACTGACATATTTGTCTTTTTGAAGCTTGTGTGTGCTGGTAGGGACCCCAATAACCTACAAAGTGTGCCCAAACACCGGAAATGTTTTGTTTTTCATAATATGTCCCCTTTAAGTTCCACATAATTAGATGGGCTGTATTATAAAGTGCTACCTCTAAATTGAATCTGCTTCACCATCGTCCTATTACCATTATACACATATAAACAGCTCATAGCGGTGCACCCTGAAAGTTCCTCGTTGCTGCTTTAATGCTATAGATGTACAACCAGGCATGCACATAGACAGTATATGGTACTGACAGTTACAGATTCATCTCAACAAATGACATGACAAACTTCTACTGTTTTTAATGCCTGCTTAAAAGTAGATGTTTGAAATGACCAAAATGAGTCCCTGCTCAATCCCCATATCTGTGGTGTCATAGCATGACAATAACAAAAAAACAACCTCTGCTAGCCAAGAACACCCTCTCTTCAATCCTTGAGCATATGCACTAAGCAAAACTTCCTCTTCATCACTCCTTTCCAATGTCAACGATTTAGGCCCTCTCCTGTGTTGACAGTGAGTAATCACACAGCGGGGAAATAGTGTCACCTTGTGGCAATAAAAATACAGAACATCTGATCGAGTAGGAAGTGGTGTACTGTATATCCCACTATAAAAACATAACAACCCCATCCAAACTACAGTCAAGCCTCACATACCCACAATGCATAGTATTGTGATATTTGAATTTCAATGACATTGGAATTGGGCACCCAAAAAAAAAGACAAAATATGCAACATGAAAGGAGTTGGCAAAGGCCATTTTCCTTTAAAAGATGAATAAAGCTTACTAACAAGATCTTTGAGTGAGGATGATGGTGACTGCTGTGGAGCAGAATGTGAAATAAACCTTTGGAATGGAAAAATAAATTTAACATTAAAAACAAAACCTGAACTGAAAAAAAATGGTCATTGAAACACTTGCATTGAAAAAACTTTGTATTGGCAATGAAACAAATATTGAAACTGGAAAAAATAAATCCACTAAAAGATAAAACATTCATTATAATTATTTATTTATATTAATATATTAATACTTTTTCATGATATATAATATATGTTTGCATTCTAATGTGTTTTTTTTTTCAATGGCAATCTTCGGATTTTTTGTCAAGTGCATATATTTCAGATGGTTTGTCATAAACCAACTCACTGTCACAAATTAGCATTTCATCTAGTCTCTGAAATCTGCTCAAAGTGAGACAGCGCTTTTTTTTTCTTTTTGCTCTTTGCCTGCCCTGGGACTCACTCTCACTGCCTGTCACTGTGAAGCACGTAGGGATGAACAGCTGTGGATCTGAAGTCGCATCGGCCCTAATGCATAGAGTCAAAATACTTTTTAAATTAGAAAAAAACACTCACAATGACACCATCACCATGCTTGTTTTGACCAACTGACAGTCCAAACCTCTAAACAAGTCAAAGTAACACATAACAATAAAGTTTACATTTTTAATATAAATTAATTGTTTAATTTGATAGAAGCTATATTTGATATGTTGTTTTTCCAGTTGAAATAAACTGCCTGTCTTTGGTCTGTTCCTGAGCAGCCCCACAGTCCTGTTGTCACATGACTTTAACAGCCAATAGCAAAATTCCCCTACCTCAGCCAATCAGACATTTCTTCTTCACCCTGTAGTGTAGATCATATTTGGCATTGCACTACAGTGTGTCATCAACATGATGAGCTCACACTTTTCAGAGTTTACTATGCCTATGTCTATGTGGACATTTTCTTAAACTCATGCAGATCATTCATTTGAGCTCCTTGCAGCATTTGTGTATGTGAGAGGACATTTTTTCTATTTTTCATTTTGACTCTCAAAGAAAATAGTCCTCACCACAGCCTGCCAAATATGGCTGCTGTTGGCAGTGGAAACACGAGCCAGATCTAGGGTTACAATAATGGTATATAAATAAACTGTTCTAGTGTATTCCAGAACCTTATCCAATTTTTAAAAGTACTTTTTTTTCTGACAAATTGACATTGATATTTTTTTTTTTTGTTTACAATGTCGAAAGAAAAAAAAATGATTCTTCCACGCTCCCTCTCTGCAGACACATGCCCTGGGACATGACAAACCCTGGACCCATCACCATAGCTCTGGCTCTGTCTCTGTGGAATGATGCAAATGATGACAAATTCCTTCATCTGGCGTGATGCGCGTGCGGCTAATCGCTGTAACACACAGGCGTGGGCTCGTCTTCTTGGCACTTTGGCTGAGGGGCTGAGCTGCCTGATTGAATCATTGTTAAAAGCCGCCTGTTATCAGACTCTGTTGTGCTCTCTCTCCTCTGGTCTGGGCCTCTGTTCACTTGCATTCAGACACAGTATACTTACCTCTCTCTCTCTCTCTCTCTGCTCCAGTGTGAGTGATGATGGAAGCACATTATTCCCATTTGTCACAGGATGAGCTTGTCAATTCCACTCACATCTTACATGTTTCAATGTCTGGCAGAAGACTGTGCTTTTTGATATTTATGTTGCTATGACAGTCTGATGGAACAACATACCTTTGTGTCCCTAGCCAAAAAAAATATACCTTTATTTCCAACAATATGTCTACATGGACTTTATACATCATTAATGTATTTTTGACTTCATATTCATAAAAAAAAAATTTATTCCTATTTTTGGGATTGTCCACACATTATTCCTTACCTTGAAGTCACATCATTTAAATAGCCCATAATATCCTATGTTACAGACAAGCAAACAGTACTGCCTAGCTAGCCCCATATGCTAATTCTTCTAGTTAGCTTTGTTGTGTTAATGAGATGGTTGAAACTACTTCTGATAGCTAAATAGTGTAATTTTGCTGACAGTGGTTTATCAATGCTAAGGTATTGGCCAACAAAGTTAATGGTTAATTGCCAAGATCATATACAGAACTCTAGCCTGCTGCTTGTTCCCAATCAATTAATATGTGTGAAATTACCCAAAACATCCTGTTTTGGGTAAATTTGGGGCCCTGGTTTGAGGTGGATCGTGAAGTATTGCCACCTCCAATCAGCAACTGCAAAGAAGTCAGATAAAAAGGACTTAAAAAGTCATAACTCTTTTAAAATGATGGGCTGCAAATGTTTTCCTGCTTATACATTTTAATTTAATTTGTTTTAAAGAAGTGGGAAGTCTGGAGAAGCTGCAGCGAGTAGATCAGGAATTGCATCAAGAACTATTTGATCAATAAATATAAACTATTCTGACATTCAATCATTCAACATTGAACCTCAGAAATATATTGGATGGATAGATAGATAGATAGATAGATAGATAGATAGATAGATAGATAGATAGATAGATAGATAGATAGATAGATAGATAGATAGATAGATAGATAGATAGATAGATAGATAGATAGATAGATAGATAGATAGATAGATAGATAGATAGATAGATAGATAGATAGATAGATAGATAGAAAAGACACCTGTCCACAGAGTCAATAAATCAAACTCCAAGATCTCCATCATGGGCAAGACCAAAGAGCTGTCTAAGGACATCAGGGACAAGATTGTAGACCTGCAAGGCCGGAATAGACTACAAGACCATTGGCGAGAAGCTGGGTGAGAAGGAGACAACTGTTGGTGCGATTATTCGAAAATGAAAGAAACACAAAATGACCATCAATCTGCCTTTGTCTGGGGCTCCTTGCAAGATCTCACCTTGTGGGGTATCAATGATCATGAGAAAGGTGAGGGATCGGCCCAGTTCTACACGGGAGGAGCTTGTTTATGATGAAGGGAGGGAGGGAGGAAAAGGGGAACATGTTACAAAAAAAGAAGATGTAGCTAGAAGAAGAAAAACGCCTCATTTAGAGGCGTTCACCAAGCCAGCAAGCTCAGTACACCTCGATTGTTCCCTTGAAGGTTCCAGTCGGAAATGGACATTTAAATCCGAAGTGGCGGAAATCTACGACGCGAAATGAACACAGCGCAAGTTTTGGTGGTCTGAGCGGTTTCTGTGAGGTTTAAGTGTAAAAATGTGCGCACATATCTCAGCTTTGACCCTAAGCATCATTTTTTTGCCACAACACTCTTAGAAATCTCTCACTGCATTCAACCAAATTGTAACAAGATAAAATGTATATGATCAAAACATTGTCATTGCACATTGAATGAATGTTGAATGTCTTTTCTTGGAACATACAGTTGATGTATCAGTGATGTGCTGTGATGCATCATATGATCATTATTAGAATGTTTTTGTAATAATGTAGATGGAAGTTAAATGAATAATGAGACTTTGTATTTCTATCCATATACTTAAAGGATCATTTTGCTTTCAGTGGAGAAACAGTGACAAAAACATATGTCATGGCAGAATTGATCACCAGAGGGCAGTAGTACATTGATACCTCCAACCACAGTACCACCTGAACTAAATCTATCTAGAATATATCACACACAAAGATGTGTCATTGTTCAGTGGTGGAGTAAGAAAAGGTCTCAGCATTGGAGAATGTATTGCACCATCAAAGGCATACTTCCGGAAAATGTTTGTTGACCAAAAACTTTTTTTTTTAAATCAGTAAAAATCTCCTCACAATCCACTGCTATGTCCAAACTGTGTGTGCGCTGAAAAAAGAATCTGTGCGAATACACGCACAATACAGACAGGTAGCAGATTGTTGGGAGATATTCACTGATTTTGACAAAGAGATTTTTCAACAAACAGTCTCCAGAATTACCTAGTATGCATTTAAAGATATTTCTTCCATTTCTAACACCAACATTCATAAACAAATCTACTGCGACAAACCATTTCTACCAGCAAACACCAAAGAAATCTCTTCTTGCAAGTTTGGGACTTTGGCTCCGCCCTGTAAACTAACTCTTGTCTCTTCAATTAATTCTCAGCCATGATCGGCCTCATCTCCTGCGACATGGCAGGGCAGGACAGGGGCCCACTGTGATGGATGTGACATTAAGGGGAAATGAAGCTGGGGAGATGCGGACGCCCCAGTCCAATAGTGGCATTTGTCACTGCCCTGGTCATGCAGATTGGGCCAAGCCTTGCCCACTGACTAAGATTAATGATGACGGTGGCCCTTGTCTTTGTCTCCCCGAGCTCAGCACCACCGTCTCCAAACATGAGCCGTCTCATAAGAACCAACACATCGGATCGGAGACAAAGTATCATCCCCTGACAAGTAAATATTTGCTCCTATCACGTCGCTTCCCTTCCTTCTAATTGTGGTTGAATGAGCAAGGGTGTGTGTGTGTTGATTTTCATAAATAAATTGGTACAATAAGATTGGTATATTCTAATAATTAAAAACTCAGAAGGCCCAAAATAAGGGCAAGAAAAAACACAGGGACACTCATTCCTCACTCCAAACCTGATAAGGTGTTGAATGAAACTGCTGGTGAACATTTGGACTCGTGTACACAGCATTATGCGAGGAGCACATCCAAGTTTTTAATAAAGCAATGGCATAACCTTAAGCACCATGCACCACTGCGCCGAAAATGGCTTTTTACCCTGACAGATGAGGTAGCTGGGGCAGGCTCAGATGGATGGGGGGATTGAGCCCGGTGTGTGTGAGACTACAGGGAGGCAGCACACTCCTCCGCTCATCCATCATTGGCTGACACATATCCGCACCACGCATACATACACATGTAATCCTCCTTTTTGTTCAGCAATCTGGCAATTTCTACACAACACCCATTCTTGTGTACCTGCATTCTCCCTCTGTATTCTGTGTCATACAACCGATTGAAACACAATTAAAGGTGAAGTAAGCGGTTTATTTATGTTAATATAAGTGTTAAATCGCTCTTTATTCATACAGTAATCACTTACACGATGTGCGCGTTTCATAAGGCCAATCTCTTAGTCAGCTGATCTGTATGTAATAAGCAATTAAACTTTATGTAGTATCCCGAAATGTTATCCAATCATAAGAGAGAACGCTATAAACCGACACCCGTCCGCACCCGTCTCACTCATGGTCTCACTGCCGGTGCACGCCAGAGCGACACATGGGTGAATGTTTATGTGCCTACAATGGCGGAGCAGGTAAAAATCCTTCCCAATGTCTGTTTTGATGGTTTTTATCATGTTTTATCACACTTATGGATCTGAGATGATGCTAGATAACTTGCTGCTCGAAGACCGCAGTGCATTAATGTGGTGACGTGGGGACGAGCGAGGGGACTGCTAACTGCAGTAACTGACAGGAAGTTAGCTAAAAGAACCATTCCGCTTACAGCTCCTTTAAAGCTAAGATAATAGCCATAGTAAGAACTTTGCCTGATTATTCTCTGCCGTTTTCTTCTACTGCTTTTATTGAAATGGTAAATGGACTTGACTTATGTAGCCCTTTTTAGATGATTTTCTCAGCCCCAAAGCACTCGCATGTATTACCACATTCACCCATTCATACTCACACCCATACACCAATGGCAGTGGCTGCCATGCAAGGCGCTTTCTGAACTATCGGGAGCGATGTGGGCTTCAGTGTAGAGAGTTTCCAGATAATGTAAGCAGGTTCAAGATAATTGCTGAGTCCAAATATAATTGAGAACCACCATAATCATAATAAAGACCAAAAAAACTAATCAGTGTCAATTCAACATTCTTCATATTGTTGAACAACTGGTAAATGTCCCAAATCCACATGTGTAAAATGAGGATGCTTGCTCGTTGCATGAAACGATGCACTATGGACACTATGAGCAGCCTCTCCAGTATTCTTTTAAAACAGACAGACATGCTAGGGAGGAAGGGCATCTATTGGATGTCAATTTCATGATACATTTTCTGAAAAGATTTTACATGCAAAATAAAATTTGACACATTAATGATTATTGATAAATTTAAGTGATTTATAATCAGCTCCACCAAGCTCCAAATACATAATAACATGAATGAATACTGACTTAAAGGGAAAATTCGCCGATTTTCAACCTTAACTCATCTACCATGATATCCTTTGGGTCGCATTATATCCCCGTGTATTTTTTCAACATTGTCCGTTTCGTGGGGTACGAGCTTCAAAAATCCATTCACCAGTGACGTTTCTGGTTCAAGGAAGAGCTCGTGCAGACTACAGCCTCTCGGAGCCGAGCTCACCAAGCCTCCTCCCTGTGAATCCAGGGGGCGGGCTCTAAAAGCACGTGGGAACCAAAACAAACCGTCTGTCCATGCCCATGGTCCGTGCCAATTTACTTGTATCATTTCCTGCATTGAAAATTGCATCTTTTCACAGGAGCACAGACGATATCATGGATGAGGATACTTTAAAAAGTGTTTTGGCTGACTGGAATGAACCAGCATGGTATTTACACTCAACAAAAATATAAACGCAACACTTGTGTTTTTGCTCCCATTTTTCATGAGATGGACTTAAAGATCTAAAATTCATTCCAGATACACAATATTACCATTTCTCTCAAACATTGTTCACAAATCTGTCTAAATGTGTGATAGTGAGCACTTCTGCTTTGCTGAGATAATCCATCCCACCTCACAGGTGTGCCACATCAAGATGCTGATCTGACATCATGATTAGTGCACATGTGTGCCTTAGACTGTCCACAATAAAAGGCCACCCTGAAATGTGCAGTTTTGTCTCACAGCAAAATGCCACAGATGCCACAAGCATTGAGGGAGCGTGCAATTGGCATGCTGACAGCAGGAATGTCAACCAGATCTGTTGCTCGTGCATTGAATGTTCATTTCTCCACCATAAGCCGTCTCCAAAGGCGTTTCAGAGAATATGGCAGTACATCCGACCGGCCTCACAACCGCAGACCACGTGTAACCACACCAGCCCAGGACCTCCACATCCAGCAGGTTCACCTCCAAGATCGTCTGAGACCAGCCACTGAGACAGCTGCTGAAACAATTGGTTTGCATAACCAAACAATTTCTGCACAAACTGTCAGAAACCTTCTCAGGGAAGCTCAACTGCATGCTCGTCGTCCTCATCGGGGTCTTGACCTGACTCCAGCTCGTCGCCGTAACAGACTTGAGTGGGCAAATGCTCACATTCGATGGCGTCTGGCACGTTGGAGAGGTGTTCTCTTCACGGATGAATCTCGGTTTACATTGTTCAGGGCAGATGGCAGACAGCGTGTGTGGCGTCGTGTGGGTGAGCGCTTTGCTGATGTCAATGTTGTGGATCGAGTGGCCCATGGTGGTGATGGGGTTATGGTATGGGCAGGCATCTGTTATGGACGAAGAACATAGGTGCATTTTATTGATGGCATTTTGAATGCACAGCGATACCGTGATTAGATCCTGAGGCCCATTGTTGTGCCATACATCCATGAACATCACCTCACGTTTCAGCAAGATAATGCACGGCCCCATGTTGCAAGGATCTGTACACAATTCTTGGAAGCTGAAAATGTCCCAGTTCTTGCATGGCCAGCATACTCACCGGACATGTCACCCATTGAGCATGTTTGGGATGTGCTTGACCGGCGTATACGACAGCGTGCACCACTTCCCACTAATATCCAGCAACTTCGCACAGCCATTGAAGAGGAGTGGACCAACATTCCACAGGCCACAATTGACAATCTGATAAACTCTATGCAAAGAAGATGTGTTGCACTGCATGAGGCAAATGGTGGTCACACCAGATACTGACTGGTTCTGAGTCCCCAGACCCCCAATAAAGCAAAAAAATGCACATTTCAGAGTGGCCTTTTATTGTGGACAGTCTAAGGCACACCTGTGCACGAATCGTGATGTCAGATCAGCATCTTGATGTGGCACACCTGTTTTGTTGAGTGTAGTTGTGCCAGAGAAGCCTACACTGCTGAAGAAATTCAGCTAGGAAATACAGTATGCAGAGAGGCCGAGACTGCAGCTGTTTTAGCCTTGGTTAGCGTTAGCCTTGTAAGACAATACAACTGGACCACCATTAGAAACCGAGAGGCATTTTCAATATCCCAAAAATAATTTGGAAAAGACAACAAATACCAGCAAGACCGGGAGGGCAGATCATTGAGTGAGTAACATTATTTTTTTCTAGCATGTTGTAACGTTATCTTTGTCAAGTGTTGTCTGAGCCATTGCACTGATGTTGCACTTCGTAGCATGTCTATAGCACTTTTCAGAAGAACCCTTTACAACAGGTCAAATAAAATGACCAGTCTTTTGTTCTTTCATTGGCTGCTATTGTTACATTATAGCTTTGTGGAGAGTAACCACTTGTTTTGTGTTTTACTTTCTTTAGACATAATCGACTTGTCGCACGTCGGTTCTTTATTGAGTGGGAAAAAGGAATTTAATAAACAATTTTTTATATAAATATAATAAATACAAATGTGTCTATACTTTCTAAACATAGCTTTACTAAGATCATTAAACCCTTACAGCTATTAAGGTACCCTTTGTAAAGCTCACTAGCATTAAATCTCTCCAAAATGCCATCAAATGGTTGTCTGTGATTTACTCTTAGTGACTTAGGAGTCCTCCTAGCTTTTCATAGATTTAGGAGCTAGTTTTAGCGCTAAATGCTTTGTGAATTACACTTATCTTAAAAAGTTAGGAGTCCTAAAATTAGGAGTGAAACGCCCCTTATTTTTGAGAGTTACTCCTAAATCAGCACGTTAGGACCTACTCTTAGCCTTAAAATGTTTTGTAAATACGGCCCCAGATTTTTATAATTAAATTAATAATTAAAGTGCTGTCAGTTTAACGCGTTATTAACGGCGTTAACGCAAACCCATTTTAACACCGTTTATTTTGTTTTTATATAGTTTTTATTACTGCTTTTGGTCTGGTCACACACCCAATCCGATTTTCAGGCTCTATGGTCACATATCCGTATTGGTCGCAGATTTCAGTGTGGCGCAGCAACGCGATTTGAGAAGCCTATCCCTCCAGGTGAGGGAAGGGGAGCGGGAGCCTTGTTTGAGACAGTTATTTGTCGTCATAATGACTGATAACGGGGCTGAACCATCAAAGAAAAAAAAGAGAATGCAATGAAGAAAAGCTAAAAGGGAGAGTGATATAGGCTACGGGCGGGACGAGGGCATTGCCAAGCAACGTGTATACAATTTCACGAGAGCGAAACTAGACTGCAGTGTTTACTCCTAAATGAATGAGCGGTTGGTACTAACACAAAGTTTGCTTTGCTTCACCATCATCAGATAACCATTATTCATTTGAAATAGTAATTATTTACATCAACAACACAAACACATTACCTCATCGTGATCCATACTAACTGCCGTCTCACGTTCATTTGCTTTCTGTGAGGACACGTAATCTTTCAGCTCCGTGAGAGAGAGTAGTTAGGTGACACTGCTGCATCAACTCATTGCAATCAGGTGTGTGTGGCACTGACTGGCATTAGTTGATGCAGTGTCACTAACCACTCTCACGGAGCCGAAAAGAGTCCGTGCCCTCACACTTTCAACACATGGACATGCACTATATTGCGCCCTTCTCAGTTGACACTCGCACGCCTGGCACGAGCTAGAAAACAGCTTTGCGACAGCGGGCGTCGTATAAATACTACCGCTTTTGTCCAAAGGGGCCGCCAACGGACCATGTTACTCGTAGTGGCTTTAAGTCAATTTTGACTTTTATTTTGAAGCAGTAACCGGAACCTAGCACTTCCTAGTCCTACTTGTAACCCTGCACTCACACCAAAACCTTCATGAACGTTAGTGACAGCCACCAGTCATTCATTTTCACTTTCACACAGGCGTATAGTGTGTCTGAAATAAGCCGTGGATGAAAGACTCCCAAAACATTTAGGCCTACAACAACCAGTTTAATTTAGCCTTAATACTAATTTGTCATATATAGCCTATGTTGTTTTATAGTTTGGTTTTCAATAAAAAAAGGAAGTTCCAATTATATTTGTGTATGCTGTTCTAGGAGTGGGGTGGGGGGTGGGGTGGTGGGGGGATCAACCTTGTGGGCTATTTGCACTGAATTGGAAATTACGATATTTTAGGAAAAATACACTGAATTACAAGGGTGTAGAGAATGGGTGTGATAAGAGCATTAAAATGAGAAAAAAATATTGGAAAATAGGAAATCAAGGGACATTTAGGCTAGAATAGATAAAAATGTGCGATTCATTGCGATTAATCGCGAGTTTAATTTGACATTAATGCGATTAATCGTGATTAAATATTCGAATTGTTTGACAGCACTAAATTATACATGTCATGGAGTATTTTTACTAGTGAAACTTTTACTATAGACCTGCATACTGAATACCACTTCATATTAACAGCTCTTGTGAGAATGTTAAATAAGACCGTAGGGCAATAATTCACATCGTAATTTACTAATTGGGCTGTGTGACAAAACAATGCAGTTTATTAAACATACAAATAGTATGTACAGTAGTTTTTAACCAAAAAAGGTTACAGGTAGATTATGTTTACTTACACACACACACACACACACACACACACACACACACACACACACACACACACACACACACACACACACACACACACACACACACACACACACACACACACACACACACACACAAACAAATACAAACTAATTAAAATGTATGATTTATTGTTTAAAGTTGGCATAAAAAGAAAGTGTACAAGTACAAGGTTCTTTATGAAGCACTTTGTAATACGATGCCATTTAAGTCGATCCAGTTCAAGATTTTTAAAATGTTTTGTATTAAAAGTTCCTCTGTGTATGTTAAATTGTATGCTTATTCATATTTCCCTTCCTTCATTGTTAGCTGACCTACTGTGTAATACCTAAAATACTGTAGATTAGTGTAGTAATTCATAAAATATAAATGGAATGCACTTATGTTGTTGCCTGGTCCTACCAGACCATCGTACTTCATTTAACCCATTGATGACGGCTGCTGCGCGATGCCACATTGGCTCTCCTGCCTGATGCTGCGTCGCGCAGCATTATTACTTTATCTAATTTTCATGGCATTCCCAGCATAGAATGCACTGTCATTGGTTCAAATACACATGAGGTGGGTTTTGTTGATTTTTTTAAGACCACGTGACCTCCCAAAAGTTGTGTGGTTTGCCGAAAATCATGTCAATCAAAAAAATAAAAAATAAAACAAAATAATGAAAAAAATACGCCAGCTATGTCGGCGACAGAACAGTTAGTGGCGTTTGATGCGCAGAATCAAGGTCTACTATAGGCTACTGACGAAAATCACACAACACATTGCATCTATTTATTAACAATATTTAATAATTTTCTAATTCATCTAATTTTGACGATTTTTAGAAATATTTGTTGGTTTGTAAGCGCTAAAGGAGCATGTTTAAATAAAACCTGTGAACCTTAACTTTTAAATGTATTTTATTTCATGTTTCTATGCGCTACACAGGCTTACGCGCCCCACACACATCCTGCGTCTACCTCTGGAGCGCGTCGCGTTACCTTACTGCTGCCTCTCTCGGACTTTTCTCGGACACACATGCAACGTCTCAGCAGCTGCTGCTTCTAAAAGCCCTATCTTTCTACATAGAGTTTTCATAGATAATTCCCATTAAAAATAAAGTTATTTCATGTCATCTATGATGCATATGATTTATATTGAGTCTGGACAGTAATCCGTGCGCCCCATTGCCATTTTTTTTCTTTTTTTTGCCATATTTTCGCTTGTTGGAAGTTTTATTTTGAAGGGGACACACCAGGAAATGGTGAAACTACAGCGAAAGCTGCCAGTATGAAGTCAATATGACTCTCAGCAGAGTATTTCAAAAATCACTTTACTGATTTATACGGGAGAGAGAGAGGGGGGTGTGGTCGGGGAAGAAGAAGGCCGTAGACACAGATAGAGCAACGGAAAACTGTTGCGCTCATCATGATCTTTTTTATTTCTTCACTATATTGGATCTCTATATGTGTCATTTATCCAAAAATTAAATGCCAGAACTAATTGAAAATTAGGTTTTAAATCCCTCGGATTTTGATTGCACAATTAAATCGTGAAATAAAGGGATTATTCGCGTATACGACTGAGGGATGTTTTATTTTGAAATAAACACACCGGGTAAACGTGTAACTAGAGTGAATGCTGCTGGTATGACTGTCAGCAGAGTATTTCTCTATCAGTTAAAGCACAGAGACGCGAGAGAGACGCGCTGCTCTCAGAAAAAAAATAGGCGAGCCTCCTGAGGTGAAGGGGAGCGTCGCTGCAGACGTGCCTCCGACGCGCCTCAGCAGTGCGTCTGAGGTTGGATGTGTGCTCGCTCTACGTTGATTTCACAGTCTGTGACAAAAAGTCAGACGCAGACGCGAGGTAGACGCGCAGTAGAGGTAGGATGTGTGTGGGGGCCGTTAGATATTAAGGTTTTGGTAGACTTGACAATTCGTACTATTTTTTCAGAAAACCCTCAGGCATTAAGGACATGCATCCTAGATTGCCATAGTCATCAATGGGTTAATGCAGTATGTACAGAAGGTCTGGAATCGCTCAATTTACAAATGTTAACTCACTTGAAGGCGGGTGTCTGTTGAAGTTTAAAACTATTGGATCTGCCCAGTGCCACTCTGGATCTGCCAACCAATCGCATAACGTTTGGTTGTGACATATGTCTGACTACAACTGAAACTGCCGCACCTCATTGTTCTCAGCCACTCTCTCTGTTCGCTGATTGGACAGGAAAAATGTACCGGATAAAACCCGCAAATATACCGGAAACCCAGACTGACTATTTAAGGCAGGGGTGTCCAAACTATTTGGCCCACGGCCCGCTTTTTATTGGCCGGCGCCCGATTTTAAAAATATAATTTAATATGGCCCTTTGATTTTTTTTTTTTTTTTTTTTTTTTTTTTTTGCATTTCTTAGTTAACCCACTAGTGCAGGGGTGTCAAACACTGATTGATTGGCCCATAGCACATTTTTAAAATATAATGGCTTTTTAATTTTTAAATAATTTAAATGCACTCATTATATTACAGAGAAATGTGTCCCATAAAAGAAAAAGAGCACCAAGCCCATCCCAGAGGACCCTGCATAATATTGTATTTTAAATTAATATTATTATGGAAAATCCATGTGTCCTTCTCCAATAGCTTCTAATTCATCTGACACAGTGTCTCTATTTTTTTCATACAAAATTCTTCAGATTTAGCCTCTTAATTTCCCTCTGAAAGTGCACCAGATTCCTACATTTCACTTTAAAAACTTAAAATCTCCCCCTTCGAGGGGCGGGATCTCGGCTGGCTACTATTTTCACCCAGCTGGACATTGGACGCAAAAGCAGAAAACACTGGGTGTATCAATGGCATTTAACAAGAGGGGGAATGTATCTGTTTAATGTGCAAGTAAAGTGTTGCCGTGAAGAGGGATTACAATTTACAAAGACACTATGAAACTAAACAGAGCAGCTCCATGTCCTGATAAATGTGTTATTTTTGCAAAGTGGCCCGGCCCTTCGTAGATTTTTCTGTATGTGGCCCTCAGTGAAAAAAGTTTGGACACCCCTGACTTAAGGGAAATGAAAATTGGGCGGAAGTAGGTAGGCGGGCAGTGCCAGGCTACTTATGTAGTGCTTTTACGTAGGTTGTCTCATTCACACACACATGCACACACCGATAGCAGCAGCTACCACGCAGGGTGCAGGCTAACCATCGGGAGACATTTAGGGTTCCGTGTCTCTTTGCCCAGGGACACTTGGACATGTGGTGGGAGGCGGGGTCAGAACAACGAGCAGTACTAATTTATATGCTAGAAAACATATTAGAATTATTAAGAATTATTAAAAAACGTCCGAACCATACAATTAAGCGTTACGAACATTTCAATTATGACACTCTTTAAACAAGACTGACAACATGACAACAGAGAAATACAGCATGAAGAGCCATGGATAATGTTCATCCATTTTGAGAAAAAAAAATATATATGCACATTATCAAACCTGAGGTTAATTGTTTACATTTTACTCTCAATGAACACTTTTCCAATACAGTGTCTTAACAATGAATGGATTCATTGTCTGGAACTAGTGTCCCTCCACCTTTGAGCCACAGTAGTCACTGTCAAACATGTTTTGCTTGTTTATTTGTTTGTTTTGTGTAAGGCAAACTGTTGGGTTTATTTTGCTCGGAGTAATATGGATTTTTACATAATGTGATATGAGCTGAGGGTATAGAGCACTGCTGCTGTATGGATGAGCAGCTCATTATCATCTCATGCATGTTGTCCTGCACATCCCAGATGCTGTGGAGTCATCTGCTCTGCACGGCTACCCCGCGGTGAGGAGGAGACACACACACACACACACACACACACACACACACACACACACACACACACACACACACACACACACAAACACACACACACAGACACACAGGGATGATTTTTAATGATATTGGACCACAGAGAAAAGTTAATAATGCACAAATTGATTAATACATTTTTCCGTAACTCTGTATCCTCTGTTCCATTATTTTCATCTCAACAATACATTTAACAACCAACTTAAAGTAAAACCTCTTTTTTTCAATCAGACACTCCACTGCTGTGGATTTCTGGAGCTGTAACGTTCAACCTGCTCTTGACCCTCACTATAAGGCTTGCTGAACTCCACCAGGGCGTGACAGTGTTGGAGATGTTGTTGAGTATATGTAACTCTTTGTGGTTGGCCCATCGATCCCTTTCCATTCCCCGTGCGCCTGATCCGGCCCCACCATGTGCAGGGCAGGACCCAGGATGGAGGGATGTGGGGGGGGGGGGGGGGGGGGTCAGTGTCTGAGTTTTGGGAGAAGGTAAACAGAGCAGCCCGCCAATAGGGCCCAAGGGAACAGGCCTAATGTAGCCAGGGAGGTGGAGCAGAGAGCTCGGGCTCCGTCCCTAGGGGATATGAATGTTGATTAAACATGTGCTCAGCCTTGGATATTGAGTAATTGGACATGGAGCAAATGTCAAGCGTTTGTTAATTTCAGCGTCATGCAGGAGTTTATAGTGTGTGATCAGTGGAGGGAGGCGGGCTAAGGGCTGATGAGCTGTGACTGGGAAGTGTAGGGGCGAGACAAACACACCCTCAATTTCAAAAGGTAAACTTCTTTGTCCTTGGTTGTTAAAAATATAATAATAGCATAACAATACATTATGAATAAGAAGGGAGTCTCTGCCTGCTACATGTTCATGCCCAAGTTTAGATAGCCCTGTAAGAGGCCCAAATGTGACAACTACCCGAAATGTAACGGCGCCCCGAAATGCAATAAATAAAACGTAACAAAACTCTAAATGTAATAACTGGTCGATAATGTAACAAAATACTGAGCCCAATATAAAGTAACTTTACCCCAAAATGTAACAACTTATTACATAGTGTGTCGGTTATTACATTATGGAGCGTGCAAAATATTTTTAATTCTAATAGCGTAATAACTCTATTACATTATAGAGTGAGTCAGTAATTTATGGATTAAAGGGCTATTGCTCCAACGAAGAATTCAGATTCAATAAGAGCATTCTTTCAATAGTTCTAATGTAATTCAAGGCTCAAAGTGTACACTACAAAAACATTTTGCTCGCTTCATAATGTAATAAGTGACCCAAAATGTCATAATATGCTACATTTTGGGCAAAAAGTTGTTATGTTTTGCGCTCAGCATTTTGTTACATTATCAACCAGTTATTACATTTTGGGTTTTATTACATTCTTTTTATTATATTTTGGGTCGTTGTAACATTTCATGCTCTTACAAGCCTTGGCACTTAAGGAGCATTCTTTAAGGTGGAGTCAGCAATTCTGAGGAACGCTTCTTGTCAAAACATTTTTTGTCAAAATCTATATTATCTCCTCAAAATCTGGTGTTAACCCACAGCCAATAGGCTCTGCCATCAGGCATGTAAACAAAGTTGCCACCATAGATAGAAACATGCCCGTTTACAGTGGATTTTTTTTCAGCGCACATACAGTACAGACAGGTAGCGGATCATGAGGAGATATTTACTGATATTGACTAAAAGTGATTTTGACAACAAGCATTGTCCAGAATCACTGACTACCCCTTTAACTTGAGAGGGTCAATATTAGTGTATTTCCATCTAGTACATGGATGTATCAAACAGCTTATAAGGAATATAAACAATCATTTAAAAAAATCACACTTCCTTGCCAGTTACAATAGAAGGCCACTCAAATTCTTTTTCATTTTCATCTTATTGTCATCTTTAAACTTGGTACAGACATTTATGTTCTCAGAATGAACTGTATTACTTTGCTGTTGTTCTGTTGTTTCATCTAGGGCCATCTTCAGTGCAATCCTTTGACCATTCCTTTGGTTTATGACCAAATACAAGCAAAGATAAATATAGTAAAAATGAATGAATGAATATAGTAAAAAAAAATATTTGATAAATGTCTGCATCTACATTAAGAAATAAAGCTATGTAACACAAGAGATTCTAGATTAATTTCTTCTATTCTATTCTTCCAAAGAATCTGCAATTACAAGCATGCTTACATATATTGTACTGTTGTGGTTTAGGAGCCCTCTCTCTAGCAGTGTTTGCCTCCTGAGCTAGACGGGACAAGAAAAAGATAGTTCCACATACAAAACGGCACAGAGCTCACGTTCCCATCATCTGTATATTGTCTTTGTGCTGTGTGCTATAAATATGAAGCCTGCCGCTGCTTGCTTTATTTCTCACAGTCCAATCTAATGAGCATCATCTCTAGTGTGTAGGATGCTGGCTGAGGCTCTCCCGTCTCCTTTGTGTGTGTGTGGACAGGTGTCTAAGTGAATGATGAATGACCCTGTTTCTCCCCATATAATTGGCTCCTCGCTGTTTGGCCTTAGACTGGGCTACATGTCTACTGGGCAGCCACCTTCATCTGTCAATCACCAACCTGCTGCTGCCTGGCTGGACCTCTGATAGCTATATGCTAATGCACAGGCCTTGCGCCCCATTGGCTGAACCTGTGCCGGTCCAAGCTAATCCATTAAAGCTGTGACAGTAATAATCTCCCCCCAAACACAGGGTTCCCAGTGTGCTAAACGTTATTTGACCGTTGCTGTCACGTCGGTGCTGCCAGGGCGCACCGGTGAGGTGATGGATGAGCCTAGCCCCTGCTCGCTCATTCATCACCTGCTGACTTGTATTTGTGTGCTGTTTCAATTATTTAAAGGTTTCTGTGATTTTTGATTAGTTTCAATTAAAACGTGTCTTCCAGACTTCATATGGTCTTTGGAGTTGTGTGTGTGTGTGGGTATATTTTCCAAAATAAACAAAAATAAGATGATAAGATTTGTATGTGAGGAAATATCAATGGCCAAGATCAGATGTTGTGTGGACTGGCTGACATGTTTATGTTTGGGAGTAATTGTGCTCACTCAAAGTGATAGATGTAATCAGCGTCAAATGGCCTCACCTGACAAGACCAAATATACAGCCTGTTCAATCTGGAGCACAACCATTAACTCAACTGCTACGTGTTCCTCTCTCGACGCTCACTCGGTTCTTTAAAAGATTCACAGGCAGTCCTTCCACCTGGGGACTCTCATGAGATTTAATATAGTAAAATACATTGTACTTGAAAAATATATTTCTTTAAGTCACACATTTAATTATACAAATTATTTTCCTAAAACTAATCCAAATGAACTATAGTTTCCCCTTATGACAATCTTATGGCTGACAAATATAGTTGGCTCTGCTGTGTATGAACACCCAACGTTTTTTCAGCACGCAGGTCTCCATGCAGAGTACTTTCTTACACTGTTCCATGAAAGACAAACAGATAGACCCCCATTATAATAACTATAAACAAGCTAGATTTACATCCAAATGTGAAGCTAATCTTTTAGAATTTAGCAACCAAAAAAAAGTGGTTTGAGCGAATAACCAGTGTCTGAAAATGGCACTATGGGCAACGTACCCTAACATAGCTGAAATAAAAGGTAGAATAATAATGATGTTCTGGGTGGAGTATTTCTTTAATGACGATACATAATAGCCAACTGTCAAAGTCAATAAATACTTAAGATTATTTACTTGTGTAGGAGGTGAGTTTTACTGAACCATTCGTATAGGGTTAAAAGTATGATAGACTGTAACTCTTTCATTGCTAGAGGGCCGTGTTTCTGTTTTTGCCTCCTGATAATTTAACACTTAGCTTTGAGCACAGTTGGCCAACTAGGCACAATATTGTCACTTTCTTGTTACTACTGAGTCCATTGACCCCTCTCATGAATACATTTAGAGTTGGTAACTTAACTAAGTAAATAATACACACATGAAACATGGACAATAGAGCAAGGATGGCTGGCAACACTTTATTCTGCTTCGCTCCATATAATGAGTAAAATGCCTCAGTCACTTCATCAACAAGCTCATATGCTATAACATACCAAGGTAGTTCTGGCCTCAGGTCTTAGAGAGCAAGCAAATCCAAACTCACTACCAATACTCAGTTATGTATGCTGCTAATGTTGCTAGCATGCTAGGAGACCAATTGTGTTTTAAAGATACACACAGACACATGTTTACCTTCTTATGTTTATAGTAAGTCTGCTACCAGATGATATTACTCTCCATTTACTAAATGGCAAATCCTTATCTGGGCATCACAGTGTTCAAGAAGCTGTGTGTGCTTGGTGGCTACCCTGAAGCATCTACAACTGGGCTTACATTTGCATGAAAGTTAGTAAAATATAAATCATCGCTGAGTATCATTTCCGGGATGTAAACCGAATCCTATAAAGAAAATGTTTTGCAAGCAAAACAAGTTCAAACTCGTGCGGTCTGCCATTACGTTATAAGATAAGATGAACTTATCTTATTAGCATTCACCTATGTATATTTTTTAAACCCAAATTCATTGCAGGATTTTGAAGTCTTTACACTTTTTTAATTACTTGTGTAACTTATATTTACCTATTAAGGATAACTAATCCATTTGATTATGTCTGTATTTTGAATGTAGGTATCATAAACTGTCCCTGACGCACAGTGTAAGAGATTTTCACAAGAGAAGTTAATTCCATACAAAAGGCCATAGTAGAACTTCATTCTTTCCATCATGGTTCTACCCGAGCACGGTTGGAAGCCTGAGCAGCCCTGAGGAAAATGGGCTGTTTCTTCACATCAAAATCACATCACACACAGCACTTGCTGCTGCTGCGAAACCAGCTAAAATCTGATCTAATAAGAGCAAAGGATTTGGTAACACTCGGCTTCAAATGCTGTCAGGCTGAGCTGGCGCTGCAGCCGTCAGCACAGCGACAGGGTGGTGAGTGCTACTGTAATCTGAGGATGGATAGAAATGGCTGTGAGTTTATACATGCAGCCTGACTCACAGCCATGTCCCCTGCCTCAACCCCTGCTCCATGTTACCTCTGTGTGCCCCCACCATCCATCAGACCAGAGCCACTGTGCTGGTATGGAGCACAAGAGCTCAGCCTGCTCACCTACGCCCTCACAAAGGAAGGCTCATGCCAAGGGGCTCAGTATAGGTCAAGTGGGTGGTAGGATGGCCTAGACTCAAAGGAAAGAGGGGCTAACCAGTGACCATGAGTTCGCTGGTTTGATCCCCGGCACTGGAAAGGAGGGTGTTATTAGTAAAACTAGTGGTGGCTGGTATTACATCTACTGCTGCCATTGTGTTCTTGAGCAAAGCAATTAACTCCAGGAGCCCTGTATTATGGCTGACCCTGTGTGAGGACCCCCCGCCCCCTCCCCCCCAAATGTGGTAACTTGAGAGGGGATATGTGAAAAAGACAAATTTCAATGTAACCAATGACTAATAAAGTAACTTAACTTTTATGCACCATTAACTGCTGTGCCATTGGACAATATCTTAAAATGTGATGTAAAATACAGTAAAGAGAGAGTGACAAAAATAACACTAAAGCATGCTTTAGTACAATGGCCAGGGGCTGATTAGTCAGTGGGAGTGATGTGTGGGTGAAAACATGCCAAACACCGGTCTATGGAGACCATTGAAGGTGACTGTGAAGTGCATTAGTTCAGCCTTTTCCCAGTGAAGTGTGAGAGAATTGTAATGTATCAGGAGGCGGGCCTGTGATTGGCCTGACAAGCTGACTGTTTGAGACAGAAACAGCCAAACACAGAGGCCTGCTAATCAAAGGCATACGTTTAGTGTGATGTGAGAGTTTGGCTTCAACACCAACCTTTCATTTCTCATGAAATTATACTGACATACAAAAGTATAAAGTACGTAATTGTAAGTTCACAGCATTCCACATGCGGTATTAATTACATAACTATATCAATAACTGAATCAAAATAAGGTTATATGCTTTCAAGCACAATTCAAGCTACAATGTGTAAAGTATACCTTAAGCTGCTGAATGCAAAAAGTGTTTCCATTGGGTTAATTCACTTCACATTTTGATGTAGGTTTTATTTGTAAGCGCTATGCCCAAACTGGATCCATTGTCTAAAGTCACCTTCGTTAGCATTTTATATAAATGTGAATTAATTTGAGTAATGGCTGATACGCAGTGTCTCTCTCATTTCTATACTCCATTCTCATTTGTTTTTTATTGCTGCTTTACAAATCTCTTCAATGATTAATGAAGACAATAGATACAACTTATGAACCGTTCATTAAGCCTACACCATTACAATGCTGTACCTTGAAAGCAGAATAAATAGATTTAAATATAGAAATAATGAGTTTTTCATAAACATTTTCTTGAACATAGTATATTAATTTTCAGCACTGTTTACATTTAGTATTGATATCTTTTTTTTTTAAATCACTGAAGGAAAAGAGGATAGGAAGGCAGATGATGAATGTAGTAGAATTGAATTGAATTGAATATTGTATTTTTATGCTTTTCATTTAGTTTTGTATTGTTTTTGATATGTCTGAAATAAAATAAAAAATTCAAATTCAAATCTGTTCAATCTGCTGTGCACTGAACACAACTGAAAAACCTGATTTGCAGTTATTTTTCTATTGCAATTTATGCTGGGCTTACACCAGAGGACTTTTAAAATACTTTTAAAAGACTGAAGACTGACACCCTCTCACATCTAAAGACAATCAAAACACACATGAAGAAAATTAGTCATTAGTTAGTTAGAATCAAAATCTCATCCCCCTGTCATTTCAATTTTGAAAAGACAGGGGGTCTCATATTGCAAAACTACAACTAGATTCCTTTTTATTATGCAAAACGCACTTTTTAAATGTGTTGGAACATAACTATGGGTCCACGGTGTGCCTAGGGACTGCCAAAGTTTAAAAAAAAAATCTCTCCTTTCCTCACCCTCCCCCTTTCTGAAAACTTCTCCAATATACTCCAGTCAGAATTCTCGCCGACTGTAACGTCACAGTCGGCACAGCCACTTCCCCATATTTTCTTTATATGTCCATGCTTCCCCCACATTAGTAACCAGAAACTACCGTGCAGTAGTCTATGATAACCCCACCCCCCCATTTCTTATTGGTCCACGGCCCCGAGATCCGATGGAAAATTTTCCGAGCGACAGCCATGTTGTTTTCCCCGCTAAGCGACAAGATGCCCGTAGTACAGCAAAGCATGCTGAATGTTACATACACCAACACAGAATGCTTTTGCTCATACTCCACTAATTTATCTTAACCACAGCAGTCTATTAATGCCCCGTTTTTAATAACACAATGGATAGGAAGCTACTTGTGCTTTTTTTTAAACGGTGAAACTAAAAGAATAGTTTTTATTGGTATTTTTGCATGCCTGGTGTATAGCTATTAGCTTTGGGACAAGCAACCAGCTTTTGCTCATAACACGCTGTTTATATTCCCCACAGCAGTCTGAAAATGCCTAATTTTTAGCAAGACAAAGCATAGGAAGGTAATAGAGTCGAAGTCTAACTTTGAAGCTCATTTTTCACTGATTTTCGTGATATTTTTAGCGGTTAGCTTCTGAGCTAGTGTCGTGGAAAAGCATCGATCTTTTGCCCATAACAAGCTCTTTATATTCCCCACAGCAGTCTGAAAATGCCTCGTTTTTAGCAAGACAAAGCATTGGAAGGTAATAGAGTGGAAGTCTAACTTTGAAGCTAATTTTTTCACTGATTTTTGTGATATTTTTAGCCGTTAGCTTTTGAGCTAGCTTCGCAGTAGCCTCCATCTTTTGCTGCATTTTTATTGTGAACATGCCGTTTCCATTGGCTTGTGGCTGTCAGTGCATCTGTATGAACATAGTCTTTCATGTAGACAAGGATCGGTCATGTAAAACTGTTCAAAGTGCGTGTGAGCTCCTGCGTTACTAGCACTAGACATGGTTCTTCTCAGGGTAAACCTAACCGTGGTAACAGTACAGGCACGGCAAGCTATGGACCTATGGGCAGACGCCAATGGCTTCGCTTCCAGACAGGGGCGGGGGGAGCTCATAGATTGTATATTTACGAGGGGAGCTGCAGCTCGGTTTAAAAAATAGGCCATCGTGAGATTAGCTGAAAATCAGGGTATAGGGCATACTACAATAAATGATCTGAACGTTTTTTTCAGCAAACAACTAAAGAAAAACGTATTAGGGACCTCTAAGACCATATAATATTGACAGAAAAGTGTATAATATGAGACCTTTAATTTAAAAAAAGTTAATTCAATATTCCGAGCGGGGGACTTCCTTTAGTTATTTGACCGGGTTTATTTGCTGATCTCGTCCCCCAATAACTTTTACTCCTAACCCTAAATTTGACGGTAAAGTGTTAAGGTTGCGCAGCTGTCAGCTGGTTCTCCAGCCGAGGCTACTAGGTAAAAGTGTCCAAACTAAGTGCCTCATAGGCGGACACAGGTCGCGACTAATGCCGCTCCTCCTGCGTCGTGCTTGGTGCAGGAGAGAGTGTGACAGTGTTTACGTCATTTCGCTTGAGCCAACCCCTTAAGACTAACGATAATATCAAACCTGTTTGATAATGTCGGGACAGGAAGAAGACTGAGTGATGGATGACCACCTTACACCAAACTACTGAGATTACAGGCGCGCGCCACAACTCCGGCAAGACTCCTGTGATTTCAGTCTGACATCGGAAGATTGTCTGCGACTGTCAAATCGCGTGAAAAGAATCATCATTACAACACAGTATTCATCACTAGTCATTTCTATCTAGGCATTTTACATCAACAACAACCACCTAATAAAACTAAACCCATTGTAACACAAGTGCTGTTGCTCATAAGTGCTTAGTCAGTTCCATTAAGCTACCAGACGGCTTGGGGGAAGAAACTCTTTCTGAGTCTTTCAGTCTTTGCCGCCAGTGAACGGTATCTATTCCCTGAGCGGAGCAGAGAGAACAGTCCATAACCTGGATGGCTTGGGTCTTTCAGGATTCTGGTGATCTTGCCCTTGCACCGCTTGATATAATTGTCCCCTAGATTAGCCCTTAAACAGGCAACAGTGGAAAATGAGTTTCTAAAAATATTTTCATGTTATCACTCATCTCTTCAAGACCAAAGAAAAATATTTCCACATCAAATTTTTTTATACTTTGTATATTTTGGGTTTTACGAGTTGTATCTCCCAGGATACGTTGCCCTATTAAGGTATAAAAAAAGCCGAAATGGTAAAAATATAAATTTTTAATTTGATGAACAGAAATTATAAATTGTTGTTTATCTTGTCCATTTAAATTACAAATACTACTTTTTAAGTACATTTTATTCAGTTTTAATCCCGCTCTAGCTTATCCCCCATGTCCACCACAAAGTTATTGGTCCCCGCCTCCAGGACACAGAAGGGCCCATCATAGGGGAGTCTTCAGGGGGACCTGAGTGAAGGGGCTGGAGTTGCCCAGGGCAAAAGTCCAATGTGACGCGCCCATCCACAGAACCGCAGCGTCCTGAAGGAACTTTCATGGGACCACCAGTGGCTGTCTGTAAACCAATTCAGCAGATGAAAACTGCAGGTCCTCCTTAGGGGCAGAGAGCCAAACAAGCCAACAACCACAGGAGGCAGTCAACCCAGTTGCGACCCTTTAGCCATGCAGCTCGGATGTGAACTGTGGGCCTCTGTACAAGGTGAGGTCAGCCGGCATACCAAAACGGGCTACCTATGACCTGAGGAACGCCCAGTCCACCTCAGCGAATGCAGAGGAATGGCTTCCGGCTACCTGGTGGTGCTGTCCACCAAGGTGAGGAGGTCAGTGAACCTACGGGAGGAAGGCAGTGGGCCCACCAGGTCCTTTTTGACCTGGTCGAAATGCCTCTCGGGGACCAGAAACGGCGCAAAGGGGGCTTTGGTATCATGTGTACCTTGAACACACTGACAGGCCAAACTGAAGCTAGCCCAGGTCTTTACATCACTCCTGAGGCGGGGCCAGACAAATGTAACACCCACCAGCTTCGTATACGGCTTGTGGTCCACGAAGGCAGTGAAATGGAGGCCGTCCAACAGGAATGTAGGGACTTTATGGTGCCGTGTGCATGAACCTGGCACGGTGTCCTACTTGTGTACCAGTTTAATGGCTCCCTTTGTGGAAAGCAGTGCCCAAGGAAAGCAATGGATGACAGGCCAAACTGTAACTAAGCAGGATTGACTATTAGTCACTGCACCCTGATCCTTTCAAACAGCTGCCACAGGTGCGTCAGAGGCTCCTCTGAAGCCGATGCAGGCATGATGCTACACTGTGCGCCTACAACGACCAGCAGCCACCAGCTGGAAATTATATATTTAATTAACAGCAGCTTACTTTCCCTGCCAGTGGCTTTGGCCATCCCTGGGCAGTTAAGTTTGTGTTTTGTGCCTGGAAGGCACTCCCCTCCCCCAACGGTTAGGGATAGGGCCTTCCAGGCAGCACTGCCCTAAGTATACATAAATAGAGAAAGATCATTTTAAAAGTGAAATACAGTAATAATGTTGTAATGGGCACAACTGTTCATGATAATATATGGTTCTGCAGTCATTATCAACATGCTTTCAAGTTTTAAATAAAATTCAGAATAATGAACATTGACCAAATTTCTACCCCCTAAGCAGGCAACGTATCTCTGGGGATACATACATTTCAAATTCTGCTAAAAAACCCACAAACACAGATGGATTTTTTTTTTCTTCATCAGCATGTTAAGACAAATGTCCTAATTCAATATATGAATTTAGATTGTTATTTTAACAAAAATAAGTATGTCTAATATATGATTACTTACACCCTGGGAAGCTGGCGCTTCACCACTGGCGTCCATGTTGATTTCTGATCAGGCTGACTAAACAATGAAAGATAACTTGAACCAAATCATGTCACCTAGATGCTAATAACAGTCTTTTGATAAATGCTAACTAGATTAGTGAAAACCTTCCAGCAAGCCCACTACAGGATGTTAAAGAGTATGTATCTCCCAGTGCACGTTGCCTGTTTTAGGGTTAGGGAGTTGCTCTCCTAGGGTTCGTTCAGCTGAACGCACCATTCTCTGTTCAGCCTTACCGTCCTGCATGATGGTGTTTCCATACCAAGCGGTGATGTTCCCAGTCAGCATGCTCTCAATGGTGCAGGAGTAGAAGCTCCGCAGGACTGTTTTGGATGCTCGGAATTTATTCAGCCTCCTTAGATGGCACAGTCTCTGTCTAGCTTTCTTTACCACGGTGTCAAGGCCGAGGTACTTAAATGTATCCACCCTCTCCACAGGGGTCCCATTTATGGATACCACAGAGGTAAGTGCAACTGGGCGATATTCGTTATGACAGGCTGGTCTAGGCTTTTCTGGGTATGGGGATGATGGTGGACCTTTTAAAGCATGTGGGGATGATGGACTGTGCCAGGGACAGGTTGAATATAGCCGTGAACGCTGGTGCCAATTGGTCGGTGCAGACCTTGAGAACCCGGCCCGCTATCTGATCTGGTCCTGCAGCCTTTCTGGCGTTCACCAGTTTACCACCATATGCTCCTGAGTTCTCCTTTCTGGAATTTGGACTCCATCTTCTCCCCATATTCCCTCTTGGCATCTTTCACTGCCTTTCAAACATTGTATGCTACTGCTTTGTAATCATCCATATTGCCAGTCTTGTATCCTGATTTATATTCAGCCGTGCATTGTTTCAGGGCATTCCGTGTATTTTAATTTATCCATGGTTTCTGGTTTTCATATATTTTAACAGTCACTTTGGGCACATGCATGTCTATGGTTGTGGAGATAATATCAACGACATTCTCAGTGAGCACATAAATGAACACATTGAGAACAGCCTCAATCTCATAACCAACATATGACCCTGCTGAAGCCTCATGAGCTGCAGAGCGGCCTGCTGACCTCTCACCGGGTGATAGTACACTTGTTTGAGTTCCTCGGAGAAAGCTGCAAAGGTCACGGTGACAGTGGAGTCTTGCTCGAAGAGGGCATTGAAAAGACTGAACCCTAGCAAAGGGGTTTGGACGGAGATCAGGCAGTGGGATGGAAGGCATGGGGATCCAGATGGGGAAAAGGGATAATCCAGCAGGGTTAGCTGGCAGATGAGGGCTGGAGCTGGTGGCAGGAGTCAGGCAGGGAGAACTGTGATAAAAAGAAGACAGGTGTTAGGCAAGTCACGATGCGGACGGAAGTGCAAACAGTTCCGTCAGCTAGAAAGGAGAGCGACTGACTGAGTGAACAGACCCTGCGTTCCGAATCGCATACTTTCTACTATATAGTATGTAGAAAAAAGATTTAGGATGTCCCGATTCTTGTGGCCAGATTTAGGATGGTTAGAAGTACCCGGATGGTCTACTACTTCATCCAGCCAAGATTGTTAGTGTTGAAAACTGCATCCTATTTATTTCTGACCCACAATCCTATGCGTACGTGAAGTGACGTCACATCGACGAAGCCTCCATATGAAAACAAACAGGGATGTGACGGATATAAAAGCAAGAGGCAAGATCAAGGCGCAATGTTATGATGAAATAAGAGAGTAAAAGTATGTCCCAATAGTATGCCTACTGCATCCTAACTAGATTCTTTTTATCGTCGGATGTAGTATGTAGGATAGAAAAAATAAAGAGTATGCGATTCGGAACGCAACCTTAGTGTTTGCTGGCAGCTGTGAATGGTGGTACCTGACTCCTACACACCTGATCCATCCCTGCAATAAATGTGTTGCTTACTTTTCCCACCTTGTTAAAAGAAGTTAACCTCAATCAATCAAAGTCAAATCCAGAGAAATAAAGGCCTCTGAATGGAATGGAATGGAGCCGTTTGGCTTGTTTGTGGACAGTACAGCTAGTGGTGATTAGATGGAGTGTCCTGGTTGGTGGATGTGGACAGTGGAGCTACACAGATGTGCTAACTCTAGTGTGAGGGCCTGTCACAGGCAGTGGCAGCACAAACGTCAGGTGAAAAACCTGGCATGACATCTGTCACTATTGAACATGCCAGTGCAGCGTGTTGAGTGTCCAGCATGCCGCTCTGAATCCGCCTCTAATCTGAAGCAAAACACTTCTCTAAAGCCACATGATGGACAGAGCTGCAGGGGAACTAAGGCCTGGCTGACACAAAATACACTCTTCACTATAGAAATATAATCGAATGGGACACAAGTTGGCTTTATTTTGTGTGTATGCGCATTTTCAAGTATATACAGGTGCATCATATTAGAATATCATGGAAAAGTAAAATTTTTCTCCCCTTAATTTAATTAGAAAAATTGAAACTCAAAGTGAAATGGTTTTTCTTGATTGGTTTTATGTAATTTTGTAATATTTTGAGCTGAAGAAACCAACAAAATTAAACAAAAAAAAAGACTTAAAATATTTCAATTTGTCTGGTTGGAATCTAAAATCAATTAAAGCTTTCACTTTTTTAAATAAAAATAAACTTTTCCATGATAATCTGATAATATGAGTTGCGTATGAGACATTTGGCGTAGTCACCTTACTTTACACAGCCATAAAGTGAGAAGATAAGCTCAGGTCCGAGTACAAAAGTTAAGTTGCTAAATGAACCCAGGTGCATCCACGGCGGCCGTAGTTTTTTGGCTTATAGTAATAGTTATGATGAAAGACATAAGGGGCCGGTTTCACAGACATGGATTAAGCCTAGTTCTGGACTAAATTGTACTTTCAATGGACAATCTCCATTCAAAATTCCATTTAGTCCAGGACTAGGCTTAATCCATGTCTGTGAAACCGGCCCAAAGAGTTTGGATTGAGCAGTGGACGTTGCAATGATCAACCAACCAGATCAAGCATCGCCGCAGGCAACTGCCATGTGATTTTCTCTTTTTTTCTTTGTAGCCGAAAACAATCAGGTGTGGCAGCAAAAACACTGCAATAATACCAATTAAATGTTCAGGTACTGTTAAGGGGGGAGCTCATGGCACCGCACTAGACCCCGTTCAAATCTGACTGTGGTCGGATCTCTGCATGTCCTCCCCTCTTTGCCCCATGTCAACTCTGTCTCTCCAAACCTGTCTAATAACGTGAAAAAAGTCAAAAATTATCTTATAAAATAAAATAACAGGTACTTTTTAAGTTGTATTTTTTAAAGGTAAAGATAATGTGGAAACAATTAAAGTGATGCTAACCCCAGCACTTATTGCATTGCATTGCAGTTACAAAGGAACATCTGCGTGGTTTATTTTTAATGTCACCGGCTTCCTGATTGTTTCTATAACATATAATATATTGTGGATAACATCGACTAATCGTTGCAGAAATACTTTACAGCATATATTAGATAAAGTTCAACTAGTGATGATGGAAGACATTTCTCTAAGGGGTCATTAAAAGCATTTGAGTTGACTCCAGACTGAACTATGAATATCCATACCAATGTTCAAGTTTGACTGTTTGAAATGTTCATGAAACCTTCCAGGTCCCTACAGGATGAATTGTAATGATGATCATACAGGGTCCACACAAGATCAACTGGAATCATTTACATAATTTAGACATTAACTCTGGAATATGGACCAAAGTGATGTCACTTGAGTTAGCGTCGGTTTGGGCTCACGACTACAGGTTTGAACACAATGTGTTGACGTGGAGAGAAAAGAACTCCTGTAGACCACTGCTGCAGGCTACAGCATCAAGGTTAGCTCAACCACTGCTACTATAGACCCAGGTCTCCAACTCAACTCTCTGTTGAGTTTCATTATGGATAACAGGAAACCTCTGCCTGAGCCCTGGAATCTTTGAACAATTCTGCGGTCATGGCTCCATAAATACAAATTAATATGTTCTCAATAGGTGCTTTATAAGTAAATTATGATCATTATTACTTCTACATGTTTTCCACCACCTTTAACATAATACAGAAGTACATTTTAAAAAGCTATATTTTTAACCAAGTATTTATAAGAACCTTGTGTAGTCTGGAAAACATCAGGGCACACCTGTGTGGCTCTGTCATCCAGGAGTTATCATTGTTGTGTGATCTGGTGTAGGGATGAGTCCGGCGGTCTGCAGGTAGCAGACATGTGACCAGTCACAAATCACAAGCATGCCCCCAAATACACCAAGCTAAAGCACAGAAATGTTGCAAGTAGCACATGCAACTACTGGGACACAATCAAATGATGAGCCAGCTGGGCCACATTCATCATCACATCAAGAGAACGTACATTTAGCTCATCATCCACAGATAGGACACTTCTAAAACTTCACAAACCAGGACAGGCAACAAACACTTTTTCCTCTGGAAACAATTATCATTGTAGTTTTTTTTTATTTCACTTGTATTTTGTCTATTTGCACGTTTTCTTAAAGGGGTAGTTCAGTATTTTCGAAGTGGGGTTGTATGAGGTACTTATGCATCTGTTACCTTATGGAGCTGGCGGTCAGCACAAAACTAAATATTCGTTCAATTGTACGCTAAATTAAGAATTTTTGGACTGGTGAATTGCGGACTGATAACAACAATGCCCAGGCAGACAGTGTTTCATTTTTGCACTTTTTCAAGTGTAGTTCATCCATGTATTACCATGCCACCTCGTGCTGATACAGTGCAATGTATCAGTCTGCAAATCGGCAGTAAATCCTAAATGTAGCATACAATTGAATGGATATTTTGTTCTTAGATAAGTTCCGCATACAACCTCACTTCAAAAATACTGAACTACCCCTTTAACTTGTAATGTGTTCAGCACTCTGGGCCACAGTTCAAAAGTGCTTTAAAATGACTAAATATGCTTTAAATGAATTATTTAAACGTCAATGTTCCTTTGTAACAAAATAAACATTAATTTACTCATCATAGCATGGCTTTTATCATAACATCAGTGTTACCTTAATGTCTCAAAGTAAAACTGAATTAAGGATAATTCTTTTTGGATTCACACCCCTGGCCACCCTGATTTATCCCACTTTTCATATACATTCAAGATTTTTGTCTACATTTTAAAACGTACACTCTTATGGTAGGCTACAGTAGCAGGCAATGGACCCAAGACTAACTGTAATGAGGATTGTTTTGCAGGGAAGACAACAGCTGTAAGACAGGGCAGACAACAAGACACAGGTGAAAGACATGAGAGTTGGGCCGGTACACTTAAGCTAGGCTACCTGAGAGCAAAAAGGTCAAACGATTGATACATACCCTGCGTTCCAAATCACATACGCTTTCTTTTTACTACACTACATACTAAAGTACAGAGGAGTTTAAGGGCCACAGGAGAGAGAAAAAAATCAGATAAGGAAGATTTATTTTCATTATGTCGAAATGTCAAGAATAAAGACGAATACTCCAAAATGCTATTGGAGATGGTGGGGCAATTGTGTATTTACAGCATACTACAATTGACACGCATGTATTGAATCTTTTTCTGGCATACTAAGGGGCACTTTACACGGTGAAAACGTGACAGTTTTCCCGTTTTTGGTTTAAAAAAAAAACCTGTTCAGACACAATTTATCTAACATCTTCACTCGTACACATGTTTTCAGAGGAAACGGGACGAAATCGCTGTAGTAAGCATGCCAGGCCAGCAGTTGGCGGTACAAGGTAGTAGTAGATAGCTTTTCCGGTACAATTTGATGCATAAAACCTTACTGTAACCGAAAATTAATGCCACTAATGTTCATAAAGCGGTTGTTGTAAGCTTGGGGTAGTATTGTAAATGACAAGCTTTCTGTCCTCTTATTTCACCGCATTGAACTCGTGAAAACAGAAGACATGCTGGTAGTGAAGGGGCTTTGTGAGTGGCTACTTTCCTGTTAGGCGTACTTCAAAATAAAAGTCAACTCACGTTTGTCCAGTGAAATGCTATTAATGTTTAGCCAGTGAAATGCTTTTACTGTGAAGCCATAGCCTTAATGCTCCTTTTGTTGAACAGTAACTTAACCGCTGCGCGCTGAACTATGGATAGGTGTTTTTTAATGTAGAGAGAGCCGTGTCCCTGGCATATAGACGCTACACACGTTTATTTTGCTAGAAAAACCGGCAGAGCACAAATCTTTCCCCAGACAAAGTGGCGGGTGCATGGTATCAATAACTTACTAATAGACTATAGACTAAATTGGCGAGTGTTATAGGCCTAAACCCTGCACGACACTCTCCGCTGATCACAGTGATGGTGCCGCGGAGACACCGTGCATGTTATGTTGTCTTCTAACTTTATAACTCGCGTGTGGGTATTTTGACAGCAAATGTTATAGACTATGCATACGTGAAGTGGAGCCGTGACGTCAGTGTTACAAGGGAAAATGGTTTCGGTGTTTACAAGAAACCAAAACTGTCGTGTTTTCCAAAAAATCCTCCCTGGGAGGTGATCTCAAAAACTTGCGGTTTCATGCCTGCGTTTGCTGTTTTCATGTACATGATATAGTGCAACCGCGGGAATATTTCCGCGTTTGCACCGTTTCGTGTTGTCGTGTAAAGTGCCCCTAAATAGTATATAGTATGGGGATTGGAACGCAGGATTAGTAATTTTCTAACCTTGCTGCTCTTTCAGGAGTCATCATGTGATGAGGCCTAAAATGGCTTTTAACCTTTGTCATGAAATTACATTTCCAGGGATCCATGTTTGGATAAAAGTATATTTGAAATTGATTAATTGTTTGCCATTGTAACACTGCTTTTATGAAGGCCTCCGCACAACATGTTATCCCTATTCCAGACTCAAACAATGAGCCTGCTCAACCCTTTGTCTGACAGGGAGTAAACGTCCCTCCACCTCAATCAAAGAGTGACCTGTGTGTTTGACAATGACATCATATACAGTCAGTGTGTGTGTGTTGGACAGAGGTTTGGTCACGCCTGGTCTCCACACATCAGCTCTAATCCTTCTACCTGTCTCCAAACTCAGGAGCACATGGGGGAACTCAACACTGGAACGTTGACTGCCATTAGTTTAGGAGGTTTTGGAACAGAGACAAATGTACTCAAACCAAAATGAATACATTTTAGACTGACAGAGAACATCTGTGTCAAAATGTTTTAGCTTGAGAGATCTGGAGAAAGGAATGAAGAAAGAAAGAAAGAAAGAAAGAAAGAAAGAAAGAAAGAAAGAAAGAAAGAAAGAAAGAAAGAAAGAAAGAAAGAAAGAAAGAAAGAAAGAAAGAAAGAAAGAAATAAAGAAAGAAAGAAAGAAAGAAAGAAAGAAAGAAAGAAAGAAAGAAAGAAAGAAAGAAGTGATGTAATGATTGTTGGTGAGTTCACAATTTTTTTAGATGTACTGTATATAGCCTCATCTTAATTGTTTTGGTTGTATAGGCTATATTTAAAATATATATATATATATATATATATATATATATATATATATATATATATATATATATATATATATATATATATATATATATATATATATATATATATGTGTGTGTGTGTATATATACATGTATATATATATATATATATATATATATATATATATATATATATATATATATATATATATATATATATATATATGTTTAAATATTTAACAATACAGTAAATATTTGAGCGGCATAGTCAATTTGTATGTACTGCAAATGAGTTGATGTAGCCTACAGAAGGTGCATTGAAATCGATGTAAACATGTGTGAATGTTTATATTATTATTATTATTGGGCTATATTTACTTATATCTCCTTGATGATATGCATGTTTTCAGTTTCCTACGTTTGGCCTCTTTCTCATATTTTGTGGAGGGACATTATTGAAGGCCAAGGTATTCTAACAAAATCCTATCATATGGAGGTTATATTCAGCCTAAGTAGGCTATTTATTTAGACTTATACGAACACAGAGCGAGTTGTGTGAAATGTTCTGATAGTGTGAGTGTGTTGTTATTCGTGGTCTGTGCGTCATGTGACGCAGCGCACTGTGACCCATATTTCACGGAGGCTCCGCGCTTGTTTCCGGCAGCCTTCATAACGCATTTATCTTGAGCCCGGTCGGCCGGCTCAATGCATTAGGCCTGTTAGAGACGTGCTCATATACAGGACAGCCTACCACACACTTTGTCTGTTTACTGCGTTTCTGCTGCTATATTTCTTCATCTCTCCGTTAAATCCAAAAAGTTTTTTATGCACTTCATCAATATTTTCTGCGTATCAATAAAGAATAGCCTACGGTTTAAACATGTCTCCTGAAAAGATTAAAAAAAAAGTTTTTACAATCTAGTGATGAGAATAGTTCACAGCAGCGCGAATGTGAATCTTTGATATATTTTTGATCAAACTAAATTTGATTTTGTTGTATTCGATTGCAGAGGGCTTGGGCTAGGCTTATGTTTCCTTTTATTTCCTGCTATAATTATTCATTATTAGAGGCCGGATCAGGCCTCAAACCTTCGAGCTAGCTCGCCTGATCAGTCTGTTTAGGCACTATTTCATTCTTTGCTCCAAGAGACAATTAAAAAGCTGAATTTGACGGAACGAAATAGTTTGTTTTATTAAACAGTGTGACAGCATTTGATTTGATTTGAGTTCTGACAGCATCCGCCGGCGACAAACCAAGCCAACCGGACAAACTGTATCCGATTCAACGACATGGTATGGCCGGTGTAGGATGATAGTAGCCTAATACTAACAATAGCATAATAATAATAATAATAATAATAATAATAATAATAATAATAATAATAATAATAATAATAATAATAATAATAATAATAATAATAATAATAATAATAATAATAATAATCATAATCATAATAATCATAATAATAATAATAATCATAATAATAATAATAATAATAGTAGTAGTAATGATAGACTTATAATAGTAATAATTAAATACTTTTTATATGTGGTTTTATATCCAGCGTTTTTCTTTTCTTTATTGATGGAGCGCGTGATAATTTGGGTGGATTGTTTTCCGATGCAAATGAATATTTATCTGTAATCATTGAGGCCTCTGTGCTGTGGATCGTTACAGGCTGACAGTGATTAATGGCAATGCGCTCCTCGGAGCCTTTATTTATATTTCTTTCTATTTCAAATGTCTTGTTGAAGGTGTTAAGAACAAAGAGTAAAAAAGTGAAATTCATCAGTGTTTCATTGAAAACGAAGGAATTTATTAAATTTTGTAGCAAAAAAAATGTGACTCAACCACCGTTTTTCAGCAATCTTTTTTTTCCTTTCTCCACATCTCTCTCTCTCTCGCACACACACGCACACACACACACACGCACGCACGCACACACCCATCAAGCATCCCAGCGGAACAGGCAACATCCAAACAGCGACATTTAGTAGCAGCTCTCCGCCCGTCGCCTTCGCTCTGCTTTTCTTGTATTTCTCGGCCGGGCCATCCATCATCCCTGTCACCATCAATCGAATAACGCGAGACAACTGCAATCCCGTCTCATATCGAACCAGAGCAGGCTGTACGTGACCTGCTCCACCAAGTAATATTGTCGCTTAAAGCCTTTTTTTCCTCCAACGCCACACTGACCTTTCTTTAAAAAGAGCCGTTTAAAAACACTGAGCTGCGTCCGCCTTTTAGTCTTCATCAATTCACTCTTTATTTTGGTTGTAGTGCAGACTTCCTCCTCTCTGTGGTTTGGTGCTATATGCCTAAATATAAAATGATTTTCAAACATTGTCAAAAAATTGGAACTCACTCAGTCCGTCTTCAAGTCTATTCAGTTCCAAGTGATAAGAAGAACACCAATCAAATCAGAAGAAATAGATGCAGTGCACGTGGAAACCCAAAACCAAAATTCAGAGAGTTTTTCTTCTTTAAAAATCTTGGTTTTAGTTAGGATAAAAAAAAAACTATCAGTGGTAAAAGCTCACTCTAACGTCTAGTGATCACAAGCGCAAACATGGATAGAAACAGCCAAACAAAGAGCACACATCTAAACAGCACAACAATTCATTCTCTCACAGTGTCCAAATATTTTTTTTTTAAAGATATTCCACAGTTTCTTCTTGTAAAGGAGAGGGCGTGTGTTTGTGTGTTCTATTCCATCCAGGGGGGGATGACGTAGGGCTTTGGAGGTCAGAAGAAGAAAAGGAGAATAAAGTTATCCTCCGCGCGGTCCGCCCCGTGTAGAAAAATAAATAAATAATTTAAAAGGGAATGGAGCTCCCATCGAGTCTCTGTTCAGTTTAAAGTTTTTGTAGGAGGCGTTTCCATGGTGATCCTCTACACGGTATACCGTGCATGTTTGGTGGGAGTGGTCCGGTACTGAGCGCCTCTCAGGCAGATGGAAGAAGATCCACCAGCCAACCCATGGAGACCTGCGCGTAACACAGAGAGAACACGGGGATTAGTCACTGTGCCCACTAGCTTCAACCCACTGTTTGCTCAAAGCACGTCAGTTAAAAATAAATTAAAATAGAAATAGAAACATTGTGTCCCTACACAATGCAACACTAACTTAATTAAACAGAAGTAGGCCTAATCATAAGTAGCTTAAACATCATAAGCGTAAATAGGGTACATTTTTTAACTCAGATATCATCATTAAACTTTGCCACTTGATTAATTACATTAACAAATATTCTTTAGTAGCCTTTTACAATGCATTCAGAAATGTTTGAATACATATAAAAAACATATAGGCCTAACTACGGGTAAATTTGCATCTCTTTAAAAAGAGATAACAATTATCTAGATGTTGGATAAAACCAGCGTATTTCATTTTTCAAAACAAAGTTTTTACATAACACATTTGGGATCCAGCCTGTTTTCATTTGAATAAATCAAAAACATTATGTTGCATGTTTTTCAGAATAGTGCTAAAAATGATTATGGAAAGTATAGTTGATGTACGTGCTTAGGATGTTGAGATTTCTGGTTCAGAGTATTTGAATAAAACGAATGCTGAGATAATGTCCTTTTAAAGATGGTTGTATAGGAGAAATATACAGACGCAAACAGACAAGGTTTAGTCAAATAAACACCTATACGTACATATTGGACCTTTGATTTATGCCAGTATAAGAAGACATGTTACTGAAGCAAAATAGACATAAATCTCAAAATTGACTAGTGCAGTGTCTTGCCTTGAAAACACATTTAGAGGCAGTGTAAAGACAAACATTATAACTTGATCGTCCAAACAGAAGAATAATTCAGGGTTTTTTTATGAGGCATTTCATGAAAAACTGACTTGTAGTTTGTACAATCTCTCTCCCACACCTACAGTATTTTCCTCCTGAATATCTTTTATTTTAATGAAAGTGACAGGAACCATTTCCTCCTATGACCAGTGGATTCATAAGGTCATGTATCATCTATCAGAGTCACCTATGAAAAGATTTTCTATGACAACACAAACAATATTCTAGGTTATATTTAAATAATAAAACATTTTCAACTATTTTCTCCCTATATGAATTATTGAATATCATATTTCACTTGAAATAAACTCTTCCAGACATTGCCTCAAACATATACACTTTGAGCTGTGCTCCATTCAATAAAGTGTATGGTGGGTGCCTGTGTGCAGCAGACAGGAGAGTAAAATAGTGCCGATTGACTCAGGTATTCCATAATGGTTCAATGTTATTATGGCTCAGGCTTTATAGTGCTTGGGGAAAGCCTCACATGACTTCCAAAGAGGGCTCTCTCTCTCTCTCTCTCTCTCTCTCTCTCTCTCTCTCTCTCTCTCTCTCTCTCTCTCTCTCTCTCTCGTCATGATTTAGTGCCGCAGTCAGCATACGCTCTACCAACGGGGCAAATTAAGGGAAGCTAAAACACTGAGACACTACTCTTAACTAGTCAATGGTCATTCACTGAGAAATAATTAGATTAAATACTCTCCAAAAAGATATAGGCAGAATTTATTCAGCTTGAGAGGCTGATGTCTCTATGTAGATCGGAATGTTTTTTTTTTTTTTCCTTTTTGAATATATTCTTCATTAGCAGAGCTTTGGCAATAATCAGACAGGGGGAAGAGAGGGGGACTGTGTTGGCCAGAATTGGCCCTGGTGAAGAAAAAAAATGAAGCAAATGTATAGCTCCTATTTACATATAAAGAGCTCTATTAATCAAGGTAAGTGTCATTACAGCGTGGCTCATTGAGCAGTGGAGAGTGGGTGTTAAATAAAATTGTGTGTGCTCCGGTGCCTCCGGCGGGCGATATGTCTTGATTTGAGAAGTGTCAGCAGCAGGCTGGAGCTGATAGAGGTAGAGGAGGAGGAGAAGCCCCAGTCCTAATCACATGGCTGGGGGGATGGAGGGAGAGAGGATGCTAAAAATGAGCTTTATGTGTGGTTCTCTTCTCTGAACATAGAGCACTAGAATGGTGCTTTGGCCTAAATGTGACACTTACTTTTTATTCCTGAATGAATTCAATTTTTCAGTTTTGTCCACCATTTCTACCATTTATCATATGAAATGTGTCGGGACCATAGAAATGGTTTCAAACAACCCAAAATGACAATCTGCAGCAGCCTTGAAAAAAGAAAACAATCAGGCCTTGATTTTGTTTTTAAAAACTAAAAAGAATGCTCACAGATTCTGTTGCCTTGTGGCGAGACACTGCAGGTGAATGGGGTAAAATAAGTAACTTAATGATATTGTCACGTAACTCTGCCAGCTGATTACTCAAATTAAAACTATTTATTTTTGTATTACATTTTTTTCCACAAATTTTTCAATCTACGTGCAAATGTGTCATTATCTAACTCATAACGCGCCGTACATTTAGAAACCAAAAACGTAGATGTTGGATAAAGCCAGAGTTAAAAATGTTATTACATTTTTACAAAATATAAGTGTCCACATTTTTTACTTTAAATTTTATAAATAAGAAATTATATAAACATCGGAAAAAAAAAATCTAATAACAAAATGTATCATACATCCGACATTGACAACATGAGGAAAAAATCTGTAATAACCTTCAGAATAGTATGACGAATGATTATGAAAAGTTTAGTTGATGTCACTGCTTCAGAAGTTTAGATTTTTGGTGTTGAGATATTGGCCTTTAAAGACGGTTGTACAGGAGAAATATAAAGACGCAAACAAACAAACATTCATACTGTGAAGATACCACTGTGAATATGTATATGCGTTAAAAAATCACAGGACAAACATCTGAGTATGAGTGGGGGAAATAGGAGTGAAAGCAGTGGAGGAGAAGGGGGAGTAGATTATAATGAAGAGAGACAGTTGACTGCATTACTTACCCTGCTGGCCTCAGTTCAGTGGGTTTACATGTAGTGCCACTGCCCGTCCATGCCCATGTTCATACCCATGCCACCCATCGGCCCTGAAAAAACACACAACATCACAACATTATTCTTGAAAACTGCTGGCCAGCAGAAGTGTGTTTTGCGCACACATTTTTATCTCATCTCAGAAAATGACCATAATGAGAAGGGTAAGCTTTGAACCTCTCTCATGGAGATTCTCGCAACTTTGAAAATAAGGCAAAGAGGCTATTCTATTGGGGAACTCTGTGTGTACAGTAGGTCATTCTGAATGAATCAACCTTTCTGAATGAAATGAAAGAACTTGTTTGGATGGGTTTTCCTTTGTTGGTTTAATGTACAATTCCTGTTGCTCTCTATGTTCCAATACCCATACTTTCTGCTAGTTAGTATGGTAGAAAAAAGATTACGGATGTCCCAATACTTGTGGTCAGATTTAGTATGCTTAAAAATACACGGATGCCTACTACATACGGCCGAGATTTTTAGTGTTGAAATCATCATGCTATTTGGGCAATTCTGACCTACAATTCGGTGCGCACCGGAAGTGACTTTACATCGACGGAGCCTCTGCATGAAAACATGGATGGATGCGACAGATAAGCAAGAGGCAAGATCAAGGCACAACGTTATGATGAAATAAATAAGTAAAAGTATGTCCCAATTGTGTGCCTACTGCATGCTAACTAGATCATTTTTATGGTCAGCTGTAGTATGTAGAATAGAAAAAAAGAAAGAGTATGCGATTTGAAACGCAGGGAGTGTTTCTGTCTTTTTCTTGACCTTTGATACGGAGTGGTACTCCAGCTTTGCTCACAGACATTGGGCGTAAACACATTAAGTCCCCTCAGAGTGATCACACCAACATGCTCCTAATGACAGGGGCATGGCTGTTGCCAGGCACTAACTGTTAGCAATTCACCATCTGAGATGAATAAAGTAATTATCTATCTAACACACGTTGGAAGTCTACAATTGCTTACCCACCCAGCTGTAAGTGAAGATGAATAAACTTGGACTGTCTGACTCAGCTACCTGCCTGACATACACAACTAGATAACACTCTTTACCTTTATACTATTTATCTCTCCTGGCATTTTGACTCCCCCTCATTGTTCTACAGTCTAATATAAGACTGTTCCAGATATTGTGCTCATGGTTCATTGTGTTATAAACAAGTACTTTACATCTTGAGCAAATGAACCTAGAACCAACAACCCTACAGTCAGTGAACAATGTGAACATTGAATGACTCTGAAAAAGCCCAGAACACTTTTAATGAGAATGTTTGTTTTAGATCTAAGGCCAACTAGATAGATAGATAGATAGATAGATAGATAGATAGATAGATAGATAGATAGATAGATAGATAGATAGATAGATAGATAGATAGATAGATAGATAGATAGATAGATAGATAGATAGATAGATAGATAGATACTTTATTAATCCCGAAGGAAATGTTGTAATGAAGAACCCAGGCAGTACTTGATCAGACTGTAGAGATTATGTTCTTGATTGTTTGATAAACATAATGAAAGAGATTTCTCACCTCCAGGTCGGAGCCCCATGTGCTGCTGCCCATCCAGAACAAAGCCTCCCATTGGCTGGCCGTCTGGACTGTAAGCTGAACCCTGATTCACTGTGAGAGGACACACACACACACACTGCTGTCAGAGGGAGGGAGACACACACCCTGACCATATTGCAAAACACAACTTGAACAACTCCCTGTTAATCTAGTTTTAATATTTATCTATTTGTAATGTTCTTCATTTCAACAACTTGAGCATGTAAAAACGTGCAGTACATTTAACATACATTTTTCTTGTGTGTGTATATATTCTGGAAAAAACTTACATTGTATTTCATTCTATCTTATTTTATTCGATTGTATTTTTTTTTCTTCAAATTGTGCCACACCAACATTTCACTGCAGGAGCATGTGACAAATAAAGCCTTCGAATCTTGAATCTTGAAAACACTTCTAAAATCAGTGTGCTTCAAATCCAACCATGCACAGCCACATCATCTATCTGCACCTTCTTCTTCATGCAATCTTTTCTCCAATAGTCTTGGCCCCAGCGCTTCTGATCCATAACTCTCTCACTTTTCATACTGTGATAAAAGTACTGTAAGACACCGCAGGCAGAATGCATTTACGAATAATTGAATTGTTCAGCTGTACCTGTTCTGTTTGACTGGTCGATCATTGGTTGGACTATTCTCCTCCTCGCGTTGATAAACCTGGAAGAACAAGCAATATCAAGTGAGCTCTTTGATGAACATCAACTCTGAAAAAAACAAAGATAATGTTCACAAAAACTAATTCTTAATAGGTTATGTATGAAGTATGTAGCCAAAGTCAATCAATCTTCAACATTCGGTATTCTTGACTTTTGGCGTACATAAATGTGATGAAATTCTATAAGGGTCGAGGGTTTGATTTGTTCCAGGCTTTAGACCGTGTCCCACAGCTTTTTTCAGTGAATGAACTTGCTCATGTGTAATCCACTGAAGGAAGGTCATGAGAAATGGGCTTGAAAAAGCCCTGGTAAAAAAGCTAGCAGATAAACTTTTTTTTTTCACAAAAAAACAGACTTCTGTAGTCTGAAATGTATGTTAAAAACAGAGATCCCCAATTCTTCAAAAAATCTATTAACTAGTAACTATTTAAGAAAAAAAGATTCTCCATGCATAATCTCAAAAATCTGAAACCCAGTGACTGTGTCCCCGAGGATTTGACTAATAATCTTGTTTATTACTATTGACATAATCCTATGCATTAGGAGAAAGTCACATAGCTTAACGTATCTATTGATTTGGTTTCAGCCCTAGTAGCCTCAGGCTGTGATGAAGCTAACCGCTTTGCCAATGTTTTGCTTCCACAGACAGTACAGTGAGTCTGCATGCTTTGATATCTGTATTGATAGAGCCTGGGCTTGTCTGTACCCATGGGTTAGAGGTGGGGAAATCAGATTATTATATAAACCATGCTCAATCCAACAACGTGTATATCTGTGTGTTCTGGTTTTGACTAAATCATGACTCAAGTCAATGTTATTGTTAAATGCATTTCACAGATTGTGCATGCGTCTAATATGACAGCAATTTGATGTCAATCACGATGTGCGTTTATGCTTTCTTTTACTGACTCACCAGTTGTTAACCTGAAGGATGGTGAGACCTGTGTCTTGTGCTAGCTGCTTCTTCTGTTCCTCTGAGGGGTATGGGTGCTGTGAGGGACAAAAAGATTAAGAAATCAATATACAAAAAGAAATACATCTCAAGGCATCTGCCAAAAACAGCATGCATTACTTTAAGGTCCTCCATGTTTTGAGATAATATGCCCTATTATACTGTTATACTTCAAGGCAAAACTCCCACACAGGAAATGTATTCTGTTACACTACACACTATACTTCCTGGTCTGGAAGTGAGTGCACAAGTTGATTCTGGAAATGAATAGCGACTGACCACGGTTTGGCCTCCTCCTGATAACTTCAGGGTAAAAGCGTGTGCCATTATGTGACAGCATTTGACATTATTTGACATTGCTTGACAAACCATGGGGTGGGATATAAACAGGCACAATGGTGGCTTTTGTCTGGGGACCCCCGATAAGGCTAGGCCCCCCCGTCACCCCCAACCCCAACCCCAACCCCAACCCGCCTTGCTTGATCCAAAGACTTCTCCAGCCCCGGTCCCTCCACTGGCTGTATGTGTGTGTGTGTGTGTGTGTGTGTGTGTGTGTGTGTGTGTGTGTGTGTGTGTGTGTGTGTGTGTGTGTGTGTGTGTGTGTGTGTGTGTGTGTGTGTGTGTGTGTGTGTGTGTGTGTGTGTGTGTGTGTGTGTGTGTGTGTGTGTGTGTGAGAGAGAGAGTGAGTAAGAGAGAGACAGTGGGAGGAGGGCGGCAGATGGTAGACAGAGGTGACCCATGTTCTGTGAGCAGGGTCGCGGGCCAGTCCCCATTCTGCTGCTGTCAGGACAGCAACCGCCTCCTGTGGTCATCAGTGAAGGATGAGCTTCCAAGCACTTCATTTTTAAACTGCCTTCTTTCAGGCTTACACACACACACACACACACACACACACACACACACACACACACACACACACACACACACCGTACACACACACACACACACACACACACACACACACACACACACACACACACACACACACACACACACTCACTCACTCACTCACTCACTCACTCACTCACTCACTCACTCACTCACTCACTCACTCACTCACTCACTCACTCACTCACTCACTCACACACACACACACACACACACACACACACACACACACACACACACACACACACACACACACACCGTACACACACACACACACACACACACCGTACACACACACACCGTACACACACACACCGTACACACACACACACACACACACACACACACACACACACACACACACACACACACACACACACACACACACACACACACATTTACAGTCAAGTGCGAAAGTTTGTGAACCCCTTGAGCCTTTTGGAATTTTATTTATTTTAACCATTATTAATTCATTTTTATCAATACCAGTATTTTTTATATGAAATAACAGATGTTTGTTTATCAATTCAACATTTTTATTTTCCAGAAATCAATTGTTAAAACAGATAAAACAAATTATTTGACGAATGTTGTATGTGCAAAAGTTTGTGAACCCTGAGCTGCATTGCTTAAATCGAGCAAGGTAAACACAATCAGGTTGGCCAAATTGGTTGATGAAATAGACCAATGTAATGAGAGATCTTTAGGAAAGAAATTGGGCGGCACTAGATAAAACAGAGATAAAACCAGGTCAGTTTAGGCTCACCAAAGTGAACCCATACAGGTCAGACATGCTAAAAGGGAAACAAATCTCAGAGGATCTCAGGAATAGAGTTTTGATGTTACACATTTGTCTGGGGACAGTTATAAATTCATAAAAAAAATTTTTAGCTCAATCGGTCCACCGTGAGGCAAATCATCTACAAATGGAGAGCTTTAAGAGTGACTTAACATCTGCCTAGAAGTGGACTTCCTTCAAAAATATCCTCAAGCGCCACAAGAAAAGTGATTTTTCAGGTAAAAGCCAACCCAAACATTACACCTGGAGATTTGCAGACAATTTGAAACCACCATTATTCACTTGGGAGAAGGTTCTCTAGGTGGTAGGCAGAATTGCGTTTTTGCCCAAACATGGCGGTTTTGGTTATGACCAAACAGTTCAATTTTTGACTAATCTGTCCACAGAATAAGACTTCAGGTATCTCCAGGTGCTCTCTGGCAAAGTTGTGACAAGCAGTTTTGTTCTTTTTTGAGAGCAGAGGCTTCTTCAGCAACCATCCCATGAAAGCCATGTTGACTGAGTTTTCTTCTTATTGTGGAACCATGCACATCTGTCCCAGATGCTGCAAGAGAGGTCTGCAAATCACCAGATGTAATGTTTGGGTTGGCTTTTAACTGAAAAATCACTTATCTTGTGGCGCTTGTGGATATTTTTGAAGGAAGTCCACTTCTAGGCAGATGTTCAGTCACTCTTAAAGCTCTTCATTTGTAGATGATTTGCCTCACGGTGGACCGATGGAGCTCAAACTTTTTTTTAAATAATTATAGCTGTCCCCAGACAAATGTGCAGCATCACAACTCTATTCCTGAGATCCTCTGAGATTGTTTCCCCTTTTAGCATGTCTGACCTGTATGGGTTCACTTTGGTGAGCCTAAACTGACCTGGTTTTATCTCTGTTGTATCTAGTGCCGCCCAATTTCTTCCCTAAAGATCTCTCACTACATTGGTCCATTTCATGACTCAATTTGGCCCATCTGATTGTGTTTACCTGCTCCATTTAAGCAATGCAGCTCAGGGTTCACAAACTTTTGCACATACAACATTCGTCAAATAATTTGTTTTATCTGTTTTAACAATTGATTTCTGGAAAAGAAAAATGTTGAATTGATAAACAAACATCTGTTATTTCATATAAAAAATACTGGTATTGATAAAAATGAATTAATGATGGTTACAATAAATAAAATTCCAAAAGGCTCAAGGGGTTCACAAACTTTCGCACTTGACTGTATATCACGTGCATTCTTACACATGCAAGCTTAGACTTAAGCAAACAAATACAAATCCATACAGATGCAAACACATGCACTTCTTTTACTAAGGATTCACAAGTCACAAAGTCTGTGACTTATAGTATCAATTAACACAAACACACTCACACACACACAAACATACACACACACACACACACACACACACACACATTGATTCGTATTCAACACATTTACACTTCAATAAATATATAACAATAGAGGGAACAGGTGTAAAAATATGGCCACACACAAACGCGCGCACGCACGCGCACACAAATACACACACACTTTTTGTGTGGCATCTACGAGCATCGCTCTCATCTCAGGGTCTGACAGATTACTCTCAGAAAAAAATCTTTCCTATTTCCTTCGCTCTACAGTCTCCATTTCACACTTGACCACAACCTATGAGGCCAGTGACATGATCTAAACCTGAATATGAACGTTTTTCAACACTCATTGTTGATGATTTAAACAGTATGAGTGGTTAGCTAGTGTCATTGTTCCAGGGATATAAGAACCATGTTGATAGGACTTTACAACCCTTTGTACTGTCAAGCAGTCAGGTTTGTTGATAATTTAAAAGGAAAAAGAAGATGTTTAAATTTGTATTATTATTATTATTATTATTATTATTATTATTATTATTATTATTATTATTATTATTATTATTATTATTATTATTATTATTATTATTATTATTATTATTATTATATTTGAGTTCCATAATTTCAATTGATAAACACAAGAAGTATATTGTTGATATCTAAACTTTTTTCTTGGGCTTAATGAAAAAAAAAAATCTGAAATAATTATTTTTGGTCCTCCAATGTCTTTAAAAAAACACGCCTTCCTTACACATTTCAAACGTGCAGTCAAAAACCTGTGTGTAATATTTGGCGGCGAAACATCAGAAAAAAAGCGTTTTACTATTATATTAGTTGTGTTTGTTTTTAATCATTGAAGAGCATTCAAAAAAGTTATGTATTTTCTCTCTTGGCCTGTTCTCAAGAAGCTTAGAAGACTGTCAACCATTTATTGTAATTTAGAGTAGTCAGACCAATTTTCTTTTTTTCTAAATCTCTCCACATACAAAACACAGCATCTTGGCATTTAACAAATAATACATAAGATTATATGAGCCAGTCACCAGTCTGTTTTTAGAATTGACTTTGAAATGTAACTGCTTTTTAAAGCACTTCATGCTCTGGCTCCTTCTAAAACTGCTGAGAGGGCCTACATTCCCATTTCCATGTTTTAGTCATTTAGTCATTTATTATTTTGTATTATTTCAATTGTCTGTTTTTATTTGTTTCACACGCCACTAAATGTACACTGCACTGTAGCTATCGATATACTGTCCCTCATTACTGTGAAGAGGCAACGTTTGTCTCTGGTATATGAGTTCTCAACAGATTTATGGACAGTGAATCTGGAATAGACACTGCAGAAATGGCTAATTCTGCTGATTGTAGAATATATTCAATCCTGAAATGAGGGGGTGAAGTTTTTGATGCAAAATGTGCAGTAACCAAATCATTGGCATGTTAATCTTTGTTTAGTGCAAAGCGTTAGTTTGTTTCTTATTTATATCCTGTAGCATTTATACATAATGAAGGTGTCGTAGATGCACTAGCGTGACGTTCAAACATAACTCTATCTCTCAACTGAACAAAACATTTCAATTTCAGTCGACTGACACAACACTTGTGACCTGCAGTGGACTCCAGGGCTCTGCTCCTCAAACTCTGGCATCAACCTTTGATTGAGGATGAATACCGGGGGTGGCATGGAAACCAACAGGCTAATGGGCTGATAATGAATAACATAATGAATCCAAACCTTTCACAGCTGCTCTCTCTACAGCTTCCTCAGAAGGGGATCTTTAAATGCTTTTTCCAAAACGGACAAATGGACGACAAAAGCAGGAGGCTACGGCTAGCGGGTGGACAGAACAAGCCCCCCCTCTGTCCGTGGGCCTCACGCTGCAATGCCTGACAAAACATAATCCCGCTCCTTTCACACTCCTCAACCACTGATGAATGCTTGATCGCCTGGGTGTTGCAATAGGGCCTTTCAGAGGCCAAAGTCCCCTTGCACACTTTTCATAGGCACATCCTGCCATGGCAAACACTTGTGCTTAACAAATTAGGTCTGAAAGGAGGATGAGGAACAGAGAGGGGATAATTCAATTATCCCCCTTTTTTCTTCTCTAAAATCTTAAGGTGGGCTTTGGAAAGGAAGGGATTACTCAGAGTACAGGACCTCTATGGGCCTTTTACAATCTAAAAAAAACGGAGGGGTTACAACACATCTAAGAGGCAGAACTACTGTAGGGCCATCTTTTGGACCTTAGATAAAAGGTAGCGCTCTCATCATGGGGACTTGCTCACTCCCTCCCACAGAGTACTGAAACAGTGCTTCTGAACAGAAGGCTTCTGATGTTGATTTCTGTACAGACCCTGGAATGGTATTTTAAAAAGACGACCATTAGACGCAAGGACACATTTGCTCCGTAGTCGTACAATAGAACAAAGATGAACTGGGTTTCAAGATGCCTTTGGGAAATCTAGCCTGGGCTCATTCCTAGGGTGAAGAGGCATCATTCCAAACAAACCGTTGCCTGATGGAGTGGGATGGGGTGTTACAACACTCCTTCTAGCATTCAGTGAAATCAATGTAGGATTGCTGTTGTAGTGGAGAAGAAAAAGTGTTGCGTGTTTGAAATCTATAAAAAGCCACAGCTGGATGTTGCTTCTATACATGAGCAATAGAAGAGGAGCCCGAGGTAAATGTTCTCACCGTGAGGTGCTGGAAGAGCCATGCTCTCATTATGTTTGTGGCCACTTTGGGGAAGATGCCTCGTTTCTTCTGCCTCTTCTTGTCCTGGTCGTCCTCGTCCCCCGTGCCCGGTGATGCCAGGCTGTTGTCCAGACCGTCTCCTGCATCACACACACAACAGGAGTTCCATTAGGACAAGGCTTTAATACAGACATGTTCAAACATTCCTCTCACCTCTGCTTTACTCCCCGGCCACTGGATAACCAAGAGCAGTTTGCAGTGTGGGAGCTCAATAAAAACCAAGGGCTATTAATCCAATGTGAGCCACGCGTTTGACATGAGGTAATGACTGCGGGAGCTGTGCGCCCTGACATGAAATAATGAACGTTCAAAGTGCAGTCTGACTCAGTGCTATATGCACTGTTATTTATATGTGACCTCTGAAATAAGACTAATGATTTCCCTACAAGTAGAAGGAGGGGAAAAACAAAAACAACAGTCTATCCTGTGAATGAAATATAAACTCAATAACATCAAATTTAGTGCTGTTTGAAGTTGGAAGAAGGACTTCATTTGGGGTTATGGAGACAGAATGAGGCGGGTGTGGCCCCTTTTCAAACCCCTCTGTACTGACAGCGTTTGTCTGCCATGCCAGGCTGTGGATCCTGCCATTAGCAGTGCCCTTGTTTGATTTCTGTAGGAAGCTGCTGTGCGTGGAGGCAGGAGGCTTCCTTTAAGCTGAGGTTTCCGCCCCTGCTAGCTAACACTCCATCTCACAACGCAAGGAGCACTGCACTCCCTCTCCCCTCTGCCATTAATTGTGCATCAGCCGAGATGATTTACTTTTAACAGTGGTGGTTATTTTTCTTGCCCTCGGGGCAGAGAAGCCTTGAAAGCCTGCCTGCAGGGCATGTGAATAATGCATCTGAGAGACTCCTCCCCCCAGGCGGGACAGGAACCCTACTTTTCTTAAGATTTGCCCTAGCATGTCTTTTTGTTTTTAGAGATGCATCAATCAAACGCGCCTATTTGAGCCATACTCATGCATAAATATTTCAGCTAATGAATATTGACATTAAAAAGGAAGTGTGCTATGGGTCTGGGGCTCTGGGGGTTGTGGGAGTTTTGACTGATGGTGTCCAGCTATCACACTGCCCCTGTCCTTTGCTCCTCCACCCTCCTACAGTCACTTCAGCCTGGGCAAAGGTTGGCATTTTCATTTACAATTTACTTTAACTTCTTTTAACTCTCGTTGTCTCCTAATCAGAGTTAATTGGCCAGACAAGATTAAGAATGGAGATCTCATCTTCCTACATAGCTAACTAGCTGCCTATTATCAAGGCACATACAAATGCCAACAAAGCATAGAAGCTTACACAGTCAACAACCATTAAATCAACATATCATCAAACACATGAAAAGCTTCTGCCAACTGCTACCGTACCTCAACCTCTACTCATGGGTTAGGACAAGACTACACCAAATAACACATCTTCAGCTCCCATTAAGAAATGAGCTAAGATAAAAACAATGTCAGGTTGAATGAATGAAGTCTTATCATCAGAGTGTAGCCTCTAGAGCGACCTGGGATATAAACAGTGGCCTAACGATGACTTAAGAATTGATGCTTTCAGTATGTTCATCAAGTTGATACAGTGGCAAGAAAAAACATCACAAAAAGTTGAAAAAGAAAAGAAAGAAGAGAAGACACCAGAGTGGCTTTGCCTAATTATATCTCTAGAAGATGTGCTGTTGTCCCCCCCCCCGCCCCTGGTCCTGCTCCTCATCCCTCTTTCTTCTGCTGCAGAGAGAGGGAGAGCCGCGGGGCAGATCCTCTACTACACTAATCGCTTCTGACTGTTCCCCGGCAACTGGGCCAGTCTAAAGCAGTGTGTGATGGTGCTACGCTACACCCCCCCCCCCCTGCTCCGCCCTGCCTGCCAGTGTCTGCACGCGTGACCCCGCAGGGAGCATTACCGCGGGGATGGCTGGAACATAGCCCCAGGGCTAAGAAGAAAAACATACACAAAAAAACAGCACCCCGAAGACATGAAGAAGAGAAGCCACTCTCCCCATCTATACCTCTGCTGCTCTCCTCGACTCAGCCCGAGAGATGCTTGTTTCTGTAGAGAGTTGAGGCCATTCCAACACAGCCCCAGTTGTTCCTCACTACGTTCAATAGATTCAGAAGCCATTGAGATATAGTGAAGTTAACACTGCAGACATCTCTGTCTAACTAAGGAAAGCATTGATTTGTGGAAGAACAAGCTCAGACAGCTTTAATATATTAGGCAGGAGGGTTTAGCAGTAGAACTTTGGAAACCCGGCCCAAGTAAGGCACCTATCCTAAAGCCAATGTTTGTCAAAATGCATTTACCTATTGTATTCAAATGAACTGCTATGCATCAAGTGTAAAGGCCCACAGAGTCTCTTTGACATTTCAGATATTCTTGTCATTTGAAATTGTGTATTTTTTTATTAGTTTGATATTTCCACTTATTTCCACTCCTCTACAGTCGCTGTAGCTCAGGGGGTTTGGAGAAATCATCGGATGAGGAGTCCATAAGTGTGGAGCAGCTAGCAGAACTGATTGTAGCATTTTCTCAGCTGCATCATAGATGCAAATCCAGCGCAAGCTTTCTAATGAGCTCAGCGGGGCCTGATCCATCATCTGTAACAGCCCCTCCCCTTATGAGACATGACACACAGCTCTAAATGGACTAGTCTGGAAGGTGGCCAAGGCCTGGGGAATCCTCTGTGTGACAATATGAACGTGACCATTACAAGTTGTTGACGGGGAGATGCGAATAAAATTAAAATTAAAATCCAAGTTATTTGCATCCTTTTTCAAATCTCATTTTGTGGTAGCGGCAAAAAGTAAAATGCAGTTGGTCACCATTGTAATTGTGTTGATCTCAAACCCAGACCTGTCTGCATGCGTAGATGCTGGATTAGGAGATTCGTTAGGAAATTTTATTTTTAAATCCAGGTGAATTGACACCAGAATATGCACAATTATCAGTACATAGGATTTGGTTATTTGCCCCAACCCTTTCTCTCATCATCATGACAGATGTTAAAGGGACAGTGACGGTGATGTAATTGGAATGCCGGTATACCTTCACATGGACACATTCCTTCCTCCTGACTCCAGGCTCCAGATGTGGCAAAAAGATGCGACACATCCTGTTCCCCACATTCCATGTCTCAACACGATTGTGTTCCAGATCTTTTCTCAGTCACTCCCACTGCCTATTGTTTGATTTGTGTCTTTGTGATGGACATTCGAAGCCTCTCCCCTCCTCGTCCTCCTCCCCCCGGACCCTTCCAAACATTCCTGGGAGACTCAGCCCCCCTTTAGCTGTGGTCGGCAGGCAGCAGTCACCCTGGGGGTTGAGCTATCAAAGACGGGCCCTCTCTGCATATCACACAGCTTACAAGGAGCAGGACACCCTGAGCCAAAAACCACCAGCCACACACAGTGGGCGGATCAGCAAACCAGTGGTTAGCCAGTGGCGGGGAAGTCACATTGCCCACAACTTAAGCATTCCCAAATGAGAGTCAATTATAAAAAAGGTTTTGGTCAGATCATGGTGGCATAACTAATGACACCACAATACAGTGAGGACAGTGCAGTCACTCCTTGTCTCCTGTTGGACTGTCATTAAAGTTGAAACTGCTATTATCATTATGATAAAGGAATAGTTGTATTTTTTTTTTCAAACTGTGAATTTAGTTTGAGCTATGTTTAAGTTCAACTCCTGTCCACAATATTACTTCTCACTATCCTTTGAGTCCCTTAGGTTTGGGATAAATGTATATAAATGAATAACCATAATGAACACATTTATTGATAGCAAAGGCTTAAGATATTCCAATTTCTTTTTTCAAATATGTAAAAATTGAATGCTGAAAAGCTTTAAAGCTGTGATAATCCTTTCATCATCAAGTTATGATGAGATTGTATTAATCAAAATAATTCAATTACATTCATTTGTCATTAACTGTTTCTCTAAGTTTTGGGAAGTAATGTGTCCTTTAACATGTATTGCTTACATTTTCCTAATTGGTTATTCTGGTTCATGTGTGTTTATGTTTTTTGCCAGCTCAAAACTTATGGTTAAGACTTAAATATTGGTTAAATATTAAAAAGACAAGACTGTCGCTAGAAAGGGAGTTGATACTGATATTTTCACATTTAGCACTATATTTTTTATGATTAATCACTACAATAAGTTGAACTTTGCGATCAATAGAAATATTGCCATTGAGGAGGGAGTAAACCTTTTGGAGTTGGAGGTGATACTGGGCAGAGGAACAAAATAAGGAAACGTGAGATTATGAGATGAAATGATGGCTTCCCCAATATTAATGCAAACCTTACTGTACCTTATGGAAAAGGTGACATGAGTATGTGATTATATCTCTATGAAAAAACATAATGCTGACTATGGAGGGCCATCTACCTGCTCCAAATAAGATTAGCATAACATGCCTCGGACTGCCCTTTCCACCCTTGCAGGTTGTGTGTGTGTGTGTGTGAGTGTGTGTGTGTGTGTGTGTGTGTGTGTGTGTGTGTGTGTGTGTGTGTGTGTGTGTGTGTGTGTGTGTGTGTGTGTGTGTGAATGTTCTGTAGCATGAGAATAGAGTGGAAACGCTGCTAGGAGGCCCAGGGAGAAGCAGCAGGTAGCATGCAGCTGATCCTGCACTAGCAACCCACTAGCTCTGATCATTCTGCCTCTTCTTTTCCCTTTGTTCCTCATACATAAAGTGGCCTGTCCTTACATCCCTACGGGGGGCATACTGCACCCCCATCCGATATGCATTCTCTCCCAGGTCAAAAGGCCACGGACCTTGGGTTTTCCCCCCACTGCTGTTTCTTTAAAAAAAGCCTGAAGGAAAGAAGCTATTCATACAGTGGCCTTTTTCTCAGTCGACAAACACACAACTTCTGTATACTGAATGGGTGGATTCAGATTGACTTAAACAAACATGTCACACTCTTGGTGTATCTAAGGGGTAGTTGAGATCAGTTTTACCAAAGCAACGGTTGTAAAAATCAAAGTCTTGATCTGTTTGTGATTGCCTCCGAAATGCTTGTGAATTTCTCTTGTCTTGCGGTGCATCCTCCTATTGTTCTGCTGCTTGATGCCTGATGGGCAGAGGGTGGAAAGTTTCTTTAAAGTCCATTCTATTTTTACTGCGCCCGAAGGGGAGAAAAACAAAAACAAGCCATAAAAGCCTTATAGCCTCCAATTAGCACATCACACATCCCATTAAGGGCAGGGACACCGGGGCTACACAAGAAGGAGCAGGGCTGGACCTCATCACAGGCAGACAGTTAACAGCACAGATCAACTTCATCAGACACTAACTGACCCAAAACCTCACAGCCTAAACTGATTGTATTCAAAATGCAAAGGCATCAAGCACAAATAGCCCCTGATGAATTGTTATTAAAGGATATAAACATTGTATATTGTACTGATCTTTCTGTCAACAAATGCCATAAAAGACCAAAAACCAACAATGTGTTGGTTTGTCATTTAGGCAAGCCAGTAGCCAGGATTTTTACACATATATGGTTAGGTTAAAGTTAAGTTACATCCTGACCAATAACGTTTTCCGTAGGTAAAATCCAAATGATCTACATTACCAGCAGTAGATCCTAGTAGTGGATTATTACATCCTTTTAATCATTTATTCATTTTATTGATGTTCAAGTTGCCAAATTCTCACATAATGAATTTAAAAATACATAAAATAATTGTAATTGTCCAATTTAGTAAGCACCGTGTGAAATACAAAAAAAAAACGACCCGCACTTAAATCCAGCGACAGTCCATCTCTCAATCCTTTGTCACTTTCCTACCACGTCTATAGTAATCAACCCATTGATTTACACTGTAGATTATTTAAAAACGTCTTACAGTGTATTTCATATAGTTAAATGAAATAAACACTAGTCATTTCCACTTAACTTAGACAGGAGACAGGCACGTTAGAGTTAAAGTTAGGATTACTACCTACAACAGCGGTCCTCATTGAACTTAGATAATCTGTTTTTTTATGAATGCAATTAAGATACAGTGATAAGATGAACTAAGTGCATGAACTTTGTTAAAAGGCTCCCCCCAGGTCAGCAGGCAGCAGTGGCTCAGAGAGGTCACAGTAAAGTCAGAGCTGTGAGGCTGTGTGTGTGTGTGTGTGTGTGTGTGTGTGTGTGTGTGTGTGTGTGTGTGTGTGTGTGTGTGTGTGTGTGTGTGTGTGTGTGTGTGTGTGTGTGTGTGTGTGTGTGTGTGTGTGTGTGCGGGCGCTTTCTTACCCAGTTCACTGTTGTTGTCTCCACTCTGGGAGACGTGTCCCCCGCTGGACGGTCCCGGGGTGCCCACAGAGGGAGTAGAGTGGGCGTCGTCCATGTCTCTCCAGGACACTGGGTTCTGAGGGGGTCAGCCAGAGGTCCACACACCAGGGGACAGGAGATAAGGGAAGAGGGCAGAAGAAAAAGAGGAAAAACAGATGAGGAAGGTCCAGCAGGTCCATTATCAGGTCCATTATGCAGTTTCCCACCAACCACACAAAGACAACAAGAGTGGCATGATTAGCATTATAGGCAGCAAGACAGAGTGAAGCAAGAACAACCTTACCATTCTGTCCGAGAAATAGATTCAAATATTGTTTGTAGAAAGTGTATAGGAGTCTAGTAAACCTCTGCAAGCATGTAGACCTGACTGTGTCCTGGCTGTGTCTGTGAGCAGAGCTGGGTAGAAACCCTGTATTTATAGGGCTGGTTCGGCCCCTGCCACTCAGACAGACTTAAGCCCCAAACCAAACAGCAGATCTGCCTCTTCAGCCACTCTGCGTCAGCTGTTTGCCGGATGGTGATCAGATGAAGAGCTTGGCAGATGACAACAAGAAGCGCGGGGACAATGGCGCAGTGTGAACGAGGCCTCTCAACGATGGCCCCCTCTTTTCTTATCCAGATACACAATAATTACAACTCCTCGGTACACACAGCTACTCAAAGAGCCCGCCATGTGTTGCCACATTTATCAAGCTAATGAAGGTCTTATATTCCCCAACAGCCCATCTGTTAAAACCCAATTAACAGGACTGAGTGTTAGTGTATACAGCTAGGATTTGGCATGTCTATTAGATCCAAATACAAGGATGAAGAAATTGGTGAATTCTACCTATTATTGACTACGTTTACATGCACAGCAATACTCTGATATTAACCCGGTTAAGATCATATTCCGACTAAGACATCACCATGTAAACGGCAGTTCCTGCTCACCTTAATCAGAATAAGCTCATTCATATTCAGAGTAAACCATAATCAGATTAAGACAGCTGGAGTATTTTGATCTTAGTCACATTATGGTGGCATGTACTGTATATACCTTAATCAGAATAAATATTCGGACCGGAGTTTTCGCTGCATTTTTCTGCATTTGCCGCAGTTTGCGAACCCATGCCCTGGTGTTAAACTAGACTGTGTAAACATGAAACAAGGCTCCTTTAAATAAGCGGTGACAAAACAATGCAAGGCAATGGAAATGACATAAAGAATGTTCATTTTCCTTGGATGGGACGGGAATTGTTACTGGAAGAAATGTGCTGATGTCTTGTCATCATGACGCTTCTACCAGAACATTTGAAAAGACAGAATATTCTGAATATGCTGATTGACATGGTAACAGGAATATCCCCGTAGCTGTGGAACATGTTAACACCTTATTTGAAACATTGTCTTAACCGGAGTATGGACCTTAATCAGAATATGCTGTGCATGTAAACATAGTCATTATTCATGCCTATGTTTAACCTCATACAGAAACTCTTTGCCTCACACTGATGACTCACGGTAAAGACTACAACAAATGACCACTGGCAGCAAGCATAAGGTAAAGAAACCTATCTATATGTACACAAGCTTTATGTTTTCCAACAACATACATGGAAAATAGTGTGGATGAAAGGATGTTTGTTAAGAACACTGGGGTCAAACAGGCTATTATCACAGCATCATTCACCGGCCTGTTGTGCTACAGTCACACAAGACTCCACGTGGTTTCCGTTAACTTTACGTTTATCAGGGATTGGCTGGATGAAAGCTGAGGGGTTCTGTGTTATTAGGAAAGCCATAGGAACAGCTAAGCTAGTATAACTTTTAAGATATGCATCTAACTTCCATGTTGCCACATACAACTTTACATGAGTCAAAGTGATAATATGAAGGTGATTTCTATAAAATGGACCTAATGTTTTGGGGTTAATTTTAAGGGTGATAGATGTGGTCCATGCAGAGCCGGCCCGAGGCGTGTTTGATATCAACATCATGCAAATGTAAGTTATCATCCATAAAAAAGAAATACAACGCTTTGGTCTGGATGGTTATTAAGCCTAATAATTGAATCAGTAAATCTGGGAGGTAATCCGAGGTTAACTGATCACGTCCATATACATTGTGTATTGAGTTTATTTAAAACATTTGGAAATGGGGCTGCCCTCAGTTGCCCATGCACTGTGTATAGTCTATAGCCTATTTCAGCCTCGTCCCGTGATAGAAAATGAGCTCCAAGCCCAACCCAGAGGACCCTCCATAATATTTTATTTTAAATTAATATTTTTATGGAAAATCCATGTGTCTTTCTTCAATAGCTTGTAATTAATCAGACCCAGGGTCTCCAAATGATTTTTTCACACAAAATTCCTCAGATTTAGCCTCTTAATTTTCCTCTCAAAGTGCACCAGATACATAGCCTGGAAATCCAGACCCTGATATCTTGAACGATAGAGGGTCTGGCGACGATCATTAGTAATTTCCAACTCAAGGGGCGGCTCCTACTCGTGCATTTCAAATGCCACTGCACGCAGTTGGATAGCACTACAACCAATCAGAGCGATGCACAAGGCGACGTAAGCCCCTTTCGTTTAGCGAACAGCTGTTAAACTGTTAAATTAAACGTTTGCCGTTGTCGGTCGACAAAATAGAACATTCCACTTACTTGCTAATGAAAGATTTGAGTGCCGTCTTCCAAATCGTTAAGGGTCGAGGCCAAAGCAGTCTCAAACTCACACAACATATTTGATGTTTACTATCACGGCTTCGACGTCGCATGCACGTCACTGTCGTCATCCGGTTACGTCCTCCCCAGAGCACCATATAAAGGGCTCTGGCGCGCCCATATTAGATAGAACCAATTGAAACGTGAGCCCAGATTTCTGGTCTTCTTGATAAAGCTTCAACGGAGCGTGTCCAGACCAACACGCGCAGCAAATTTAATTTGCCAGCGCCTAGTGGCAGGTCTGGGAATGCCAGGCTACCAGATACATGCATTTCACTTTAAAAGGGTAAAAAAAATCCCCCGGGGGGGCATACCCCCGGACCCCCCTACGAGGGTTGGGATCTCGGTTGGCTACTATTTTCACCCAGCTGGACATTGGAGGCAATAGCAAAAAACACTGGGTGTGTGAATGACATTCGACAAAAGGCAATAATTTGGCCAGCACTAAAATTGGAGAGGTGGCCCCTGATCGAATTCGGCTTAGGGCCCCCTGAAAGCTTGGGCCGGCTCTGGGTCCATGCCTATGACATGAACAGTAATGTCAGTGTTTCCTTTTAGTCTGAGGATCTTTGTTGAATGTCACCTCTCTACCATCAACTCTTAAGCTTCTACTCTCCGATAAAGGCAGGACATACTTAGTTAAGTGGGATCGCCTGAGGGGATGATTTCCCTGAACCAGTGGAAAGAAGTCAAACAAATACGCTAAGATAATTGTGATGTTTATGGGTTTGTTTTTGTTTGAATTATGTTTTTATGCGGAAATTGTCTAAATGGATTTTACCAAAACAAAGGGAAAAAAGGTATTGGTCGATCTAACATTCCATCTCAATTATAAGGAGATGTTCTCGAGATGTCCCCGTTTCCTTATGATGCCAATAGAGAGAGGCAGTGATAGTCTAATTGTTCACAATGCAGTTTCCTTTGAACGCTCGAAAAAACGTTGAACCTTTTGGAACCTGGTGAGATAAAATAAAATCCTACTGCCATATTTCCCTGAAGGAGTGCAAATAAAATATGGAGACTAGAAAATCTAAATGTTTAAACTTGGATTTAAGAAAGATGAACCGATCTTTTGGTTCAAACTTCACTGTGTTCTGTAGAGATCGCTGCTCACATACAGCCACGCCAACAAAACAGCACACAAACCTACATACAGTCACAAACACTGTTTTCAGCCCTGGTAAATACTAAACATCTGTTGGTACACTCCGTGGTTACATGTACGTTACACAGCTGTGTGCATGTCTTTGAACCCAGAGGAGAGCAGCACATTCATTATGGAGCAGCCGATAGGAGGAAGGCATTACAGCAGGAGACTTTCCTGTCACATCAACTGGTGGCCTGGTGACACACACACACACGCACACACATATACACTTGCGTGCGTAATCCATGTTTGATGCAGAATCAGGGATATTATGAATTGCATGATCACCACATAACTGAAGTCGATTACTGATGTGTTTCACTGTAGGTGCAGCTCTACAATATGCAAGTTTTCCTATTTGAAACCTTGCCATGGAAGATATTACACTCTCAGCATTTTCCCACGAGTTGCCAAGCACCTTATCAAAATAAGGGATATTTGTATATTTTATTTTTATGAGACTGGAGGCAAGCCTTAACATTAATTATACAAATAACAGGATTTTTTTTTTAGCTGTATATTTTATATTCCTTTCAAAAATCGACTTCAAAATCTATATCTCAAATATCAGGAATCATCCTTGACTCCATCAGTGTCACCCATGGGTTGTAATTGTTGAGGAGTTGAGGAGTTAAGTGTAGGTCCGCCATTGAAATCCATGAATGAACGGTCAAACTAAACATCTCCCATCTTATTCAAAGGGTATGAAACTGAATCAGTAAAGGAAGGAGTCAACCAGTTTCATGCACATACAAAATTATGTTGTTTTGATGCAGTCAATCACTGCACTTTAACAACAAACCACCTCAACAACTGAATTTGCTTCTTTGCAAATGAACACACAGTTGCCAAAAATAGGAAGAGGCTGTGTAATGCAGACAGCAGGGGGGCGCCTGACAAAAGACCCCCCCCCCCCTCAAGAGAGGGGCCGAGGCCCAACAGCAAACACAACATTGGCAGCTGTGAAGAGCAGCATCATTATACCGCAGCCATTCAATGGATGAAGAAAGTTACTGTCCTCCTTTACAGAAGAAATCTGATACAAACAACAAATCTCAACTGTTTATAGTGTCACTGCTCCCAACAGAACGCTTTCCCTGTGTCTCTTCTGAGGCAGCAGCACAGCTTTAGTCAGGCCACCAAACCCAACAAACATCCATACTGTTTTATGAAATGCTTTAACATGTTAAATGCCTTATGGTAAAAGGCAATGGGGATTAAAGGTGCAGTCAGCGATACTAGAGAATGCTTGGTGACAAAATCACCTTTTGTCAAAATCAGTGAATCCTCATTATCCGCTACCTGTACGTACTGTGTGTGCTCTGATAAATCTAATGCCATTAGAAGCCTATAGGCTCTGGGAACGGGAATGTTGCTAGCTACAGTGGGCCCCTTTGATTATATACCTTTTGAACATACCCTGTGTATTAACACTGGATGTATTTCATCCCAGCGCACACACAGGTACAGAAATGTACAGAAAGGTATTGTGAGGAGATATTCACTGATATTGACAGAGTGTGATTTTGACAACAATCATTCTTCAGAATAATAATAAAAATAATAATTTATTTTCAAATGTACAATTTCAGAAATGTAACTGGCTCCTACGCTAGTGGTTGTCAATCGTTTTGCCCTCTGACGTGTTCAAATGAAGCACTGTGTGTGTGGATGGAGAAGGCTGCTGCTGCCGTAGGACGCACATGGTCAAAGTCCTAATGAATGGAGAGCGGGCAGGTTGACTCACATGATCTGCGATGTTAGTGGAGGATCCCGACAGGTCGTCGAAGTCCGACTTGCAGACGTCACGATCCTCTATCACCAGGTCAATGGGCATTTTGCCTTTGAGGCAGCTGATGTACCGGTGGCAGAAGTTATCACACAGCTCGTGAACCTGAAAAAAATACAGTCTTTGGTTTAGAGTCTCCGAGATTTAGCGAAGCACCAGGATAAAAAAAAAAAGAAAAACAACTCTGCCGTCACTGACAGCACAGGGGAAAAGACTTACCTTCTCTAATTCCAAGAGATGAAAACGTAGGACTTGAATTGCTTGAATCATCTAATTAAAAAAACAAAACAGACAGATATTTTTTTAAACAACCAACAGCCAACAACAGCGCACGTTAGGATTTTTAAGGATGCATTAATAGAAATGTGCTCTTTCTAACAACAATATTATATATCCTCTTTTATCACAAGAAATTAAATGGGAGACAAACAGAGGATCAGAGGAGAGCGACAGAAAGAGAAGGGAGCGCTCACCAAGTTATCGATCTCAGGGTTGGAGGAAAATAAGGGTTTCTCCGCGCGGATCTGAAGAGGGAAAGAAATGACACGATGTCAGTTTGATAGTGTATACCTTTTCACTTTAGAATAAAGAAAGGGAATTCATTCATAACGCGGACTCAATTATAATCCATTGTCATTTGTCTGAATTTGCTGCCATGACATATAATTAATTGGGAAGTTTTGGGAAGTGCAGAAATGTTCCTGCTTGTTATCTGGCGCGTTTTCCTTTCTTCCAAAAAATGCCTGTGTTCTAAGCTCCAGCTGTGTGCGCCTACCTGTTTGGCGAACACGGCTATGTCTTCATTGAAGGAGTCGGAGGAGCAGACGTCTCCCCCCGCCACGCCGGGCTCTCGGGGCGTGCAGGTCGCCAGCTCGCACTTCTCAAACACCAGAGCGAGCAGCGGGAATAAAGGGTGACTGCAAAAGACAGGCGAACACATAGGCCCGTGTGAGATTCTATTGTTAGGCCCCGTACACGAACCAGCACACTATCTACATCGTATCAAAGCAGCGGCAGATCTCATTTCACATTAAGCTGGCGACTTAAATTAAAAGGATACGATAAATATTTAGGCCTATTCATTCACTTTAATGCACCGAAACAAAGGCGCCGATGCAGTGAAATTATTGCACAATGTTTCCAATGCAAACAACTTGTTCAGAGGTTTGAAGCAATCCTCTTTGCTGCTGGGGTATAGGCCTACATAATGTCGCCTTGTGGCTGGAATCTTTTCATCTCATAAAAAGAATATAGCCTATGCAACATTAAAATATGACTTATTTAAGGCTTACGTCATTTATTTGAAATGTCATCCTGGCTTAACAGCTGAAAAGGAAATTATATTTCGGGCAAAGACGTTTCATTTAGCCTAATACTATTTCTAATGGTTCTAATGGATCAATTAAAAAAGCACATAATTCTTCATGACATTATTATTATTATTATTATTATTATTATTATTATTATTATTATTATTATTATTATTATTATTATTATTATTATTATTATCATTATTATTATTATCAGGCTGCAATGACTGGATCCGCACCCATAGATCTGGTCCTTGTCCCTCTTGAGCGCGTCGTTGACGGCGCTGCCCATGCCGCCGGTCATGATGCTGTGCGGGGCGTGCGCTCCGTAGTGCTGCGGTGGGAGAGGCGGCGGGCCGTGCGGCGGGCCGTGGCTGAGGTGGTGAACCTGGGCCAGCGGCCGGGGCGCGTGAGGGTCTCCGTACACGCCGTCCATCACGCCTCCGTAGTGAGCCAGCTCATCATACTGGAGGGAAAGTTGAAGATGAGGACATGAACACGTGCAATCTAAACTATGTGAGAAAAAAGCTGGCACATGTATATTCCTAATTTGTTTATTGGATTCAATATATAGGCATTAGAACAATAAACTAATTTAAGACATGTAGGCCTATTATTTATGATATTATAGGAACACTTCTAAAAAACAAGTTCTTTAAAAAATAAAAAAAACACCTTCATTATATTTCCTGCGTGTATTTACCTTCAATTAACTTAACTCAGGTTTGAGGATATCAAGTCATTTCTGTGGAAAACGAAAAATCTTGTCCAAACCATTTAAAGAACGAACATTCTAAAATAATCTCTCATTTAGACGTACCCTTTGCGCCATCTCCGTCCGCAGTTTCCAGACGCGTTAAGAGAAGTTTGGTGTTGATGTGTAGTTCAATAGATTACTCTTAAATCCGAAGGGGAGAAAAAAATTACAATCCTGTCCTGGGACTGAAATCAATGCAAAGTGTTCCAAAAACAGCTTCTGTCCTCACGCACCAAAAACGCGCACTGGCGGCCAGCAAACTGCTTTTCCCTGTGCTTATCCAACGAGAGAGACTGAGTGACAATGTATCAGATGTGAGTGTTTGATGATGTGAGTGGTCCCTTTCATAGGAATGCGCTGGCTCTCGTGTTCTCAGTGTGTCCTCATGTCCATGTATCTGCGCGCTCACACGCTCACTGTCCGCGTTTTTAAGAGCGCTCTGTGATCTGACGGAACGCGGAGGAGCAGCCCCTGCCTCCTCCTGACGAGCCACTGTGTGCTTTTGAAACGTTGATTTCCGGTCATTAGTTTCAAAATAAATCCGAAGACTTAACCTTTATTCCTCCCTAAAGGACAGTCCTTTCAGCATTAGAAGGAAGTTTACAATTATAAAATAAAAACAATATTATTATATTTATTGATAAAATAGATTATATAGGCCTATAGTAAAGTAATAATAAGTGATAATATAATATAATCATAAGTTTAAATGTCCATTGTGTCGTTTTTTTAGCAGGCTCCACCACACAACATTAGTTATTTTCTGACGCCAAACAATGTGTGATTTACAAAACTAAAGCACCTAAGTGCAAGAATGTTCACTTGCTTTTTTTATTGGATGCATGTACTGAAAAAGTGCTTACAATGTTTCCAAAACACATTTGGATTTCCTTGTGTTTTTCCTGTGTTCAAAGCATGTATTGGTTGAACCACATAAAAACTATAAACTTGGGGCGCTACGGTGGTGTTGTGGATAGAGCACGTACCATATTGGCTCCAGCCTTCGTTGCAGTGGTTGTGGGTTCAAATCCGACCTGTGGACCTTTACTGCATGTCATCCCCCCTCTCTCTCTCTGTCTTCCCATTTCAACTCTGTACTATCCAATAAAGCTTGAAAATGCCAAAAAATTATCTTAAAAAAAATATATAGGGGAGAACGGGGTAATATGAGCCACTTTTTATATTTGCTCCCCTCTAAGCGAGCTAAAATGATTTATCACTCAAGTTTACACATTTCCCATTAATTCAGGATGTTTCCTAGAAATGGGCATTAGCAGAATTTTTTCAAGACAAAGGGCAGTGAAGATATGATTGTTTTAAAAAAAGTTGTCATGTGGCTCACTTTACCCCAGCTGTGGGGTAAACTGAGACAGACCAGAAAAATCAAGGGGTAAACTGATCCACTTACTTTTTCCACTCTAAACTACCATAACAACACACATTGTAACAGTTAGAATCCTGAAAACTAGCCACACATTCCAGAACTAATGTCGGACTAGTAAAAGAATGATGGGGTTTCGTCAATTAAGCAAAGCAAATTTTCTAAACACTTGAAAGTAACTCTGAACAAAATCAAATACAACATATTATAATTCAAAAGGTTTTAATAAGATTCAAATGAAAGATAGAACCAGTTAGATTAGAACAGCCTGGGACTCAGAACACAGGAGAAGACCCAACTGGAATATAACATCAGCCTGTCATACTCTACAACTAGGCCTACTCTACATTCCAGCCCTGAAGGTTACAGGGAAAGATGAGAAGGTGCTCTTTCCGTGTGGTTGCCCCAGGTCGTCTTCCTGGTGTATTTCCTTGGCATGATGGCTTTTCTACAATGTGTATGACATTAAAATAAAACATATGTTATGTAATATTACATTAAAATATGTTTAAGACTAAACTTAACTTGTGCCTCATGGTGGGGCAAAGTGAGACAGTGGCTCACTTTCCCCCACAGCATTTGGCTCACTTTCCCCCACCACCACAATTTGAGAAAAAACTACCTCTCTTAGCATTTTAGGCTAATCTTTAGCTAATATCATCACATGGTTTTTATATGTTGGTAGTTCATCAACACGTATGCTAGAAGTTTTTCTACGTGAATACATTTGCTTTGGCACAACAGTTGATTAAGTTGACAGCAAGAAAATTTACTTTTACATGCAAAATACCTATTTTGGTGAAAAAAACATGCTTACCACAGCACCATGAAGTCCTCTCTTTCAGGGCCATGGGGAAATGAGAGGGGCTTTAAAACATATATCTCACATGAACAAAAATGTTTTCCGTTGCCTAGATACAGGGGGTGGCTCACATTACCCGATGCCTCAGATTCCCCCGTTCTCCCCTATATATATATAAACTTGGTTACTATATCATAGTGACTGTAACTTTAACTAACTCCTGCATGAGTGACAAAGTACTGGATTCTCGAATGAATTCTAATGCAAATACAATCAAATAAACAACATAGTGTTCTTTTATTATGTAGAAAACAAAATCTCCATGATGTCAAACATGACTGTTGTCCAAAAGTTCAATGGGGTCGAAAATGCATCCATCTAGCCCACTGTTACTCTCTCTACTGTATACATTTCAGACTTAATGCTTTTATTTTGAAGAAGACCTTGACCACGAATACTAGTGTTTGCCAGCTTTGTATTGTATGAGGGAGTTGAAAAATATCAACTGGCTGAATATAGGAATGTTATGAGGAAACAAAAACAGGCTGATAGCTCAAACTCATACTGGTGATAACACAAACACTGCAACTACTGATGATACAATATCTATTTGCCATCTGCCTTCATGTCAGAAGGTCAACATTCATTGTGTGATGCTGCTGGGGTTAGTGACACAACTCCTATCATTGTCAATTCTGTCTGTAATTGTCAATTTTAGTCACTTTATTTTCTTAGATCTTCTTACATGAGTGGAGGGTTGTCATGGGATTCCAGATTTATTTGAAAAGCGTTAACAATGTTGTCATTGTAACATTATTTTTACACTGCTGTTTACATGACTATACATGACAATGTCTTAGTTCGAATATGATCTTAACTGGGTTAATATTGGAGTATTTCTGTGCATGTAAACATGGTCATTTGCTTATGTGAGTGTCACTATAACTGTGTTTACCAAAGCTGCACATTGTTGGACAATAGAATGCACTTTGGCATTGATTACCACCATGACTAAAGCCACCAATAGCATTTAATAAGTTCACCAAGGCGGCTGCACAGTTATTCAATTACACCAGATACCGTATTTCCTCAAGAATAACAGCCCAAATAAAGGCCTGGCGAAAGAAGAACAGAACAGTTCTATCAACTTAATTTAATAAATTCAACAATACAATCATGTTATTTTCAACACTCCACAGTTGTGGATTTCTTATTTAAAGTGTAGTTGTCCTCTTTCAGTCACAGCTTCTTGTATGTTCCAGCCAAAGTGTGTTTTGTCACAATATAGCTACATTTGAAGTTGCATATTGGAACGGTACAAGTTAAGTTATTCTGTCCACTGAACTGTTACATGGCTTTTATTTGAAAAGACACAGGAAGTGTTGAGTTTGTATTAAGAGAATAATCTGGTTACAGAAATTGAAATGGTGAAACAGAATCAGTCGGAAAACAAGGAGGTGTTAAGGATAGGAACATAGAGGGAATTAGAGATAAGGGCATGTCTCTAGTGTAAGCCTATTGAGTTCTGCATCATTTCAAATTAATGTAGGGGAGAGCGGGGGAATGTGAGCCATCGGGTAATGTGAGACACCCCCTGTATCTTGGCAATGGACCACATTTTTGGTCATGTGAGATATACATGTGTGTTTTCAAGCCCCTCTCATTTATTTCCCCTTGGCCATGAAAGAGAGGACCTCATGTTGATGTTGTAAGCATGTTTTTTTCACAAAAATTTATTTTTTGCATGTAAAAGTTAATTTTCTTGCGGTCAACTTAATCAATTGTTGTGCCAAAGCAAATTGATTCAGGTAGAAAAACTTCCATCATAAATGTTGATGAACTACCAACAGAAACCATGTGATGATGATAACTGAAGATTAGCCTGATTTGCTGAGAGAGGTAGTTTTTTCTCAAATTGTGGCAGTGGGGTAAAGTGAGACAGTGTCTGTGCCCTCTTTTAATGAATCCATTATATTTGAGGTAGCAAGGAGACTAGTTTGAATAAGACAAAAGACAATGTGGGCTGGAGGTGGGGGTTGATGGTTGAAGGGGTGTCAGCAAGGGCATGGTTTAGCACGTATGTATGTGGGGGACAGGAGAGTGACCATTAACACCAATAGACTCTAAGTAATATGTCTTTATTCAATGAATGATCCCAATAAAACAAATGCAGAAAAATATTAATCAAAGACTCAAAAGATGGAAAATGACAGCTGGGTCTAGTCCTGTGTTCTGAGTCCCAGGCTGTTCTAGCTGGTTCTGATTGTTCTTTGCTCTGACCCAGACACTAGCTGGCTCTAAGGGTCCTGTGTTCTGACCCCCAGACTGTGTTTTAATCTAACTGGTTCTATCTGTCATTTGAATGTTAATTATTGGATATGAATTATATGGTGTATTTGATCAGAGCTACTTTCAAGTGTTTAAAAAAAAAATTCTTAATTGACTTGAATATTTGGTTTTCAAGCTAGCTGTCAGGATTGTAACTGTTACAACATTTGTTGTTATGGTAGTTTCAGAGTGGAAAAAGTAAGTGGATCAGTTTACCCCCTTGATTTCTCTGGTCTGTCTCAGTTTACCCCACAGCTAGGGTAAACTGAGACACAAGACAACTTTTTTTAAAACAATCATATTTTCACTGCCCTTTGTAATGAATAAATTCTGCTAATTACCCAGGGGGCAAAGTGATTTTATGGACATGGAGCGTTGTAAAAGGTTGTTCACCAAAAATGACATCTAGGACCTTCCACGATCACAACCTGGGTGGACAACCTTGTCAACAAGCTGCTGGAAAGCTACAGCGGGCCGACATAGCAAATCAGAACCACTGTTTAAGTGAATGGGGATGGGCTATTGGGGAATTTTTTGAACTTATAGATATCATTATGAAACTTTGCCAGTTGATTACTGACATTAAAACAACAACTTTTTGTATTACATTATTTTCCAAAATGTTTAAATAAATATGAAAAATCATCATTATCTTACTAATGATGCGTACATTTGCATATCTGCAAAGCCCCAAAATCTAGATGTTGGAAGAAAACAAGGTCAATTTGTTTTTAAATTTTGAAAACAAAACAAGTGTCCAACTGCCTGAAGCCTTTCCTAATCACAGTTCAATTTTGATCAATAACCCATAGAAAATCATTTTTTTACACAGTTACATTTGATGTGCCATGGACCAAAAGTGTCCTTTTGGAGTCTCCAGCTGGTATTTTAGGAAACGGCTAGACATTCCCTTGGAAAAAACAGTGTAAAAAATTCATTTTCTATGGGTTATTGATCAAATTTGAACTGTGATTAGGAAAAGCTTCAGGCAGTTGGACACTTGTTTTGTTTTCAAAATTTAAAAACAAATTGACTCTGCTTTTGTCCAACATCTAGATTTTGGGGTTTTGCAGATATGCAAATGTATGCATCATTAGTAAGATATTGATGATTTTTCATATTTATTCAAACATTTTGGAAAATACTGTAAAACAAAAAGTTGTTGTTTTAATGTCAGTAATCAACTTGCAAAGTTTCATAATGATATCTATAAGTTTAAAAAATTCCCTATTAGCCCACCCCCATTCGCTTAAACAGTGGTTCTGATTTGCTCTATGTCGGCCCCCTGTAGCTTTCCAGCAGCTAGTTGACCAGGTTGTCCACCCAGGTTGGGATCCTGGAAGGTCCTGGATATCATTTCTGGTGAACAACCTTTTACAACGCTCCATGTCAGTTTTTCTAAAAAAAGGGGTTTTGCCCCCTAGGTAAATGCCCTTTTCTTGGAAACATCCTGAATTAATGGGAAATGTATAAATTTGACTGATAAATCATTTTAGCTACCTTAGAGGGAAGCAAATGTAAAAAGTGTCTAACATTACCCCGTTCTCCCCTACATTGTATTATTATGTTTCTCATTAATTGGTTTATTTATTATTTATGTTCATCACCTGTCAACATTTCGCTCTGGAAATTGTTCTACAAAAACACACAGGTAAGTGTGAATCGTGTATATTTCAAAGTCAAATGCGCATTAATGGAAATATTGTTTAACTTTGATCAAATGTGTTGAGAACAGATATTTTCGACATTAGATAGATTGGCAGGGAGCCTTCACACAGTGAATTAAATTAGCTCTGATATTGGTGATATTTATTTATTTATAAATAGATGGATGGATAGCTGAAGGAGCCTGTCACTTATCTTGTTCATTATCTTCAGCAGCTTGTGCAACATCCTTCTCTTGACAACCTACTGTAAGTGCCCTAGATCAGTCTCCAAAGCAGAGCCAGCCTTCATTATCACTGTTCAGCTTCTTAAGAGTCACTGGCTCTGAGAGTACAGTCCCCCGGTAGTAAACATCTGCTCAGACATGAGCCATCTGCGGCACAAACTGTGTGTCCATCAGGTAGTCAAGAATCCAGAAGGTTTTGGGGACGTCTACTGCATCATTTGGAGCTTCTCACACAGCAGTGTAGGCTGGTAGGCTGGATCATGTTAAAGGTGCAGGAAACCTCACACTGCTGCCTGCTTTGTTCAGAGAGAGTGGGTTCACTGAAGCAGGTAGAAAATGCATTCTTCTTCTTCTCCAAGATATGGGTGGATCCACTGGTCTGAGATGGACCAACATCAGCCTCTCAAGGACTTTTCATGAGGTAGGATGTTAGAGCAAAAGGTCTTAAGTCATTGAGGGTAGACGGCTGCTATCTTGTTGCATACTACCTCAGGAGGGCCCTGAGGCTGACACCATCCGGACCGCGGGCGTTATTCTGGTGCAGTCTCTCCAGCTGCCTCTTCACCTGACCGTTGGAAATGGACAAGACGGGGAGATCAGTGTCTATACTGACTTGGCTGGAGGTGTGGATGAGCCTGTGCTGTAGTCCGTGGTTGGGGTTGATGGATGAGGGAAGGCACAGTATACAATGTCACTCACTGTGGAGGACTGTGAGAGGAAAGCAGCTGTGGGGACAGGGCGGGTGGTGTGGGGTCTGTGTGGCTGGGGAGGAGGCAGCTGAGGATCCAATGCTGAATCTATTGAAGAAGATGTTAAACTCATTTGTTTTTCGTGAAAGCCTGTTATCTTTTTCATTCCTGAACGCACATCCTGCATGTTAAATTTCTCTCCAGCGTTTTCATGTATGAGTCATTGCTCTGCCTTTGTCTAACTTCCAGCTCCCTGTATGCTCTTCAGCAATTCCCTGTCCCCATCTCTGAAGTATCTCTCTTATTTTATTCAGCAGTGCCCTCAGGTGTCTGGTGATCCTGGAGCCTGCAACAGTTGATGACAGAACAAACAGGGACAACAATAGCACATGTGTACCCCGAAGGCAGATATTATGTACGAAAATCACCGCCAACAGTTCAATATCCAGCCTGTAGAAGCAGCACTTCCATCACCTTTCTTCTTTTCACAAATTATTAATTAAAATGTGGGAAAGAATTGTATAATTTTTCCCTGACCACCAGTGTCCACCACAGTTTTCAATCAGTTACCTCCCCTTCTTCAACACAACTGTCACTGTCATCTTCAATTGCTTAGGAACTGCAACCCTCCCCACCATGTCTGCACCTCCATATCCTGTCCATGAATGACACAAACAGGAGAGTAAGTAAGTATACCTCTGTAATGGGCACACACACTCTGGTACCCCTTTTTGAACAGGGGAACCACCACCCCAGTCTGCCACTCCTTGAGCACTGTTCCAGACTTGCACGCAATGTTGTTGATGTTATCACCTCAGGGCCTTGTCATTGTGCAAGTGCTCCTTCCACCGCCCGATCACCTCCTCAACAGTGTCCTATCCAGACTGTGCACAGCTTGGATTAAAAAGAAAGGGTCTGCACGAGGTGTAAGTTGAAGATCTCTCTGACAGGGGCCTCCTCCAGATGTTCCCATTTCATCTGCACTACCCGTTTAGGCTTACCAAGTCTGTCTAGAGTCTTCCCCTACCCTTTGGCCCGACTCAACACCAGATGGTGATCAGTTGACTGCATCTCTTCAACCAAGGGTCCAAAACATGCAGCCTCAGATCAGACGATACAATCAGAAAATTCGATCATCTTCCTTTGTCCGAAGAGTTTTTTGTACCATGTACATTTATGAGCATCCTTATGTTTGAATATGGTTTTCGTTAAAGACAATCCATGACAAGCACAGTAGTCCAACAACAACGATCACTCGGGTTAAGATCAGGGAGGCAGTTCCCTTTCCAGGTTTCCAAGAGTTAAAGTTAAGCTAAAGGAGCCCCATGCAGGACTCCGTTCAGTGTCTCACAGAAGCCCAAATACTCTAAACTAACAGATCTAACTAATTAATGCACTGGATGCCACAATTTTGCCTCAGATGTCCAAAGACGTTACAAGTACCACCATGTGGCCAACTATTAAGCAGCTCCTTTTTGGAAAATAACTATGAATAGTTGTGAGGTGTAGAAAGAAAAACATTTTTTAAATTATTTGGAGGAAGACCTTATCAAAATAGGCCACACACATTTCCAACAATATGTTTCGGCTAATTGAAATGTTCTTACAAATACCCTTCTCTCCAGAGACCCTACATATTTTTTCTAATCTGCAGCATTCTTGGCATCTGAAATTCCTATTTTATATCAACCAGTTTGACAGTCAGATAAGAACACTGAACTGAATAACCTGTATAGATTGATTGAATTTGATTTGTTTTTGTTAAATCGCTTACTCTTCTATTTGCTCTTCCACTATTTCAGAAGTAATGCTGCTGAAAGTTATATTTTAGAATTTGTACTCAACTCTGAAACATTGAAATAAATGATAAAAATACAAATATGTAATAAAATGTGGATAACAAAAATTACCAATCATGTAAGTTATACAAATGGATTTATTTATTATTTTTCAGTTCAGTGACCTGTTTGGTTCATTAGCTGTCTCTGTTTCCTCTTTATGCACACTGATCAAGCTTTTGCTTAAAAAGTCGAATATTTCCAGCAAGTTATTATTTTCATTAGGAATATCTTACACCCTTTCTTTTGATATGCCCTGTCAGTAAATTATTAAAGGCATACATTTGAATTATAAATACACTAACTAAAAGGAAACAGGCCAAACATGCCCCAGGCTACATCTATCCTCATCGCATATCATTTCCATGTCTCTCAATGTTTCCTCCTCTCCTCCTTTGTGTTTACCTCCCCCTTCCCTCCTCGGCACACACCCTCCCACCATCCAGGCCAGCCAACGTGATCTGAATGGAGGCTGATTCAGGGTGTCAGGCCCTGTCTTAAATGTAATAAATTACCATCTAGCCAGGGAATGGTGCATCCCTCCCGACACATCACCAGAGAAGGGGCCTGTGCACCACCATCCTTGACCTCCTCCTCTACCCCCCACCCCTCACACACACACACACACACACACACACACACACACACACACACACACTCACTAACCTCACCCTCCAATTCCCCATCTACACACCCATCCCCTCCATCTTCAACCGGCCCTGGTCTGGCTGGCTCTGTCACCCGTCATCCTTTGCCCCAGTGAGAATCATTAAGATTGTCAGAACTGACCAGGAAAGGAGGCCAGGAGAGACTTGGGTGGAGCTGGGGGAGGGCGGGGGGGGGGGGGGGTTACATGTGTACGTGAGAGAGGAAGATTGCGTGGTAGCATGCAAGAATGCATAAATGTGTATTTGCATGTACTGTGGTTGCTGCCCTGAGTTTTATGCACAAGTGTGTGTGTGTTTAAAGTATAGAGTTCAGAACCAAGTCGGGCTGGACCTAAATTATTTGCAATCCTAACAGCTCCCATTATTTCTACATTACTGTGGGCCAGTCCAGTATGCTCATTGTGAACAATCCTGCAGCTTTCGGTTCAGTTCACTGAGCAAAGTGTAGTGTGGCAATGCTGAAATTAAGAGTGCGGGGTGGACGGGTATGTAGCACATCCAATGTATTCAATCACTATACAACATTTTATTGTATTGTTATTGGAGTAATCTTTCCTGAATTGTAACCATGTTATAATTGGAATATATCAATGTTGTGGAGATAAATCATTTTCAAAAACCCTATTGTCCAGATATTTGGACCCCAAAGGGTTTCTACAGCAGTGTCTGACAGGTTGGAAATGACCAGATATTCCCTTTTGTTTAATCTCTCATTTAAGTTTGTGTAAGCAGTCTGGTCAGCTGTGTTTAGTGATGTTGACGCATTCCAAGACCTCAGCACCTGAGATATCCCCAGCAGATTCAAAGGTAAGGCTTTTTCTCTGTCCAAAGACGGTCTCTGGTTTCAGATGTGAATGTCATTCCTGATTTTTCTTCGGTCATCCACTAGCTCCTGCGTTAGTCTGTCCAGGCCTTACATTGGAACGTGGCCTAGGAACATGCTCAAAGGGGATTTGAATAACCAAAGCTGCCCTCTACATGGGAACTTAGCACCACATCATCTCCTCTCCCTCATGCTCCCTCTGACAGTAGGTCCCTATGTGACACACTCAGATGATCATAAGCCTGTTAAGACTGCCTTCAGTTAAAGTCCATGTGCATACCTCTCACAGTGTTTAAGGTACTAATTGTTGGGCTTTGAAGAAAGGTAACCTTCATCATTTCCATAAACCATAAATCCAAAGGATACTTGTTATAAATCTCTCAACTAATGCAGCCCCTACACACCATTCATCTTTCTGATAATCAGTCTGCATGCTATTACTCATCAGACAACATACTGTCTATACTGTTGGAAAATGTAACGTATATGTGAAATGTGTGTGTATATATATTTTTTTTCTTTAATCTACTAAAAGCTTTGATTGGAAATGTAATTCCAATACAGATGTCTTTATGAATACAGCTATGAACTGTATATTGAATATTTTCTTATTCTTGCATTTATTCATTGCTTATCATATCATCTTTTCTCTGAATGAAGTTTCCATGCAAAGTTCAATGTATCCAGCATGATCCGTCCCGCAGAGGCAGAGATGTTCTGACACTAGTTCCTATTATGGGTCACATTCAGAAAGCCTTGCATCTTTTAATCAAACCCTCCCTCTAGCAAAGGGATCCTTTAAGTGAGATAAGAAAGTGTCAAGCTTCAAAATCATTGTCTGCATTCCACTTTGACTGTGACTTTTCAAACAAAGTCAAGTTTTTTTTTTTTTTTTGTCTTCCAAAACCTAGGTTGAATTCAGTGAAATTCATAGTGTCTTCTATCTATAATCCAAACCAGACAGAGAACAGAAAAAAATCCTTGTATTTGAGGTTAAATCCACCAGTAAGAATCCATGTCAAAGCTTGTGAAGGGAGTCAGAGGAGGTGATTATTTACTGCTCCAGTCGGAGCCTGTGATTGCTTTGTCTTGCACCTATGGGTCACCGCTCACTGTGTGGGATCTGAGAGAAGACTCCCTATGTGCGCCTGTGTGTGTGTGTGTGTGTGTGTGTGTGTGTGTGTGTGTGTGTGTGTGTGTGTGTGTGTGTGTGTGTGTGTGTGTGTGTTCTCCTCTAATGATTAGCCTGTCATTGTTGAGTGGTGTGCCGAGGTGGCAGACCAGACCAGGGCACCCTTAAGTCCTCATTCTGGGTGCATCTGTAAATATGTGTATTCATGCGGGTGTTTAGTGGCACAGTAAAGAGATGGCCAGAATCGTGTGTGTGTGTGTGTGTGTGTGTGTGTGTGTGTGTGTGTGTGTGTGTGTGTGTGTGTGTGTGTGTGTGTGTGCGTGTCTGTGTCTGTGTGTGTCTGTACACCCCCCCCCCCAGTCTGGGCGTCAGTATTAATGAGCCCAGATTTCATTTCCGATGAGCGATTATTTGACTGTTCATTTGGCTAAGATTTATGAGGAGGCCCTATATCTGTAGCCTGCAGCACTGCTCTAGTCTTTAATAATGGGAAATGAACACATTAATCACCCTGAAGCAGTCAGCCACAGAAAGCAAGGGGAGCACCATCCAATCTGCATCACAGGACCAGAGAGAATATCACTTCATATTCATTCAAAAGCCTTATCTAGAACATGGTGGTAGGAAAAAATTACCTGTCTAATTGAATATGATTTAACATCCCTAAAAATTGAGCAAGAGTCACACACATTGATACACACACTCACACACTTACTGTATGGCTCCTGCTCTGATCAAAGGAAAAACCGCAGCCCGTTTTCCTGCTCAGTTTACAAGCTGAGGACTCGGGATAAACACGGTCACCACAACAAACGCACAGGGTTTACCCAGGGTGGAGCAGGGGCATGAGTCACTGGGCTACCTATCCCTAAGCACACCTGATGCTGGGCCAGAGCTCTGAGATACCTGGACAAAAGATCACAGGCAGCGCTGCCTTTTCACTGCCTTCACCTATCAGGAGCCACAGAAACACTCACAGAACAGCACAGAGATTACATCAAGTGGCATTATAATGGCCTGAACTGATTTCATACAATCGTGTACAGCTTAGCCTCCCTTTAAAAGCATTAATGCAGGACCTGCTTTGATGATTCCCGCTCTAAAGGGTATTTTGAAAGAGAGACTAATGCTATTACTGTTTATTATTAAAATACAAATGTATGCTGCTGATTTGGAAGTTTTAAATCTTAAAATTGGTTTAAGATGCATGTGGTTACTGGCGGTAACATGGGTACATACATACATTCTGCTGGAAATGCAACCGTAGCCATAAACTGTACTTTGCAGGTTTGTCCAAAATGGTTATTAATTGTAAGATACTTGGGTGAGGAAATGATTGTATGGATACATGGGCACAGTAAAATATACCTTGAGTGTCAGTTCTGCTACCCTAAGTGAACCTGACGGGCCATTTTGTTAGCAGCCAAACAAACATTATTATTATTATTATTATTATTATTATTATTATTATTATTATTATTATTATTATTATTATTATTATTATTATTATTATTATTATTATCCTATTGTCTTAATAAAGAGGATAAAAGGAGGCGTGGTGATACTGAATAAGTTGTGTGCATCACTGCTCAACCAAAAACAATGTCAAACTACTGAATAGAGACAATTACAATAGCAATAATATGAATATACTGACCATATACTATAAGAGCCTGGTTTTGTGTAGGGAAAATAATATAATTAGTATATCTTTAAAACTGTGTCTTCTACCAATAACGTTGGCAAACCCAGGTTATAACAGTGTAGATGTGTTATTTTGTGTTTTTTTTTCTTGTGAAAACATTATTTAAATTGAACTACTATACTACTGGCTAACTAACTTGAACCTTAAGGCCTATATTTTCTATTTAGATCAGTTGACAAACACAATTTACATTGTGAAATATTAATGACATTTAATTTGGCTCATAATATACTGTAAAGTGTATTTTTTTTAATTGTTCCACTGCATCTATTGATCAGTAAATGGCTAGAGAATAACTTCACTTCATGCTGTCTGGCTCTGAAATTTCATAAAGGGATGACTTTATGTATAATTCACGCGCATTTGTTCACTTTAGGTTTTTGCTTCTTGTTCAAGCCATGAATGCTGCTAACCGATGAAGAGAAAAATATCTTGTTTATGTATGCCTGGGAGAACTGCACTCCAAACAGAGAATGATTCATCATCTCTGTGTCCTTGTATTATTCCTTACTGTTTCTCATATTTTACTTCCAGTCCAGTTCTCATTATATAAAATTACAAATAAATTTAAAAAAAACACAAAAATACCAAGTCCTCGTCGTTCATTAATGTTGGGCCCTGCTCTGTTCTGTCACTAAAGATCTGGTTGGTCATTAACCATTCAATGCACTGGAGTGATTTTGTGTGTGTGTGTGTGTGTGTGTGTGTGTGTGTGTGTGTGTGTGTGTGTGTGTGTGTGTGTGTGTGTGTGTGTGTGTGTGTGTGTGTGTGTGTGTGTGTGTGTGTGTGTGTGTTTTCAGTCCCTTGGGCAATGTGGACCAAAGCCAGCAAGCTTATTATGTCTCCTTTGGAGGATTTTAATTGTTAATTCAGAACAAAGAATTTTGCTCAGTGACCAATGCTGTGCAACATCCCATGGTGTTTGTGGGTGTGTGTTCATGTATTTATATACTGTATATACACCATCATCCACAAATACCCTCCTTTATCCATGGTACCAAAAAGAAAATGAATAATACAAACAAGGGTAAGTGATTATTCAAAAGATGTGTTTAAATCTGAGATGGACCAGGTTAAGAATTAAGCTGTGATTCTTTTTGCAACACAATAACTATCCTACAAAAAAATAAGCTGCTCACTACAACTTTACCACACAGTTAAAGACCATGTTTCCTAATTGCTCTTGATCTGACACTTAACTTCAGATAATTTGATGATTTAGGATGACACAAGTATGAACTATTAAAATAGCATAAACAAATCACTCCTTGACAGAAGAATTGATTTTTTTACTGGTCAATCATAAGGTTCAAGACATGAGCAGTAAATGTCCCTGGCTCAAAGAAACATAGATAAAAGCTCATAATCATTTTGAAGCCCCTGGCACAGAGCTGGGCATAAATTTAGTGCTATCACAACCTGATTTCTGCCACACATTTTAATAGGCTGATGTATTGTATGAGTGCATGGCAGACCTGTTATGCCCCCTGCTGGCTCAGCTGGTGATCTGCATTTCCTGGCTGGACAGCGCAACACCGCCATCTACTGGACAAATGACCATACAGTTAGTTGTCAGGTATTATGGTTTGTGACAAAATTCCCCAGTTTACAGTGTCATTGTCTGACAAGCACTGTTATGCACTGTTTCCTTTGCCTTGTTCCTCTCATTCATATGGCCTTTTAATTCATAGTCTTCAACCCAGTGGGAGCTCTGCAATTCCTAACCATCAACTTCCTCCAGTGGTGGACAAAGTACTCAACCCCAGTACTTAAGTCAAAGTATAGATACTCCTGGTCAAATATAACTCAACTACAAGTGAAAGTTGCCCAGTCAAAATGGTACTCAAGTTAAAGTACCAGTGTGTTTACTTTTAACAATACTTAAGTATTTAAAAGTACTAAGTGTAAATTTCTGCTAGATAATGGTTAAGGATTAACGTAGGACTGGGGCTCCAACAAGACAAGCGGATAAAATTGAAAAGTGAAGTGACACATTTGAGGGAATTTTGGGCCTTTAGTTGTAATATTAATGGTAAAGATTAATAGGTCATATATGCCTATCTTCTGTGTCGGTCTCACAGACTCTAGGTCAGCCTTGGAGCCTGTTAGGAGACACTCAGGTCAGTTGTATAGATAAAGTCTCATCTCCTTCTACTCCAGAATGTTATGGTTCACTGTGTTCAGCTCTGAACCAAAACATTGGTACGCTTGGTGCCCGAGCCGGGGAGGTGGTAGAGATAGCGCAAGGTTAAAACACAGCTCTAAGCATGAGTTTGTCAGAATTGAAGTGCAAGTCATGAGAGTTGCAGTCCGGTTCTCCATGGCCAAGTCTGTAATAAATATCGCTTCATAATTCATCTAAGTCTCCTGAAATATTCTTCCACCTGAGTTGACCTCCAACGTTAACAGAACTTCCTTCACAACACATATTTCGCTCGAATTATCATTTTAAAATGGTAAATTTTGGAAAATTGCCTTGATTGATGGCCATGGTTGCTCTGTCTTGGTCATGTGTTGTTCTCCATCTCTAGCAACAGGTTCTTCTCCTGCCATCACCATTACCACAATTTTTTATGAATGAAAGAGCGCACCTGGGTGACGTATTTTGGTTTTCACTTGAACACTATCTAAGAGCGGGTACTGTAGTTGGTTTCCTCATGTGATGAAACTAGCATGTGGCTAATTGCATTTTAGAAAATAAAAAAATCAACAGCGGACTTCAAAGCTTTGCTTAGCCTGAACGTTTCTTTTACTTTCTTTGCCTCCTAGAAATGAAGTGGAGTCAGAAGTACAATTTTTGTCTTGGAGTCAAAGTCAAAGTTTCCCCAAAGCAGATACTCAAGTAAAGTACAGATAGTCAGAAAATGTACTTAAGTTCTAGCCTGGAAATCCAGACCTGCCTCTGGCAAATAAAAATTTGCTGGGCCTGTTGGTCTGGACACTCTCCATTGAAGCTCATTAAATATGTCCAAAAATCTGGAGCTACCAATCAAATCGATTTGGGCGGGCGGGGCTCTGGGGCGGACGTAACCGGATGACGACAGTGCTGTGCATGCGCCGTCCAAGCTGTGATAGTAAACAACAGAGATGGCTTCGGCCTCGACACTTACGATTTGGAAGACTCAAATCTTTCATTAGCAAGAAAGAGGAATGTTCTGTTTTGCCGACCGACCACGCCAAAAGTTCAATTTAATTAACAGTTAACCGGCTGTTCGCTAAACGAACGGGCCTTAATACATCACCTTGTTCATTGCTCTGATTGGTTGCAGTGCTATCCAATTGCGTGCAGTGGTATTTGAAATGCACGCGAAGGTGCCCCCCCTTGAGTTAGGAAGGTCTATTGATCGTGGCCAGACCCTCTATCGTTCTAGATATGGGTCTGGATTTCCAGGCTACTTAGGTTCTGTACTCAAGTAAATTTACTTAATTACTGTCCACCACTGACTTCCTCACAGGTGCATGTTAATAAAGAACAGGTTGATATATATATATATATTTTTTTTTTTAAAGATATTTTTTTTGGCATTTTTCAAGCTTTATTTGACAGTACAGAGTTGAAATGGGGAGACAGAGAGAGAGGGGGGGATGAACTGCAGTAAAGGTCAACAGGTCGGACTCCAACCGGTGACCACTGCAACGAAGGCCGGAGCCAATATGGTACGCACTCTATCCACTACACCACCGGAGCGCCCCGGGTTGATATTTTTTAGGGAGATAATTCTAGTGCTCTTTCTGGTTCGAGTTCACTGTAGATGTTTAACCAAGATATGTTATTGACATCGTTTAAGAATGCTTCCTGAGAAAACCCTCTGTACAACCTTTTCAATACGACTCTGGGTGGCTTAGGGTATTTTACTCTTTCTAATTGTTACTACAGTACATTGTGGTCATTACAACCTATTGGAACTTGCAGCATTGGTATATAAATCATCTTTATTTAAGAAATGTCATCTATACAAGATATATATATCCTGGCACCTTTATTAGTCTAGTAGTTTGCATTATAACCATGTATTTAAAAAGGTTGACTATGCAGCATTTGCATTTAAAATTAAATCATTGAGTCGCACAAAAGTAATCAGACTCAATTATCACTTCTGCCTCACTACAATAGGGGTAGCGTGCCGTGTGAGCAGGCACCTACGTTTGGAGGAGGGAGAGAGGACAACACTTTCCAGTTAGACATACAGTACATATCAGTGTGTTAGCCACTGAGCTAACCAAAGCTCAAGGAAGGAAATGGAGAGGCTTCTGCTCTGTGCTCTGGGGCCTCATTTATCAAACTGTGCGTAGGATTTGCATCAAAAGGTGGTGTTCGTAGGATTTAGAAGTGTGTGTGCAAAGAGATACGCCTGTTTCCCTTTGTAAATCACAATCAATCCTAAATGTGGGGCAGCTTTCAAGGTTCATATCACGCCCATAAATGCCTAAAAATAGTCCTTGAAACACCCCAAATGAATATTCATTCACAAAATCATGTTGGAGAGAAAAAAGAAAAAAAGAAACTCGAGGTGGAGGTGCTGATAAGGGAAGTAGAGACACCGAAGGCTATTTTGTTCGGAACCCATACGTAGTGTCGGCATTACAAATGCAAAAAGCCATAGAGTGGCAAAATGTGGCCGATACTGTGAATTCATCTGCGACTGAGGGTCGGACAGTGGCTGAAGTTAAAAAGAGAACGCTCCTACTCAGTTGCACACCATAGGATGCACATTTTTAAGTGATTAATATGTTCATCTCTGTCAGAGCAAACACTGCATTAGTATTATCTACGTGTACATCTCTAAGTCTTCAGCTACCCGGCACAGCCAGCACTGCAAGTCCATAGTTTCTGTATCTAAAAATCACCCACACTTGAGGACTAATGAGAGCACAGCAACATACATACCATTTTGAATTATATTTTATACTTGGCCTTTATTTGCTGCCAAGTCCTCCTCACCGTGGTATTGCAGCTAACACAGAACACAGATGAGTAATACAAATTATTTGACAATTGGTTATCTTTCACAGACATAATTTGACCAAGGAAATTATGCCTATAGGCCCATGTCATATTGATTTGTTACAAATATATTAAATTATTATTAATTCATCATCATTTCTAAGTGTACGTTTCAGATTTGAGAGCTTCAATATGCAGTCTCGATATAAAAGGTGATTTAATTGCATTAAGTGGTGAATAGTGTTTATTTAGCCTACTAACAAATTAACACGATCGATAATGTTTTGCCAACACTCCTTCCTCGCCTTGTTGGCCGGACCTGTGTTTGATTTAGCTGTTATTATATTTTTAAACTCCTCATATGAATTCCTAATGAGAACCTGCTCGTCTTGAGTAAAATACGCCACTCTGGACCTTTCAATTTTGCTCATAAGTGTCAAATGATACGTTCAATGCCCCTTTTATGTGAACGCGCACAGATCCTTGACAACCTGGTTCAACATAGAAAGTTGATAACCGCCATCGTGATATACCCATTATCTCTGATAAGGGCTTTGTGTTATGTTGAACCAGATCAAGAAAAGAGAGCCGGGCTCTGTTGAGTTTGCTTCGTAGTACACCCCTCAGAACTCGGTTCATTCACAACAAATGAAACCTCCTTTCCCTCACAAGAGAACGTCACGGGAGGTGCACAGCAAGCAATCAAGCACAGGTGTGCCCCATACCAATCAAGGCACAGTCTGGGAGCCACAAAATTAACAGAGAACCGAAATGAAGCTTTCGAACATCAGAATCCAGGTTTTTAAACACATGGATGGTGCACAAATGCTTATCAAGAGTTGATTCAAAAGGTTTTCAGTTCAAATGGACATAGCCTCTCATTTTACGGCCCGGCTCTTGGCCACAACAAATATGGAGACACACTCGTGCCAAGCGCATCTGTCGTACAATAAAACGCAAAATGTGTTATTTTTAGTTTTTAAAAAGCTTTAGAGTAGTGCTGAAAGGGCAAATACATTCTAATCATTCAAACCTCTGCAGAAACTTATTTATTTCATGGGAGAAAAAAACAAGACAGGTGTTAAATGTTTAAAATGTACCATTATCGGACAGTTGGTGGTGTGTCGGTTTCTCCTCCACCACTTATGCCCACACCTCCAGTTGGTGTTGCATTTCAGAGCAGCAACACTCTTTTTAAGTCAGACCACTTTTTCTTCACCTATGTAAAGAAATTGCGACATAAAATTGCATTTGAGCGATAACACTGATAATACACCAATCAGCTGGAGATCGTTTGTCAACACCAACGCTGTTCACAGCAGCAGGTATATCCTTCCTAACGGCTGCCTTCTGACGTTCTTTGATTTTAATGCTCTGAAATTAAACACTTTTATTTTTTCTACTTTCGCTGTTTTGCTGTCAATTTCTAATTCAGAGAAGTTCCTCTTCTTTACCATAATGTGCATATCCATGTCGTAAAACCTCTGGGCGAGGCCTCTAAACTGAGAAAATATAGGGCCGTGATATTCAAATCACGCTTGTTTTCAACCGCCACAATGCCGATCTGGTGTACGCTGAGATTGGCGAGGTACGACTGTTCGATAAATCCCACGTGATACCTGGCGTAGGGTGATATTTGCGCCAGAATCTGCACTAGTTTCCACGCAAGTTTGATAAATCAGGCCCATTGGGTCCACAAGGTCAGGGGCCACCAAAGGCACAGCAGGGGGTCTCTCTCTCCTGATGGTGGCGATGTTATGGAGGATTACGCAGGCCGATGTCACTTCACACGCCCGCTGTGGAGTAACCCTCAAGCCACGAAGATAGTTAAAGCAGGACTTGATGACCCCAAATGTCATCTCTATCCTGACCCTGCATTTACCGAGCGCCACATTGAAGGCCCTCTGTGGTGGTGTCTGCAGGTCAGGATAGGGGGTCATCAAGTACTTTGCGCTGGCATAGTGGCATAGCCCCTGTCCCCAAGCAACAGTCCGTCATAGTGTCCTGTTAATAAAAGGAGAGAATAATTAATTAAGCATTGTCAAACTCAAACAAGCAATATAATGATATATTTAGAAGTCATACCTTGCTCAAATAGGTGTCCTAGAGATGACTCACGGAAAATGCGTGAGTCATAGACTGAGCCCGGCCACTTAACGCATATTGAATGAGATATTGCCTAATTTGCATACTTTATTAAACGTTTTAGACTAAGTGTAATACAAAAAGTATTTCTTATAATATGAAGATTAATCTGGTAAAAAAGTATGAGGATATCTATAAAGGAAAAAAAGTCCCATTCACCACGTAGTGTGATACTAGTGTAACCTGTTGTGGTCATTTTCAGGACTTTCCCCCCCGGATAGAGATTTTGTCACACATCCCACGTTGTTCACTGGGGTCATATTAGTCTATAACAGTTGAGATATTCTCCGCTAAATGAAGCGCATACAAAACTTTCCCAGGACCTCCACTAAGCCTCCGACCAAACCTCCTGACAATTTAAAAACACAGTTTTTAAAACATGGAATAAAACTTTTAGTCTGTGAAAGTCCAAATAACAATGGACCAGAGTCTCAATTTGGTCACAGAATGGACAGTTCTCGGATAAAGTGGGGTTGATATTTGCAATGAAAACATTCACTGCCAGCGCCCCCTGCAGGATCCTCCACTGCAGGTCTCCTGTTGTCTTGTTGAGTGGAGGCTTGTAGAGGAGCCTCCACACAGGCACACGGCCCTACAGCCTCTCCTTCCACGACGTGTCCCTCCTAGTGCCCAGTTTTTGACTGTAGATCCACCCTTGACTTGGAAAGGCCCATGGGTTTCACCAGTCGGTCGGGTCTACTGACAGACCGAGCTCTGGAAACGGATCCCCTTCATCCTGTACATCCGCCCCATTGAAGTAGTCCTGCAGCATCTCTAGCTGGTCACTGGTCAGTTTGGTAGTCCATTGGTTCATGATGCTTCTGGTTCGCCAGCTGGACCTCAGGCCCAGGAGAGAGCTACAGCTTCAGTGTTGTGGAGTCCGGGCCCTGGCACGTCAACCACGTCCCTCAGCTCGACGACCCCAGTGGAGCATAGGCACTTGGTGAGGCCAGGTCTGCTGCTATCCTGCACATACAGCCGGGCCTTGCACACCAGGGGTTACTCCAGGAGCCAGAACAGAGATGCTGCGGTCCCCAGTCTGCCCCATTTAAAAAAGAGTCCATGCTTTAAAAACACCATGGTAAAAAGGAGGCAAGTTACAAACACGAAAAAAAACCACAATTCAATAAAAACAAAGATTAATCTAACACCAGGCTCGCTATCTTCCTTAAAATGATACCTGTTACCTGTCTCCAGATGACATCATCATGGCCCCGAGAGGTACAGGCTGGACAAACTGCAGCCTGAAAGCCGCCGTTCTGCTCCCCAGGTGTACTAACCCCTGCCCCCCCTCTTCTTTTGGAAGGTATAATACACTCTGAGGAACCCAATGCAACCTATCCCAAAAGGAATTTAAAATGACAGTTTGGACTTTTTGCAACAGAACAGCAGGGAGTTTCTAAACGTCTAAGTCTGTGCCCCAAGGTGGAAGATACAAGATAATTGATTATCAGGACCCTTCCTCTGTACGACATGTGGCGAAGGAGCAACCTCTACTTAGCCAGCTTCCCCTCCACCTTCTCTAGCACACACTCCCAGATGTTCTTTTCTGCTCATCCCCCAGATGAACCCCCAGGTATTTAATTGACAGCAGCTTATAATCCACGCACGGCAGCGAGACCGGCATCCAGTTCTTGATCTCTTGCAGGTCTCCTTTCTTGGGGCAGCAGAGTAAGCACAGCTCTCCTGCAGCTCTGGGGGAGAGAGGAGTCCTTAAAGCTCTCTGAGAAACCCCCCAGCATGTCCCATTTCAGTTCTGCCAGAATTTGGGGCATACACATTAATAAATACAACAACAAAAAAGCTAATATTTTGCCTTGACCACCAGCAGTCTCCCCTTCCCCTGCTCCTCCACCACATGAGATAAGGGCACAACAGATTTTGGGAAAAGGAGAGCCACTCCTGCACTTGTGCTGCTAAAATGGCTTGAAATGACTTGACCCTCAAACTCCCTCCTACAGTCTGTTTCATTAAAAACATCACTGTGAGTCTCCTGGAGCATTATATATATCATTATATTCATTTTTTTAAGTGTAAAAGATTCAAACAGGCAAGCCATCTTCCTCACATCTCTAGCTCCATTTAAATAACTGAAATGAAGTCCCGGGGTGCACCTTTCGGTGCAGCCAATGGGACACAACAGTGGGGAAAAGAGGTGTGTCAAGGTGGCGCTCTTTCGTTACTTTAGGAAACATAACTTCAAAGGCCAGTGTCACCAGGGGGTGAGTGGCACTGAGAGGGGGACACTGTCCAGGCTGGGATTTTTACAATACCTTCAAAAGAAAGTCCTATTTCATGTAACTTGCAAACTCAGCGGGGGTTCCGTTCTGTGTCCGTCTGGCTGAAGATACAGTGTCCCTTAAGTCAACATGCTGTAAGGTACGAACACACTGCACTCCGCGGCGGTTGGCCGCGCGAATCGCAGGTTCCGCGCTGTGTGATCATATTGGCTCATTTGTGTCCGCCGCCCGACCAGAGTAGTCTTCTCTACTCTGGGGATATGCTGGCGCTGGTGCTAACCGGTGCTGAGGGGACCAGTCTGCTGTGCTGATGGTGCTTTACCCAAGCTAACCGGTGCTAACTTGGTTCATAAAGCAAAACTGATAGCTGTACACAGAACAGCAGGCAACAGACAAACTGTGACTATTATGTTTTCATCCATCTTAATTTCCTCTGTCCGTCGTCCCGAAGCGAGTGACGTCGGGAGGAGCTCAACGCTGATTGGCTATCAAATCCAATCGCGGCCGGCGTGGTGCCGCGCAAAATACATTGACTTTGTGTGTAAACTCGCCGCGCGGCGGTGTGCAGTGTGTTTGTGCCTTTAATGGGCGGCCGGCGGCGAGTGGCTCACGCGGCGCGACCAGGGCGGCGCGGCCGCCGCAGAAGTTGAAAATATTGAACTTTTTGCCGCCGGCCGCGCCGCGATAGCCAATCAGCGTTGAGCTCCTCCCGACGTCACTCGCTTCGGGACGACTGACAGAGGAAATTAAGATGGATGACAACGTAATAGTCACAGTTTGCTCCCACAAGTTCTGTGAATAGCCTATGTGTCTGTTGCCTGCTGTGTACAGCTATCAGTTTTGCTTTATGAACCAAGTTAGCACCGGTTAGCTTGGTAAAGCACCATCAGCACAGCAGACTGGTGCTCTCAGCACCGGTTAGCACCAGCGCCAGCATATCCCCAGAGTAGGAGAAGGCTCTGGTCGGGCGGCAGGCGGCGGACACAATATGACCCAATATAAATCACGCAGCGCGGAACCTGCGATTCGCGCGGCCAACCGCCGAGTACAGTGTGTTCATACCTTTAGACTTTATTTCTCTGGGAATGCACTCTGGGACTAGCATTCACTTATGGATGACTCTCCATCCCAACAAGACAGAGGCCATTGTGTTTGGACACCCTGGTATGGCAGAACTTGCCTCTAACTTGAAAACATCTGTAGAGAGTCTTGGTGTGTACTTCGAAAATGTTTTTAAATTTGATTAGCAGATTTCCTCAGTGGTTAGATCCGGCTTTTACCAGCTGAGACTTATAGCAAATATCATCCCTCCCAACGATTTAGAGAATGTAATACATGCATTCATAACATCTCACCTAGACTACTGCAATTATTTTTACATGGGCCTAGACCAGTCGTCCATCCAACGCCTGCAGCTTGTGCAAAATGAGGCTGCTTGCCTCCTAACAGGTACAAAAAACAGGACTCACAACCCCTGTGCTGCGTTCCCTCCATTGCCTTCCTGCTCGCTACAGGATTGATTTTAAAATGTTGCGTCTGGCTTTTGAAACAGTGCATGGCTTGGCACCAAGCTAGTTAGATGAACTGTTGCATGTTTATGCTCTTCCCAGAGCACTGAGGTCCTCCAATCAACTGCCCCTGGGTGTGCCCAAAACAAGGCTCAAGACCAGGGGTGATCAAGCTTTTTCAGTAGCAGCACCGACCCTTTGGAACACCTTAGCCCTTAAAATAAGATCTGCCCCCACTTCCGAACAGTTTAAATCATTGTTGAAGACACACCTCTTCTCTTTGGCCTTCCTCTCTAGATGCAAATGTTTTATCCCAGCAGCTTCTACTAGTGCTTTTATCATTTATTATATTTTAAAATGTACTTTCAATGTTACTTTTTTGCACACATACATATAGGTGAGAGAGGGGTGAGATGTGCCACTTTTTACTCAAAGTGACTTTAAAGTGAGGCCTTGACAGTAAAGTCTCCAACTCAAATATGTACATATATTTCAGGGTGTTGTGCATCCCCGGCAACAATAACTTTGGATCTGAAATAAACTGTTTAAGAAATATAGCTGTTGGAAAAAAAGTTGTCTTGTGGCACAACTTGCCCCCGGTGTGGTGTAAGTTGTGCCACAAGAGAGAATACCATGGGGTATGTGCCATTGATATATATCTCATAAACTGTAATGCAAGACAAATCCATTAGACAATCACTTATTTAAGGTTTATTTAAAATAAATAAAGTAAATAGTTTACAAAGATTGAAGGACAATTTTCTTAAACAAGGCCTAGCAGATCTAATGGTTTTACATGCAAAGCTCACAATGACAAAGTCACTTCATCATCTTTCTGGCCATCACTCTCATCAGTGGTGTCGTTAAGTGGAATGGAGATGTCAGTCTCTTCTGAGCTACTGTAGACAATCACTTTATTTTGGTGACCAGCGCATGCAGCCATGCCAATGGCACAACTCTCAGAAATGTACTTTGCACTAGCTGCTCCGCCCTTGTAGAACCAACTGCCACCTGACAAATGTGATTCCCTCTACATTTCTGCCTTTAAATCAAGGCTCAAAACCCATCTGTACACCCTGGATTTTCCTCCCCATTAACTATCTTACCTCTGCACTACTATCTTTGTTTATATGTGGATGTCGGAGCTTTATGTCTTTTATTTTTGTTATTGTTAATTTACCTCCATTTTTTACCTACTGAATGCACTATGCTCATCACTTTGATCACTGATCACTTTCAGTGCAAACTGTTATAAATGTGCTTTTATAAATACATTTTACTTACTTACTTACTTATAACTCACCCCAGGCCCTCTGGCACAAATCACCCAAACCCCAGAATTTTGGATAATAAGCATGATGCAGCAGTTTAGGGCTGACATCGTGCTAACTATATAGACACAAAGTGTAGCATACTAAAGCACTAAAACATGTGTCAAATGTTTTCAAACGTGTCTATAATTGTCCAGGCACAATAATCAAAACTTGGTCATGGAAATTTTACTTTTAAAAGCAAAAAACAGTTTTTTGAGCTTAAATGTGCTTATATCTTATTCCATGTTTCTCCCTTCTTACATGATGTGTCAAATGGATGGCTCTTAAATATGTGGTCACATTTCCAATTTCTTCTACAGTTTTCTAGAAACAAGGGGTGGCACAACTTCCCCACTGGGACAACTCACCCCACTCTCCCCTACATACAGTAGGCCTATATACTGTGTACTGTTTCTGTTCCCATTGTTGAGAAAAATGCATTACATGAAAAATGATTTATTAAGGATATATTCACAAGTTACACAAATCATAACTTAAACCAGCAGTCATCCGTTTAATGAATAATTCATCCTTTCAATAGTTTAAGGACACTCACAGAACACTTGTCAACCTTAACGCACAGAGCTGTCCACAGCAAGGAAATGAAATTAATAAATCCAGATCTACTCTTTTGTCTTTTGTACAAGCTGGTACCCAACAACCAATGACAGACACTGCATTTACAGGCAAGCTCCCATTGGTTAAGTTCTGGCAGTAGTAGCTGAAACACCATCAGCTATTTTAAAGTATACACAAAATAATCTGACAATATTGAGGTAAAAGTATATTAAATCAACCAAATCAAGCAAACCAAAAATACTGGAATAGTGACAGAGGAGGAGACATTGCTGACTGACTGTTCATGAAGTGTCTGAGTCAGATGTGAGTGGAATTCTCCATGGCAACCCCCTCGTGTTCCCAAGCCCTTTTGAGGGTCCTTACCAGCACGTGCCTGCTCCAGAGCGAGTGCACCAAAATTGGCTAAGAGATACAGGTATTGGGCATTTGCGGCGGCCCCAAGCAGTTGGGCACAAAATGCTTTGGCACACCTATTCCCAAGAAGGGAAACTACCAAGGTTAATGATAACAAAGTTCCCTCTGGGCTTTTCTATCAGTCTGAGAACACAGGACTGTGATTGGGCATGTATTAGTTTGGATTTGAGTTGATATGGGTTTATGTTTAGGACTATAACTAAAAGGGAACAAAACATTTTGTCTGCAGGACTAACTTTTCAGTTAAGTGTGTTAACGATAGCATTGTCTTTATCGATATTTTTATTTTATTTTTATTTTCATTGATCTTTTGTTTTAAGTATGGTTTTGTTTTCTTTATTTGCTGGTCTTTCCTATTTAGTTTTTATTTTATTTGTATTCTTTAGTTTTGCTTCTGATGTTCTCTGTTGTTGTGTACTTTATTGTGTTATTCTGAATGTGTCAGGCCGCAGGAAGAATAGCTGCTGTCCTGCTGTAGCTAAAGGGGATCCTAAAAACTAAACAATCACCTCTCCTCTCCTCTTCCCCTCATCCTTCTGCCCTTCCCAAGCAACATTAGAGCAATGACAGATAATGCAGCAGGCACACAGGATAAAACTCCACAGCAGCAGAAACCAACCATACTTAGCACATAAAGTGGTAGTAGTACTTTCCTATTTGTACAAAATGAGAATGATGATCATAATTATGATAAATATTAGGCTTTCCACAGCCCGATGGTCCCACAACCCTATGTTCCTGAAATTGGCGATTAGGTTCAGGCATCAAATCTGGGTGGTAAGGGGACAGGGAGAGGTTAATAGGAGTGAGACACACACACACACACACACACACACACACACACTGTTCTCTATTATAGTTAGATTACTTAGAAATGTGGGACCATCGGGCTATTGTTATCACAAGAGATCATAACTTTTTGCATGGATGGAAATTACAATGGAATGGTGTAGTGGTCAGAGCGCTGGCTCACTGCTGGCTGGATTTCTATCTGAAGGCTGTGTAGACAAACACACACAGACACACACTGTCTCGAACCCTGGACAGTGTTTTGGCACAGTCTGGAGCCAGGGTTGTAGTGGTGTGTGTGTGGTAAAGAGGCACACACACACACACACACACACACACACACACACACACACACACACACACACACACACACACACACACACACACACACACACACACACAGCCAAATATAGTAGTAAGATTGGACAAATGGTCAATTATTTATGGCCACTTTCCTGCTCAGCCCCAGCATAGTCGAGGTGTTTTGAGAGATGGCTTCCATGTTTTTGGACCGGCCCATGAATAGTTCCAGTGTATTTCAATCCCACCCATCTGTATAGGCATATCAAATGTAGTAGATTTCATATAAGGCTACTGTTCTTTACATTACCTAAATCACTAAAAACAAACAAATCCATCATGGTGGCCTTTCTTGTCCATGAATATTTTCTTGTAGCCTATAGCATATGTTTGTCACATTCCAAGTCAATGCGACTGAGTTTTTATTTTCATCTATTATTATCATTGTTCTTTGGCTGTTTCCATTAGGCGAAACTGCATTTTATTCCTTTCGGGATATAGCCTTAAGTCATCTTTCATTTTTTAACATTCCCTTTCTCCTCTCCCCCAACTGTTATTTTTCAGTAAACAGACGGTCGTGCTTGTAGTAAGCTACGCAGCCGCCTGGCACAGTGGTGCGCCACGGCGTGAACGCCCAACAGAACCCCACCAGAAGCAGCGCTGCGTTAGGTAGAGGTGGGCGCTGACAGCTCGCAGTGCGGAGTCGTTACCCCGCTGCATCCTGACGTGCGGGCCGACATGATAGGACAGACATCCATCACAATGTGAGCGGTACATTCTTCAATGGAGCATCGTCTCCCGCTGCGCGCGCCCACGGTGTTTACCTCCACACAATGCAGACTCTGATGCGGAGAGCAGTGGGTGTGTGCCTTCAAGACCGCCGTGATTGAAGCCAGAAGACGAGCTGCCTCCAGCAAGCCACTACGGCAGAAGAACACGCCAAGCATGATGTGTTTTTACTCGCTGCCTCGCCTCTCCCGGTTAAAGACGATGGAATCGACCGAAAGGACCCCGACAGACTAAAGATATAGATTTCACCTAACAGCACCAAGCAAGAGTAATCAAGATGAAATTTCCGACTGAGAATCCAAGAAAACCAGGGAGCGTGAACCCCCCACCAGGTTAGATTGTCAATTAGTCTTTTCATATGACTTTAGTAGGCTACATGCTGCAGTATGTCTATAGGCTAAACATTGGTGTCCAATATGCATTACCCGTTAGATTATTTACGGAATTGGGATGAAAGTTCTTATTTTAAGATCATCTCGTTACTGCGTGTTTTGAAATGAAATGCGGCAATCTGTTCCTTTTATAGTGTCCTTATAGCCTTAACCTGGTCTGCACCCACACTGCATGTTTTTACCAGGCAGCACCAGCAGGCTGTGCCAATCAAATATTAATGTTGACCAGAAGTTGACTTTCCACAGAAATATGGCAGCGTAATGGTTGATGGTTGAAGTTTACAGTGGGAGAATACCGCAGCTGCGTCTTCACTGTGGCGTCGGCATATTGATACATGAGGGATGGGAGAAAAGGGGGAACTGATTTTACATAAACTGACTATGTCCATAACAAGGCTTTCACCTATACTGGAGCTGTCAGTCACAACAGCTTTAATGTCATGCAGATTCACACAGGGTCTGGTTAAAACATTATCTCATCATCCATGCCCCCCCAAAATCCTGCATGTTTGTCACGTTCTCCTACAGCGTCAGCATCGGGATGGGTTGCCAACCATTGCAGCCTGCACAACATACCCCATCTATAGGTCCAGCTCATGACCTTCAAGAGGCGAATCACAGTTGTTTTCTTTCATTTGAAGTGTTGCTGCCGGACCATTGGTTCCAGGGTTTTCTGAAAGCAGTTTCACTTGTGTGAGCACAGAGCAATGGAAGCAGGTTTTGTATACTGCTGGCCGATGACATAATTCACAGGAATCGTTTCATTTAAAAAATAAATTGTATCAGAGAACTGTAGCGTCACAGCACCACAATTCCCTAACAACCATCTGTTACACAACGTTATTTAGTGAAAGATAAAACGTAAAAAATCCATCCCTTTGTTATTCCGGCTGTTTGTAACACTGAGAGCTAATCAACACACACACACTGCAGTCTAACTAGTCAACAGCCAGGGATAATTGGCAGCATAGAAAGGGAAGGTGTTGCATTTTTCTATATTAGTACTCAACACTTGTAATGAGGTACACCAATGAGGTGAAGGTAGGTAAAGCCGCCATTTGCTATGTAGTATTCCTTAACTCAGCGACCAAATCTCACTCTCCTACTTTCACCTCTACTATGGCTATGACTTAGTTTTTACTCAAAACTCCATGTGCTAGTGAATATTCAGTTAAAGCTGTGGAAAAGGCTATATAGTCAATAGATCTTGAGCAAAGATTGTCTTTCCAAATACCATCTGACCAAATGGGCCTTGTGACTAAACCTGTCATTATTTCCATTAATGATGAATCCACCAGTTCACTAATGAACTGATGAATAGCCTGTGGACATCACTATACCATCACGAGGGTTCATTTCTCATATTTAACAAAGTTCCTTCACAACGGCAGAAGATAATATACAACAGTATAGTCCACAGAAGGACTAACCATGTTGTCCACTAAAGAAGATTATAAAGTATGTGGAGCCCTACTTTTAAATAGAAAAACTACTACAGGAATCGCAGACAGAAAAAAGGTCCATAGCTTAGAAAGAATGTTTTCAGAAAGTTGGTCATGAAGAGACTGTCAGTCTGATTTGGAAGGCATGTATTTTTGGTTTTCCTCCTGTTGTTGTCGTCAGTGGAGTGTCAGAGTAGAAAGGTAGATAGAGCAGCCCGGTGGAGCGTTCTGCTGTCACATACTGTAGAGCTGCTGCTCTCTTCTGCCTGTCTGCCCTGAATAATGTCTGTCAGTCCTTCTGATGAAACACAGAAAAGCCTACTGTCTATGAAACAACAACTGGTAAACCGCCACCCCCTCCCCCAAATGGCTTCTGGGGTGACAGTCCTTCTGCCTTCTGATTTATTTGATAGTAGGGTTGGGCAGTATGGCGGTACATACTGCACAACGGAAGAAATGTATCTACAGGTAGATTTGGCAATACTGTTTTCTGTGGAGGAAAAAAAAAGTATCCGCCGCGGGAGGCAGCTACCATTCTGAGTCGCCATAGTTACACCATTGCCAAATGAGAGTAATCTCTTCTAACACTTAGGGATGCCCGCAAAGCAGTACAATGAAGATGTGTGGCGCATCCACAGCTTCAACACTAAAGCAGCTCCTCAGGCTCAAAGTAGTGTGGAAGAATCTTTTTCCAAAAGCACTGCATACAACAAAAAAATCTAGACAATGGCGGGAAGTAATTCATGCCATTACGACACACATGGTCTGATTTACACTGTTGAAAAGACAGAGAATTGGTCAGCACCCTTGACCTGAGGTATGTAATGCCTAGCTGCAAGCACTTCAACAAGGTTGAATAAGAATATACTATGTTGTGATACATTCTGTTCCTGGACCATACCGCTGCCCAACCCTATTTGATCATCTTTTTCAGTATTCAGCCTATCTGTGATTACTTTATACTCCCCATATGTGCTGATCTCAGTTTTATTGGCGGCTTTCTTTCTTTTTGTTTTCCTGTTCACTCAAACTTCTTTTTTTTTTTGCATGAAGGTATAGCAGATATTTTGAATTCAAAGAAATTGTTGTTGCCAGTGCTGTTAAGTCATTCATGTTGTTCACCTGTTGTATATCAGAGCGTACGTCAGTGGAAAACATCACTGTATCATGCAGGTATTCCAGCACACATTTATTTATTTTTTCCTTTGTTTCAGTGGCAGTCCAGACCAACCTTGTCCCCCCAAAGAAGATGCAGCCCGGGATGCTTCAGTCCAGCCTGGTTCAGGCCAGCATTGCCACCATGCAGAACCCCATGGGCTGTGCTGTGCCGCGGCTCTCTGTCTCCTCCCGACCCCCCAGTGTGGTGGTTAGCATGGAGGCAGTGGCCGATGGCTCCGCCACCTTCACCATGATGAAGCTGAAGACGGTGCTGGCTGTGTTTGTGGTGGTGGTGGCTTACCTGGTGGGAGGCGGGCTGGTGTTCCGGGCGCTGGAGCAGCCCTTTGAAAACAACCAGAAGATCACCATCACAGCAGAGAAGGCAGCCTTCCTGCACAAACACCCGTGTGTGTCCCCGCACGAGCTGGAGGCTGTCATCAAGGTAAGAGCAGCCGTGGGTCGATACTACTCCAGCCTTGGATGTGGTCCCTAGTGTGGACTCAGGTCTACTGAAACTATAGCTTTATATCGATGTGACGATATTTAAGCTCCACAACCAGTACACTCTGCCAGCCACCATGGAATTGGATACAAACCACAATGAACTTTGTAGTTACTACAAGTGGTAGCTTTGTGATCTTAAAGTAGCTACGAGGAACTTTTAAATATTTAAATAAAGTCACATTTTTCCTTTGATGATTTTGAGAATTTACGGCCTTTTGTGTTGGTTCAAATTAATATAAATGATTAATGTTTCACATATTGCCTGTGTTGCTTCTTCGCCTCTTTGTGGCCTGTTAGGAGACAATGTGAGGTCAGCTGCATAGATAAAGACTCCTCTCACTAGACTCTAAGGTTTTTATGGTTCACTGTGTTCAACTTTTTTGCAAAAGTAGCGTAAACTGAAATATATTTTGTCAGCAAAAATGTATATTTAGTAGTGCTGTCAGTTTAACGCGTTATTAACGGCGTTAACGCAAACCCATTTTAACGGCGTAAATTTTTTTATTGCGCGATTAACGCTCGTCATGGCCTAGGAAACGTTGTGGTTTTTTCACAAGCTGTTGCATCAACTAGTAATGTTAGAACAACTGAAACACCACAAACTATTCATATGGCTCGCCATTAAGTTACTGTTAAGTCAACCGGAACATGTCCTACAGCGTAACTTCACATTAAAATCATTTAACTGGCAAAACGGCTAAACGTCTAGTAAATTCTGACTTTTATTTTGAAGCAGAAACCGGAACGTAGCACTCCCTAGCTCAGCTGCGCGACCTTCACTAGTCTTCCATGTTGTGACTCTGGGACTACGCGGAAAAAGAACAGAAAAGAAAGCTTTTCATTTGCAAAAGTCCAACTTATAACCCTGCACCCCCACCAAAACCTCCATTAACGTTAGTGGCAGCCGCCAGTCATTCATTTTCACTTAAATTTTCGCTATCAAGGGTGACTTAAGCCTCGGCTGCTTAGCAGCATACCAACCAACCACCAGCACACAAGTGTATGGTGTGTCCACTCCACAAACAGTCTGAAATTAGTCGTGGATGAACGACTCCCAAAACATTTAGGGAGCAACCACCTTAATACTAATTAGTTTTATATAGACTAGGCTATAGTCTATGTTGTTTTATGGTTTGGTTTTTAAATAAAAAAACGAAGTTCCAATTATGTTTGTGTATGCTGTTCTGGGGGGGGAGGGGGGGATATACATTGTTGTCTATTTGCACTGAATTGGAAATTATGATATTTTAGAAGAAATACACTGAATTACAAGGGTGTAGAGAATGGGTGTGAGAAAATGAGAAAAAATAATGGGACAAAAAGAAATCAAGGGACATTTAGGCTAGAATAGATAACAATTTGCGATTAATCGCGAGTTAACTATGACATTAATACGATTAATCGCGATTAAATATTTTAATCGTTTGACAGCACTAATATTTAGATAAACAAGTTATATATACAACAATTGTAAAATACAAATTAAACGCTCATTAAAAATAAATTATCATATGATTTGAACTTTGACCTGGTTTGCCTGACCTTTCAAAGCGCAACCGGTGATATAGGCCTACCAGCTGTAGGCTATGTGACGTTACCAGAGGCAAACTAAAAGGGACACCAAGAGCAGTAGGGAGAGATAGAGATGGAGGAAGAATAGATCATTTATTCCCCTTGACTTAATAATACAACATGTGCGCGATCTCGGAAAGAAAAGCAATGCTTGGCGAAATGCTAACATTAGCTTAGCCTAGCTGTTTGTGTAGCCTATGTTCTCTATGCAGCGCTGCGCCCATCAACAGTGACTGGCTTGCATCATGGGAATACCCGGTCAGTAATGGATATAACATGGACAGAAAAGACTATAAATGTTGTATCTTTGTATGAATTTATAAGCCTCCGAAAAAAAGGCACGTTTCGGGATGAATTGAAAAGCTCTGGACAGCTGATTTGGCACAACAAAGCTGTTCGCTTCCTCAGGGAAAAAGTTAGGAACTCCGACTTACTTACTGTTCAAAAGTTAATAAATTATCAACATACTACCCAGATAACTCTTGTGCAACAAACTCGGTTTCAGGGAGTGCATTGGGATTTTTAATGTTGTTTTTGATGTTTTGATGTTTTTATTTTTAGAACGAGTATTCGATTACTCGCTCGGAAAAACCAAGGAGTATTCAAAATGGTAAAATTGTATTCGGAACAGCCCTAGTGTGCTTGGAACCCATTCCAAGCCTGGAGCCTTTAGAAATAGCAAAAGGTTCAAACACTTCTCTCAGGAAGTGTCTGTCAGAACTGAACGGCAATACTTCCACGCTGTCGTCCAGTTCTCCTTGATCAAGCGTGTAATAAATATTACTTTATTATTCATCCAGTGTCTCCTGAAATCGCCTCGTAGCTGACCTCTGACCACTAAAGAGCTTTCATCATAATGACCATACAGTAAATGACATGTGACAGCAAATTAGTCCATCAGTACAAATAATGCTATTCGTAAAATCACTGCTGCTTTTGCCAAAAAGGGCTGCTAGAATGAACCTAAACTGAAAGTTCCTTGAAGCCCCTTTAAAATAATATTCATCTAAGCTTAGAAAAATCAATAAATTAAAACTTTTTTTTTTCCTTTCTTTTTTTAAATTTGGAAAATTACTGAATTTATTTCCAGGAGTGTGGTCGACATGTGCTACTGTAGGCTACTAAAGCAGATAAAACAAAAAATTATTGTGTTTGGTTACAATTTTTATTAATTTAGCCTAACTTTAACTGCTCCCACCTTCAGTTTCACTTTTGTTTTCATCTCCGTGTCAAACAGCTCAGTCCAAAAACAGATGATCGCTAGGCTAGTTATGATCACTTTTAAGTCGAAAGGCAAAATTATGAAATAAAGGTCTCTCTTCCCCTCTCACGGTCTATCTGTCTGCTGGTCTTTGTCACGGCAACAGCATCTGCAAAAAAAAATAAAAAATACATTAACAGCCCCCACCCCCCATATTAAACGTGTACACGAAAAAATTGCAGCCATGTAACCGTTTAGACAATTTTGTAAACGTTCACACCCCTAGTTCAAACCAGGATGAGCCAGCTGTCCACAAGCTCAAACCTAGCCTTGCTTAATACACAGTACTAAGTGGATATTAACACATACAGACTGTGATATCATATCTGACTCTAAACTTAAAGTCCTGGTGAAAGGATTGATGGAAAGAGTTCTCAAAATATTCTGCCAATAACGTAATAAGAGTATAAAGTGAAGTTGTAAAGTTGCAGCGACTACTATTCACTTTGAAACAATGTGTCGATGGAAGTTCAATATATTGTCCCTTATCTATTATTCATCTTTCAAAGTTAGTTTAAGAATGTATGTAACATCTTGTGTTACGGTCACAACCAGTCGAAGCATTTGCTTTTAATCGGAAGGTGCTACAAATAAATAAATATCTTTACTAGCTGCAGTTGTTTTGTAATTGTTGAAGTCTGTCTTAAAACGATAAGAACATTGAAATAAATGAAGCTTCTTCTTGCTGTAATTTTTTCTCCTGTTTGTATGTATGGATCCAGGAGTTTTTCCCCAGTCAAGCTTAGGGCAGAGGGCGTCGTGTATGGACTGTGAAGCCCTCTGAGGCAAACTGCCTCTCTCTGATATTGAGCTATGTATGTAAATAAAAACATTTCAACGTTCAACATTTCATTGTTATTGATGGGGGACAACATCCACAGTTCTCATTCTGTAGTCTACATTTGATCTGAAGCTAATGTTTCACTACAATCTGTACACAACGAAATGGATATTTTCTAAGGTGTCACTCTTTCTAGTACAAAATGACCTCTTTGTGTTTCTATCCATCAGTGCAGAACTAGTGTCTAGGGAAAGAAAAAGGGTAACATTTGTTATTAAAGACTGATGCTAGAAGATGTCCACTTCCATTTGACTATTGTTTTAAGACAGACTCCATAAATTGTAGTGAATCTCTAGTTGGATCCTGTAGAACCAGGGAAGTAGCCTGAAAATCCAGACACGCATCTAGAACGATGTAGGGTCTGGCGATGAGCAATAGTAGACCATCCCAACTCAAGAGACGGCACCAACGCAATGAACAAGGTGAAATACTAAGCACCTTTCGTTTAGCAGCAGCGGGGCTAACCGGTAAATTAACCGACGTCGGTCGGCAAAACCGAACATTCTTCTTTCTTGCTAATGAAAGATTTGAGTGCCGTCTTCCAAATCGTTAAGTGTCGAGGCCAAAGCCGTTTCAAACAACGTATCCGCATTCATCTTTGTTGTTTACTATCACCACATCGAGGGCGCATGCGCAGCACTGTGGACACCCAGATACAGCCGCCCATATTAGATAGTAGGATTTGATTGGTAGCTCTGAATTTTGCGACATAGTTAAAGAGTACCAATGGTTCGTGCCCAGACCAGTAAGCTGAGCAAATATATTAACCAGCGGCATGCAAGTCTGGATATCCAGGCTACCTGGGAAGGGCTTTAGCTACAAAATGGTATGCGATGGGTTTACGAATAACAGGACAACTGCACTGGATCAGCTGTTTACAAAGCCTTTGTATAAATCCTTACTTTTTGGGGGAGAAGACACTGAAGGTTATGAAAAGTCCTGGTGAGGTGTCAGATGGTGTGTGTGTCACTGGTTCCCTGTGGGCGTTGGGTGTTCTCTCTGATTGATAAGAACTTGAGTGCTTGTTATGATGGCTCTGTCTTTTAGTATGCATGCCAGGATAATATGACATCCTTCAGGTCCCAGCTGTTGACACCAGGTGTTCCCTGTGGTGTTGTTGAAAAACAGACTTTATGGTTTACTGACAGTGGAGACGTGTGCTGAATGAAACCTGACCCGAGGGCCTGTCGTCTCAACATCTATCAAGGATTCTTACTATGGAAAAAGACAAGTGGCATTCAGAGCAAGAGCTTAAGAGACTTGGTAAAACATCAATATTAGAATATGAAAAGAGACCCAACAGGGAGTATGCCATCAATATTCTACACATGATTCAAGATAAGGTTGATCCCCTGCTGGATATTCTTACTGTTAGTAGTTGGTATAGTGCCTTAAGATTTATTGAGGGAGACTGATCAGTGATCAACACTTGTTTTTGTTTTGTCATGTCAAGAAGTGAAAATAAATGACAACACATTTTTATAGACTATCCTGTCTTGGAGGTCTACAGACAATTACATTGACTTCATGCTTGTGTTGTGGTCTCACATGCACTGTTAACTGTGGGACTGTATAGACAGGTGTGCGCCTCTCCAAATCATGTCCAAACAACTGAATTTACCTCAGGTGGACTCCAATTAAGCTGTAGGGTGATCAGTGGAAACAGAATGGACCTGAGCTAAATGTTGAGCTTGATCGTAAAGGCTGTGAATACTTATGTACAAGTGATTTTCTTTGTTTTTTATTTTTATAAATTTGTAAAAATCTCAAACAAAATATTTTAAATTATAAGGGGTATTATGTGTATAATTTTTTGTGGGGAAATTAATTTAATCCAGGGTTATTCCAGGCTGTAACATAACGAAATGTGGAAAAAGTGAAGCGCTGTGAATACTTTCCGTATGCACTGTATATTGGCCTTTTTCCACAGCATTAACAACCTGGAACCTGGGGATTCCTATTTTGAAGAACCTAGTGAGGCTTTGGTTTGAGGTTCTTTCTTGTTTTTCAACTGTATGTTACGTCTATTATTATGAACTACAGTCATTTTGGGTTGTAAAGGGTTGACTGACCCAACCCGGTTCGGCTGTTCTAAATACGAAGACTCATAGTTTCTCATCTCAGAGTTGGTAAACTCAGAGTGGAGGCATGAACGCAGAGTTCAGGTGGTGCTGATACTGATCAGAAAACCAGTTAAGATTGTTTTTCAGTTTGCTCCACTGCATACATTATGATCCTTTTATTTTTTTATGATCAGGTTTTTTCTTTTTGATTTTTCCCTCACTATAATGGAAGTGACAACGTGTTCACATTACTGCCAGATGCTGCAACATTATTTAGTTAATCCCTTTACCACTGACTCAACTACATTCTGATTGACCTCTTCTGGCACATGATCTGTTTGTTAATCATCTTTTTTCTTGCATGCAACAGTAAAATGTTGGCCATGTACTGTGGTTGCATTTGTATGTGTTGTGTTGTAATAGCACTCTGATGGAATAGTCTTAATCAACAGCACTGCTGCCAACCCTTTTAAGTACTATGATTTGCTTTTAAAATCACAGTCTGATCAAAGCCTAAATTTAGTTCAAGAAACTGTTCCACAAGGCGAGTGGAGTGTTTTGCTCACGTCAAGTCCATGTGGTGGAAAAAGGCCACAACAACTAAACAACTAATGTATAGTTGTCATCACATTAATGTGACATGGTTTGTGTGTGTGTGGCTATTGATTATTATTTTTTTATATGTTGCCACCTTCTTCTGTATAATCTGTCGGCCTATTATTTGGTGATTAGAAATCAAGCCTATCGTACTTAATTTTTTTTTTTAAACAATATTTCTCCTACAAACTACCAGAGGGCAGACCTTAACGGTCAATGAAAGCCAGATCTCATAAACAGATCTTAATTTGACTTGTCTGCAGCACTCTCACTTTAGCTAACAGCAGGGCTTTTCACGGCCAAACGCTCACAGCCACTTGTAAAAGCAGCATGGTAACACCCAGTTGTTTGGCTTGGATGGTTATTGACCTCAGCAGCAGTGAAACCCTGTATGATAATGGACAGGAGAGCTGCTGTGGACCAGAGCCAGCTCCATTCAATAGTACACAAGAGAAACACATAAACATAGAGCAGCATAGTGAAGCCTCCCACCTGTGTGACTAATAGCTCTCGCATTTGCCACAATTGGAAGTGAGTGCTATAATTGCATGCCTAAGTTCTGAAAGCTATCTTTGAGTTGGTCATTAATCTTGTTTATACAAACTAGAGAAATGTCCCAGAGTTATATCAGGTATCAGATCAATTCCCCTTTGTAGAAAAGACCTGCTGATGTAGAATGAGCTGAAGGCTGCAGCCTGCAGGGAGACAGAGGGAGTGCAGCTGCTATATTACATGTATTTACATAAAGAGATAGGCCAGGGTAATACCCCCAACAAAGGCCTACAGACTACACAAACAAGTAATACCGTGATGTAATACAAAATTATGAAAATAATACCTATCTGTCTACCTCACAGTTGAAATTAAATAAATGTGGCTGGCACTGGCTGCTAAATTTAACATTATAAAGAATGTATTAGCACTAGTTTCTGCCTATTTTACTTATTAAGCTCTTTAAAGCATTCATGTTGTCTCCTTCAGAATGAGTTGTGATATGGATCTTCCTATATATTCTTAGTCATGAATACAAGGTGTGTGTGTGCGCATGGTGACTATCATGAGTGGTAGCTGTCATTTAAGATACCAAACAACCAGGGAGCAGAGCAGTGTGTGTTTGTAAGCAGAGCGTCTCGCACTGAAATGAAGCGTAGGTCCCGTGTGCAGAGAAAACAGGCTAAATATGCACTGAGCTCTGTGCAACGGGCACCTGAGTCGATACCAGTACCAACATCACAGGGTGCTAAAGGAAAGTGAGTCACTGCAGTGGGTTTCAAGGGCCTTTTGAGAAGCAGGGTGTCGAGTTTGGGCCACGTCCATACCACACAACTTTGCAAGGAGAGGAAAACACACATTCGCCTGCTCATAAAAACTAGAGGTGTGACGGTACCCTCATCTCACAATACGATAACATGAAATTGGGTTCACGATAACGATACAATATGATATTGTAACGCTATTTAAAAAAAAACTTCAAAAGGAAATATATGAAAAATATTATTTTATTTTAAAAGTCAAAAATTCAGACCAATAAAGCTCCATTGTGTAATATGCATGAAGGCGCTTCTATTATTGTATAAGTGTATATAACTAGAAGTGCAAACAGACTGAACATATTTTCTTCTTCAGGCATGAGACAAGGCTAAGAGCTGGCTACAATACTACAAAGCTTTAGATACTCCATGTTCTTTTTCCAGAATATACAATACGCATGTCAACAGTTTCTGCTAGCAGTTGAGAGATGTCCTAAGTCACTAAGAGTAAATCACAGACAATCATTTGATGGTGTTTTGGAGAGATTTAATGCTAGTGAGCTTTATAAAAGGTACCTTTAATAACTGTGAGGGTTTAATGATCTTCGTAAAGCTATATTTGGAAAGTATAGACATATTTATTATATTTCTATTAAAAAAATATATTAATTCAGCTCCGTTTCCTGCAGTTGCTGTCGGTGTACGACGCACTGAAAGTTACTGTTGGTGTCACGTTTGGGTTTAATTTCCTACTAGAGTAGACCTAGGCCTATGTGGCGCTTCGCAGCATCTCCTCCGTTCCACAGGTCCGTTACTGTATAGTTGCGCGTCTCGCCTTTTTCCTTCCGCATGCACTTTGCGATTTTGCCAGCTGTTGTTTCTAAATGGTGAATTTCCCGGTTCGTCGCTGTCTGGCTATTGCTGCATAGTCCTAGCCTGGCTCCGCCCGCCCGCCTACTTCCGGCCAAATTTCATTTTCCCTACAGTAGTCAGTCCGGGGTTGCGTTCCGAATCGCATACTTTCTACTATATAGTATGTAGAAAAAAGATTTAGGATGTCCCGATTCTTGTGGCCAGATTTAGGATGGTTAGAAGTACCCGGATGTCCTACTTCATGCGACCAAGATTGTTAGTGTTGAAAAGTGCATCCTATTTGGGCGATTCTGACCCACAATCCAGTGCGCACGTGAAGTGACGTAACATCGACGAAGCCTCCATATGAAAACAAACGGGGATGCGACGGATATAAAAGCAAGAGGCAAGATCAAGGCGCAATGTTATGATGAAATAAGAGAGAAAAGTATGTCCCAATAGTATGCCTACTGCATCCTAACTAGATTCTTTTTATCGTCAGATGTAGTATGTAGAATAGAAAAAAGAAAGAATATGCGATTCGGAACGCAACCTGAGTGTACAGTGCATTTCCCAGATTCTCCGGAGAATCTACAATCGTCCAATCAGCGAACAGAGCGAGTGGCTGAGAACGATGACGTCGAAGTCGCGCTCCAGTTTCAGTTGAATGCTGCGTTCCTTTATACTCGGAAGAAGGAGATTTCCGACTTGGTAGTTCCGAGTTCCGACCTGTCTGTGTTCCAGTGCATCTGCTCGCGAAAGTATGGGCGCCTAAAACCTTTCTCGTCCAAATAACTAAACGTTAGGCTCTAACAAGTTACTGTTGCCAGGTACCGGTAGATTCATAGACTACAATATGTAGTGAAGTCGGAAATTTCCGAGTTCCCTGTCCAACTGGAACGCACCGTCAAAAGCCGGCTCATGACACACGTGACGACCAAACGTGATGCGATTGGTTGGCTAATCCAGAGTGGCACTGGGCTGATCCAATAGTTTTAAACTTCGACAGACACCCGCCTCCAAGTGAGTGAACGTTTGCCAATTACAGCACTTCCAGACCTTCTGTACAAATGAAATGAAGTACGATGGTCTGGTTGGACCAGGCTAGCATAGTCCGCCATTGAGAGAAATACAGTGAAAGTGCATGGCGTGCAGCTCTTCAATGAGGATATTTTTTCCAATTCAAATCATTGTAAAATTTAAAACAAATAGGTCTATGTGGCGCTATTGTAGGCTAATTGTGAACGAATGTGTGCACCATCTCCTCCGTTCCACAGGTCCGCTACTGTATAGTTGCGCATCTCGCCTTTTTCCTTCCGCATGCACTTTATGATTTCGCCGAATGTTGTTTCTAAATTGTGAATTTCCTGGTTTGTCGCTGTCTGACTATTGCTGCATAGTCCGCCGTTGAGAGAAATTAGTGAGAGTGCATGGCGTGCAGCTTTTCAATGAGGATATTTTTTCTGATTCAAATCATTGTAAAATTTAAAATGAATAGACCTATGTGGTGCTATTGTAGGTTAATGGTGAACGAATGTGTGGGAAACCCTGGCCTGCAGTATCTTGGTTTCATGTTAAATCAGTGTCACTTGTCATTAATTATATATATAAAAACTATTTACTTTAATACAACGACACGATATGGATATCTCCCACAGTGTTTCTATCTTAAATTCACTCTTAGCTCTCATTCCCTCTCAGTCAATCACTGTGGGCATAGAAGGTATGAACATGACATCATCCATAGCAACAGGGTCAACACTGCCCTCTAGTCTTAGCTTAGGAGTCCCTCCCATTCCTTAGTAAAAGTTGGTCTTATCAGCTCTGTGAATAGGTTTTAAGAAATTACTCCTTACTAAGAACTTTTAGTGCTCCTTAGGAGTACTCTTAGCGCTAAGATAAAATGTTTTGTGAATACGGCCCCTGGAAAAGTTGGTCACTACAGCTCAAAACTTCAACTCAATGCCATTCCGCAACCCGGTTCATGAATGAATTCCTAATTATGTATGGTATTCATTCTAATCTTTCCCCAGAAAATTAATCAATTTAGAGGGCAATCAAGAGTATATTCGAACCTTATATCCCGCTGTACAGCTTTCAATACTCTCCAAGTCTTAGGTAGAGCTTTTACCAAAGTCTTATTAATTTGAATTGCTTCAATATGTTAAGATATGTACAATGGAAAGTTGCAATATTCTTGCCTATCTCAATAACACACACACGGAAAAGAAGGAATCCAATTCAAGGTTTATACCTGATTTTGCTGCAACTGTTTCACTTTCTCCTTCACCCTGATACAGACTACACCACACTGTTCTTTGTCCAACTGTGGTACTGTTCGACTTATATAGCGTTTTTTCTAGCCGATTTTCTCAGCCCCAAAGCGCTTTACATATCTTACCACATTCACACACACACTCATACACCGATGGCAGTAGCTGCCATGCAAGGCGCTCTCTGAACCATCGGGAGCAATTTGAGGTTCAGTGTCTTGCCCAGGGACACTTCGACATGTGGCGGGTAGGCGGGGAATCGAACCTCCGACCCTGCACTCCAGAGGCAATCTTCCTACCCACTTCGCCACTGCCGCCCGAGGACATGGCTAGGACATGTGTTGAGGATGGAGCAGGACCGCATCACAAAAGTTGCCTTAAGATGGACACCACCAGGCAAAAGAAAACCTGGGAGGCCAAAAACCACCTGGCGCAGAACTGTAACAAAAGAGCTGGAACAGATGAACCTGTCATGGGGAGAGGCCCAACATGCTGCCAGGGGCCGAATGCAATGGAGAGTGCTCATTGAAGCCTTATGTCCCATAGGGGACGAAGAGGAGTAAGTAAGTAAGGTTGCGTTCCGAATCGCATACTCTTTCTTTTTTCTATTCTACATACTACATCCGACGATGAAAATAATCTAGTTAGGATGCAGTAGGCATACTATTGGGACATACTTTACTCTCTTATTTCATCATAACATTGCGCCTTGATCTTGCCTCTTGCTTTTATATCCGTCGCATCCCCGTTTGTTTTCATATGGAGGCTTCGTCGATGTTACGTCACTTCACGTGCGCACTGGATTGTGGGTCAGAATCGCCCAAATAGGATGCACTTTTCAACACTAACAATCTTGGCCGCATGAAGTAGGACATCCGGGTACTTCTAACCATCCTAAATCTGGCCACAAGAATCGGGACACCCTAAATCTTTTTTCTACATACTATATAGTAGAAAGTATGCGATTCGGAACGCAACCTCAGTCTTAATTCAACTGGAGTTCTCTAACATCAGTGATGCTGTTTTCAAGGCGACCGTCTATCAGGATGTTCAAAATGTGACTTCCACGCAAAGGTTCACTGTTGACTTCAGTGGTGGTAAATCTTTTTTTACTGCACATGAATTATTAAAAACCACAGTGAATGGGGTCAATCCTCCCCTTTCCCTTAATAGTCTTAATATAAAAAAGCACATAATCATATCAGCTTTTATACAGTATAAGAAGCACAGCACAGATACAAACAAGACTAGGTGAATACCAGTATATGGCTGGAGCTCAATTGGTTTAGTGTAAATGACTGTTAATGTTTCTGTGTAGTAGTGAAGTAGACGTACAGTAGGCCTACACTCTTATGCAGTGTGTATATATAAAAATATATATAAATATATACTGTATATGAAGAACCTAATAAATTATATTGAAGAAGGTTGGTGAAAAAGGTTTAGTCGTCACAAAACAAGCTCTGGTTTGTTTTATATTTGAGGGGATTTATATTAGTCAGTAGGCTTAAAACATATTTTACTGAAGGGTGTTGTGGTGTCTGTGGACAAAAGCAGCACTGTTTTTATGGCACTAGCTGTTCTAAAGGTATTTTCCTGAGTGAGCGTACCCGGACAAAGGCATTAAGAAAAACTACATACAAAATAGTGTTATAGACTTTTTAAATTGAATATTATTGGTCTAGTTTGCTGCTCCTTGTAAATTAAGATCAGAGCGATAATGAGACTGATTCAGAAATATTTTACCTTGTGGCTACTTTAATATTACATTTAAAAAGTCCTTGTAACAAAGTGGAACTTTTGATGACAGTTTGAATCTACATGTATGGGTGTTTTTTTTTTTGGTTGTGTCCTCGTGTTTGCCCTTCAGCTAACCACACAGCTATCTGTCACACCCTGAGAGTGGCTCACTGCACTGACACTCCATCTGCCAGGACAGACACTTGCTGGGCAAACTGGGACTGAGTGTGATGATTCCTTTTGACACCAGCGCTGTGTCCATGCCCTATCCCGCCACCTCCGAAAACCAATTGACGGATTGGTAGACGTTTCTGGAATTTTATTTTCGCAGACTAGTCCAGGTGTTACTGTCGTCCAGGCAGAGTGATGTTGACGCATGGATTATTGAACCAAACCTAAATTCTGTTGATCCAGTCACACATTGAATTGTTACATTTAAGTCCCAATGAAATACCAATACAGATTTTGTGCAGTGATTGCATTACCATTTTTTTGAAGCTTTGGTTGGTGGGTAGGATAATATTATCTAGGGGAGGATCCACCATACGGTTCTTCATATCTCTAGTCAAAAATGTATTACTACTATGGCCTAATGTGACATAGTGAACAGCTACACAACTCAACTGATTCATCGAATTAATAAGCATGTTAAGAGAAGATGATCTTAGTCCCACTGTTACTCTACCGGGTCAGTTTTTTAACTTTGAGATTCTTTGGAAAAATGGGGCCTGACAAAACTGACATCTATCAAAAATAAAATGTAAATTAGAATAAATTGCAAAGGAAATATTTAAAAAAGTGAATGAGTGAGTGAGTGAATAAATGTACTATATATACAGTATTTGTACAAATTTGAAATGGATGTGTGGGGTGAATGGGGGCCCAATGGCAATTAAACTGTTGTACTTCTTCTCTACTTCTCTTCCCCAGCACTCGGTGGAGGCTGTGAATGCTGGAGTGAATCCCGTAGGTGATACCTCCTACAACTCCAGCCACTGGGATCTGGGGAGTTCCTTCTTCTTTGCTGGAACTGTCATCACAACCATAGGTACTGTGATTCTAGCAGCACTCAATGTCTAACACTCAAAAGGTTGATATAACTCATTCTAGGGAAAGCACTCTTATATTATCTTATTTTATGCTGCATGGTGTGCTGGCTGTTTAAAATGATTTCCTTGTTCTCCACCCTGTCTCTATGAAGTTATGCCACTAGATATTTGCGCTTGATCATTAGTAGCATTAGTCGATTTTTGTGTTTGACCGAGATGAATTGTTTTCGTTTGTTTTTAGGGGACCTGTCCAAACATACATTTATTATTTTGAAATTACAGTACATAACCTATTAAGACAATGTCTTTATATTAGCTTGTAGCCTCACAGAGCCAGCAGCTGTTTATGTTTATACCAACCACAGCCAGAATGTTGCGGATTAACTTTTCGGGAGAAAGGGCTGGGCTGGGCCGGACACTTCAAATATTACCGCTGTAAGTACAGTATAAACAGAAATGAGCATTTTGCTTGCGGTGTAAAACTATACTTTAACTATAAACCACGGATGTTTGCAGCGCTATACACGTCAAACGAGGTCAGTGTATTTTATACTTCATATTCTCAGGGCGGTGTGTCATATTTTAAGTTATTTGGCTGTTGAGCAACGGTAGGCTACATTCAGTGGTCAAACACATTCACACACATAACACAAGAGGGCGGTGCATCGTCAGTTGAATGCACACTCACAGACAAGTAGCCCTGCTGCTATGGAAAAGAAAACCCTTCTGCGGGGGGCTGACATGCAGAGCCAAACCATTCCCAGCCGATCCAGCACATGCATATGGAAAAACACCATAGTTGATCTAGAGCAGGGGTGTCCAAACTTTTTCCACTGAGGGCCACATACAGAAAAATCTACGAAGGGCCGGGCCACTTTGCAAAAATAACACATTTATCAGGACATGTAGCTGCTCTGATGTTTAGTTTCATAGTGTCTTCGTAAATTGTAATCCTTGTTCACGGCAACACTTTCCTAAACTGACACATTTCCCCTCAGAGCCGGCCCAAGCCTTCATGGGGCCCTAAGCAGAATTTTGGTTAAAGGGCCCCCTCTCCAATGTTAGCGCTGCCCAAATAATTGACTATTGTTAAATGCCATTCAGACACCCACCCTGCTATTGCCTCCAATGTCATGCTGGGTGAAATTAGAAGCCAGCCAAGATCCCGACCCTTGTAGGGAGGTCCGGGGGTATGCCTGAATCTGGTGCACTTTGAGAGGAAAATTAAGAGGCTTAATCTGAAGAATTTTGTATGAAAAAATAATTTGGAGACACTGTGTCAGATGAATTAGAAGCTATTGAAGAAGGACACATGGATTTTCTATAATATTAATTTAAATCCCTCTGGGATGGGCTTAGTGCTCTTTTTCTTTTATGGGACAAAAAAAATTAAAAGGGCCATATTACATTATATTTTTAAAATCGGACGCGGGCCAATAAAAAGCGGGCCAACTGCGGCCCGCGGGCCGTTGTTTGGACACCCCTGATCTAGAGCTTGTGTAATTGTGGGTTAACAGTTCAAAAGATATACGTTTTGGGGAATCTGAAAAGTTTCCAGAATTACAAACAATAGCTGATATGCATGTTGTACATCAAAATAATGTGTAAATAAATCTACCCATTGCTTTTGTTGGCTGCATGTAGTTCTTAAAGAATGTTTTGTCTTCTGTTTCTTTCCTAGGGTATGGTAACATTGCCCCAAGCACTGAAGGAGGGAAGATTTTCTGCATTCTTTATGCAATATTTGGCATCCCGCTATTTGGATTCCTCCTGGCAGGTGTTGGGGATCAGCTAGGTACCATATTTGTCAAAAGCATTGCCAAGGTGGAGAAAATGTTTCGGGTGAGTCACTTTGTAAATATGCCATTGTCTATTGGGAGTTTTTCCACTATATGGTACCCGCCCTACAATACCCAACCCTACCCTACCCTACCCTATGTTACCCTACTCGCAATTTATGGTTTTCCACTATGAAAAAGTACCTGGAACCTACTCCCTTGATGTGGTTCCAGGGACCAGGTACTTAATGGTGAACTGAAACACTGCAGACCACTGATTGGGTGTGTCATAAAGGGGCTGTGCCCTATCCTAAACAACAAACAGGCAACAAAATATAGCAGGAGACTTTCTTCAACCTTGCCCGCCTTGATTTGTGGGCTCACACCATTAAGATAATCCTTTATTAGTGCCACAGCTGGGTAATGTACAGAGTTGCAGCAGGAAAAAGGATAGTGCGACTACTTAATATACCTCCTAAACAAGTCAAGTCAATAAAAACTTAAAACTTAATTTAGCTAAATTTAGGTTAAAAAAGGCGCCCTCTAGACCGATATATTTAGAAAAGCCAACTCATTTGGCAATGTTTCAGGTGACGGATTGAGTTAAGACAGAGTTTAAGTTATTTAACTACTTCAAATAGTATATTGTCATGGCTGGTTATGCAAGACACTAGGACAGGAAATCAGACAGGAGATTGGTTACTGATGGGCTGGGGTGCTGGCTGATGGCCAGCAGGCTCAGTTTTCTGATGTGTTATATTCTACTGTCCATCTGGGAGGCAATTTTTACACCTACGCTATGAAGACACTGCCCAGTGTGCAAGTGTTTAGACTGACTCACTACTGGAGGGGATTTGAAACAGAAAGGTATAGATAGCCTTTTGCAGTTACTCCAAAAATAATCCATCTTCTGACCGAGTCTATTATGGTCAGTTCACGAGGTGGTCATCTACTATGATAGCAGAATGACTTTGGTGATGTATTTATGAAAGTAACCTACTGACAGTTATAGATAGGCAGACAGGCAGGCTGGTAAGTAGGGGGTTAAAGGCACACTTATAACAGCTAGAGGTCCAGGTAAACACATAGAGATACAGATTCAGATAAGAAATACTCTGACACAAAAGCATAAGGCAAGAAACGAATAAGGCAACTAGGACTTCACTGACAATGGCTGGTTAATATCTGGAGGACTGCTGAAGACAGTGGGGACAGGTGAGCATATGGATGGGCCAGTCTGATGATGGGGAAAGGAAGGGACAGCCCAGGGGCATCTAGAGTATGGATCGCTTGACTCACCACCCTGTGACGTGTGTCAGTCCACTGCTGCTCTGAGAATGAGTCTTTCAGAATAAATATTTGTTACCAGATCTAACTCTAGCACCTGGGCACACTCAGTGCATTTCCATGGCACAACTAGATTAGATTATCACATATATCGAACTAGACACTCGAACGGACCATGTCACTTGTCTGAGTTTACATGGCCTTTCAGATATCGGATAAATGTCCAATGCATGGCTGTCTCCACTATGCTAGGTGGCGCTGTAGCCCTTTCAACCATCTTTTCAACAAGTGTTGAAAGAGCCACGTCCGGTTCTCTTCCGTCAATAACCCATGGTGTAGCCATGGGTGTAGCCTATCACGCGCAGGCACACAAGCACAGAACGAGAAGTCCGATAAGCGATGTCCGATCCCTGTATACATGCAGAGAGAATGCCGACAACGAACGACTTATCTAGGTGTTCTTATCCGACATCTCTTGTCCGTTATTGTGCCGATTTGTGTGCGAAGTAGATCGGATAAAGGTGTTTACATGCAGTTTAAAAGTCCTGTTGAAGTCTTATTCGTTTAGTTACCCGATTATGAGTCTGCATGTAAACGCACTGACTGAGACAGAGTAGTTTTCCTCCCTCCCAATCAGGAGGATGCAACAACAAGCTATGATTGGAATGAGAATCAGCTCTGTTGGGGTTGTTGGACCAAACTGGAGGCAGGGAATTACGTGACTGAGCCTGAGCTTGTCTACCGGTAGGCTAACTAGTAGAGCGAGTGCTGTTAGCCTAGCTCCTGGCTCGTGCTAATGTTGCTAACTCGGTGTACGTCACGGTACTTCAGCTACATGGGACTATCTCCCTCCCCCCCCAACGTCACTACATGCCCTTTTTTGGTACGAGGAAGTGAGGCGGAGTCAAACTCTGGCAAGATGGCGGCGCGCACACGCCAAGAAAGAAGGGATGCTCCTCTGTGAACTGAGGTCGGCCATGATGCTTTATCCATTTATTATACTATCTATGGTTTAAACTCACCGACTCTCTCAACCTCACTGCCCAAGGAGGCCACCATGACACATCAGAGCCCTTCTGAAGCAGAATCAAATATAATGGCTCACATTGCTTATACTTTGTGTTTCGTGTTTTTCTCCCAGAAAAAACACAACCAGATCAGTCAGACTAAGATCCGCGTGGCCTCCACCCTGCTCTTCATCCTGGTTGGCTGCATCTTGTTCGTCACCATCCCAGCTGTGATCTTCAAACACATTGAAGGCTGGTCGGCTCTGGAGTCAACCTATTTTGTGGTCATCACTCTGACGACAGTTGGAATCGGTGACTATGTGGCAGGTGAGAGCATGTCATTCATAGGAAACCCTGTGCTTTTTAGTTTTTGAACATGTTATTGTTCACTAATAAATACATCAAAAGACATGCATAAAGTTAAAGCTGTAATCTTAGACTTTTGAGTGACGCTGTTGTTTCCAGTGGCCGTAAAATGTAATTGCAGGCGCTTCCGGACCAGGGTTTCTTTCAAAACCGAACATAATTGACTGTATGAAGTCAGTTATACGTGGACAATTGGGAACATCTTTAAATCAGAATTTGATTCAGTGTTCATTACACTGAAAATCAACTTCACTGTTAGAAGTTAAACTGTAATGTTGAGCAGAATCTATTAATGTACTTACACAGCCTCCTGTGTTGGTTGGTCTGACTGACTGGCCAACTAAACACATTGAACTCACCTGTGAATTTCTCATTGTCTAAGCTTCATGTCATGAAATGTTAAGATGCAAATGCATGTTGGCAGAAGCAAAGCAATGATCGAAGTACATTTAGTTTCACCGCTACATTGTTTGTGTTGTGATCAGGGGGAGACCGGAGGATTGAGTACCGGAAGTGGTACAGACCCCTGGTGTGGTTCTGGATCCTTGGTGGTCTGGCTTACTTTGCTGCAGTGCTGAACATGATCGGTGACTGGCTGAGGGTGCTGTCCAAAAAGACCAAAGAAGAGGTGTGCAATGATGCATGTTGAATGATCAAAGTTTTGATACTCATGTTATTCTCCTTGTAGGGCAAGCTTTGTCATCTTTTGATTTAGCATTTGCCAGTAGACCTGTTTATTATACCATGTGTATTAATTATTTTGTTCATGAAATCCTTCACTATGCTAATCCTGGCATGTTATTGACCCTCACACTTATCAGGGAAAATAAACTTTGGTTGGTGGAATATTCTGGGAATACTTTTTGAGATTAAGACCTAGAGCTAATGGCAATGCATATTAACCCCAGGTGTAATGCATATGGCCGCATTTTATTGTTCAGACGATGTATCAGGACACAGGTCACAAGTCTACAAAGCTGTGGTCTGTAGGACAACATTACTCTATATTTAGAAATACCGTTTCTTTGTTGGTTTTTCTGGACTATTACATAGAATGGTCACGTGGTACAGAGAAGTTAATGGTGAATACTTAAAAGGGCTTTATTGATCCTAGCCAAACATACTTCAAAGTAGTCTGTCATTTATAGGAAGCAGTGAAGAAAGCAACTCTTTCATCTAGGAACACAAATATATTCTTGTGAGTCAATGAATAAATGAATGACTCCATTATATTAAATTAGGAAATGATTCATTTTCTGTTAATCTAGTCGATGACTATAGTTACGCTATTTAAAGACACTTTTTCAAAAAGTCAAGAGAGAATGGATATGAACTAACACATAATCATTTCGAAACCAATACCATCGCAACACATAAAAAAATATGCACATTGTGGTGTTACATAGAGTTGCATATTGTGGCTCTAGTTCTGCCATAATCCGGTAGGCCTTTCCCAAAAACACTGCCAATTATTAGTAATGGCTTTCTGACAAGTTGACTGGCTCACTTTGTTAGCAGCTACCTGATCAGTCTTCAGATGTGCCGTAAGGACAGTTCTAAACTAACAGTGAAGAGCCCCAAATACCTCAAAGCACTGCTACTAAGACTCTATGGTGTTGTGATTCACCTCTATTTTTTTTGTTTATCAGCATAATTTACTGTTTTCTTGTTACATTTTGCATTGTAATAGCCATAGACTTTCTCGTCCCCCTGAAACAAAACAATGTCTATCCACCCCTGTTTCATAGCTCAGAGCAATTCATTTGAATAATTTGTTATTGCCTATGAAGATAAAATGATGTCATATTCTAAAGAAAAAAGCAAATATTAGAGGAAACTAATGTCCAAGGGTATCACTGATATAATGCGCGACAGACCTTAGTCGTGTCACTGTTGGTGAAACTATGTCTGTCAAGATTAACAATAAAACAACAAATACATTTATGTCAAATAAAATGTCCTGGATCAGTTCTTCTTTTTCTATCTTAAAAGAAACATATCATTGTGCTGCAAAATGACTCTTTAACAAAGTATACAAACACTGATGAATTGTTAATAATGTAATAACTGTCTGTGGCCTATAGGTCGGAGAGATCAAAGCTCATGCAGCCGAATGGAAAGCCAACGTGCGAGCGGAGTTCCGGGAGACGCGTCGGCGTATGAGCGTGGAGGTCCACGACAAGCTGCAGCGCGCCGCCACCATCCGCAGCATGGAGCGCCGGCAGCTGGGCCTGGACCAGCGCGCCGTGTCCCTGGACATGCTGTCCCCCGAGCGCCGCGCCCTCTTCAACAGCCTGGACACCAGCAGCCTTAAGACCTCCTCCCAGGAGAGCATCGACATCAAACTCAACAACCTGCGTGTGCGCGGGGCCGCGCACTGTGAGCGGCGCTCCAGCCACACCACCACGTCAGAGGACAACATCTTCAACCGCCTGGGCTCCGTCACCAAGCTGGCCAAGAGGAACCGCAACCGAGACCTGAAGAAGAACATCCCCCACGAGGCCCGCCGGCCGCACAGCGAGGCCTACGGCTGCAGCACACACACCTTCGACTGCAGCACGCAGTCTGCCGATGAAGGCAAGAGGAAGGACGAAGATGAGGACGAGGACAAGGAGTGCAACACTAGCTTGTCTGATTTTCCACTATTCGTAGAGGCTTGCAATCCACTGAATGGCTTTATCCCGGAGCAGACCAAAGAGAGTGAGAGTGAGAAAACACTTCAATCAAAAGAGCTACATATCCAGATGGGCCCATAGGCAGTATGTCCTCCTATAAAAGGAGGTTTTAAATACCACCGTTAGTGCCTAAAGTCTTCTTTATTCTTATGTGTGCTTAAGCAGGGACTACACTTGTCCCTTTGTTATTAATACTGTAATTTTAACTTATTCACTGTGCCCTATGTTTCTGATTGACACATATTGTGTTGTACAAATGCAAACTAGGTAGGGTTTTCTGCAAATGTGCTCTGCTAGATGAAAGTCATCTTACTAATGAAGAATATTGTCACTTTTTAAACTCGTGTTGCCAGCACATTGTTTTTCAGAGCTCATACATGATTGATTTTTGTCTGGTGTGTATTTTATTTTTTTACTGTACATTATCCAACATTTAGCTACTGGATTTACTCTGGACCTGCACACCACGTGTTAATGAGCTCATACAGAGACAATGAAAATACAGATAGAAAAATACTGTTGGATTGATTTTTTGAATACTTGAACTAGTACAGACTTTGTGCAAAGCTTCAGAAGAACATAAGAGCCTAACTTAACCATGAGGTGATGGGCCCCTGCTGAGGCTGGTGTGGCCGGATTTGAACTCTTATTTGCCTTTGCAGACATTGTTGTTGTGATAAGGCTGATGTCCCAGTTTGCAATTAAACTGTAAAGTGCAATGTTATCAGTGATCAAAAATTGATGGCCAAACACATTATTGTCAGATGTATGACAACTAGACTAGAGAAGTTGTGATACATCTGGAATTCTCCTTGGAAATAGACAGGGAGGTTGTTCAGTCACATATAGTTTAGCTCTACAAGCCAAGTCAGCCAGGAAAGATTTGAGATTGGAGCGCTAAATGTAACGCAGAATTATAAATCAAAGAAATTTTGAGAAAAACGGAACATTCTCAACATATAAATCATAATAAAGGGTCCCATTTAATGGATGCCAAAGACATGATTGGAAGTATTTCAAAAGAAGTCCATCGTGCAAATTAGAACTCTAACTTGGTGCTATGGCTGCATTATATGTGGCTCCAGTCACAACAAAGTATTACACAGAGAGACTGATGAACGAAAAAGCTGCTGTGGAAGAGTAGAATGGGAGAATGGGAGGAGCTTGATTTTTAATGTTAACACTTCCACTATGTGTTTGTTGTCATGCTGCTGTTCATGTTGCCTATCGGAGCTAAAAGAAATTGCATTGAAATGTAATTGAAAATGATTGAAACACGCCACATTGTTGTCCGTGCATGGTCCTGAGCTTAGCGAAGCTGTGTCTCAGTACAATGTCAAACAGTGCTACCTAAATCACGACCTCTTTGAACACTATCTCAGGGCTTTGTTGTCCTAATGTTTTGTTGATTACATTGTCTAAGAAGAGCTGCATTCACACTTTGACAGGATGAGGGGGACAATCAGGACTGCTCTGAAAAATGAACGACAACAGAATGGAAGGTAAGCCATATTGCAAGAGGAGGGAGCACTCCGTCCTCTGAAATGGAACACCAATGAAATGATGGATGGGTTTGAGATCATAACTGCTGTTACTGTGAATGTGTATTGTTTATTTGTTGTTATTCACTCGAGCATATGCACAGACACTGAAAAAACATGGAAGTATGGACCAACCATTAGCTTTTTGTCCTGAAGCTTTTGGAGCTTGGATTTGGGTTCACTCCTTATCAACAACCCAGAAATAGCAAGAGAACTGAAGGAACCTTAGTTTGGACAAACGCATGGCTCCTACAACTACAGAATGAAATGCTTGGCAGGCTAAGTCACCTGTCAAATCAAGTAAACATCCTCCCAAACATACTTCTTAAGAAGCCTTAATACCTCTTTGATGGATTGTCAAACGCACTCTAACGATGCACCGAAGGAAAATACGCTCTTGAGAACCAAACGTTATGGAAAGAAGAAGAAGAAATACTCCTGCAGAAAAGTTAGGACTATTTTGAATGGAATTCAATGCAGTTGGAGACTTTTTGCAGCCAGCATTCAGTGGCCATTAGCGTTACTGCCTGTTCAGGCATCGACAGCAGCTTTCAGCCCAATGTGGTGGCTGCTTGAGCATGAAAAATCAATTCCGCAAAGTACAAACAATTTCATACTCCCACAGTGTGGCATTGAGGAAGAATTTCACCACATGCATAAAAACATGTGAACTGTACCCCTGATTGTATTACAGTGATATTATGATGCTCACATTGCCTTTTTTCACATACACTCACGAGCCTCATATTAACTTACTCACTATCAATGTATGTACACTGTCTGTCTGATCACTGTTCACATCACCTAAGCCAAGTTCTAGGCTAGTGTGAATGCAGCAAAAAAGCAAGGACTACACGTTTTTAAAAAAAACGCTTCTTAGATCTACAAAAATGTCAAAGCTTAAAAAGAAAAACCGAGACATGGGACAAAAAAGGCATGCTGTATTGCAAAACTATATTATGTATATGGTGTTGATTGTAAGCCACCACATGCTTCAGAGGATGATGCTTACCATGTTTTTCTTAACTGCCTGTGTTAAGACACATGCACTGTGCTTAGACGTTGCTCACAGTATCGCTCCTGCAACCATTACATTAAATGTAGTGACTGCCTTTTGGAAAATAAAGATCACTGAATGAAGTGCTATTTCGGAGTTTGTGGGAGTGTATTTCAATGTCCTTGGGGTGGTTTTGAGTGTCAACCCTCTTTGTTTGAAATCTACCTTCAGTGGCTTCTATCAGGGTGGAAAGAGGATGGATCAGTTTCGCGGGCAGTGTGCCTGTGACCTCTGCTCAACTTTTATCTGTTTACTCTTTTCCTTGTGTCTCTCTCTCTGGAAACTCTTGGGAGAATGTTTACAGATAGTATCCACCCTCAGACCTTCCTATCTGTCTGATTTATAAGCCTCATTGGTTAAAGCAGGTAAACACCTGGGCAGAGGATGCTTAGTTACTGAGTTGGAAACAGAATTGTATAATAATCCACGTTTAACTTTGAGTAAGAGCTTTAAATTTGTTCTTTCCATTCATTAGCTGGACCTCAGTGGACAGTACACCGTTTTTAACATGTCGTCACGTAACTTAGTTTAGTTTAGTTTTATTTGTGCAGATAAACAAGATTAAAATGGCAAGAAGATGCGCATAAACATACATAAATGCACGGGTGGGACAAAAGAAACCCCGAAGGGCTTATAAGGGATGTCCACCTGATATTAAAATACAATAAGGTAAAGAAAGAAAGTAAAAGAAAAAAAAGACAAACAAAAAAAAGAAAATTAAAGAGCTAAAACAACTACAAAGTCATGTTACAAAAATGAAAATACATTTAAGTACATATAGTAAAAAAGCAAAGTACAGATGTAACTAACAAGCAAAAAGACAATATAACATACATTCAGTTTCACACAGTATCGTAAGCTTTTAAAATGAGGTACATTTTAAGATGTTTTTTGAAAGTAACTAAAGATGAGTGTTTACGTAGAGTAACAGGAAAGCTGTTCCAAATGACTGGACCTCTATCCCTAATTGAAAACTGTCCAAGATTTGTTCTGTAAAATTGACGGTGAAGGAGATCTACAGATCTGGTCTGATGACTATGGATCTGTGACCTGGTTATAAAAAACTGTTAAAAGAAGAGGGAAGTAAATTATTGAAAAACTGGAAAACAGTGAATCTTTACTTCCATTTTAATGTTGAATGCATCACTCAATGTAATACTAAAATGATTTTTTTAGCCAAATCTGGACCTTGAAAAAAAGTTTTTCATTACCTGCATCTGATGTTGCTATTGTCCCATTTTTGGTGTAGCTTTCATCATTGTGTCTGCTGTTCTCTTGATCTGGATTGGCTGGTTTTACCATTCACATTAGCTGCACCCTTCTTGTTACTGAACTTTTTTGTTACGTCCATTTTCCACAGAGAAAGAAGATAGTTTATATCAGGACCAAGATAAATGAAGAATTACAGTAAACTGAAAACAGAAATACCCACAAAACTCGGTTGACTGTACCGTCGTTACCAAGAAGTCAAAGGCAGTCTAGAGATTCACCAGCAGAGGGTGGAATTAGACCACATCAGAGACGGAGCCAATCCTTTAAAAAATATGTATTCTTTCTCAGAGCCCTCCTTCCCTTCGGCTAAGAGGCTTTTGTCGAATTTTACAGAGCTTGCACACTTTTTACTTATATATATATATTACTTGATTAATTTAGTTACATGGTTAAAATATTAATAACGTTCATTAGAGAACATTGAACAGTCTGGACAATTTCCATCTAATTCTATTTTAGCCACGCCCACTTCTAAATCTGAAATCCAGAAACAAATACTGTTATTTATTTATTGACATTTACAGATATATAGATACATATATAGACAGCAACTTTGCATTACACTCCTATTGACACACACACACACACACACACACACACACACTCATTTCACTGGTCTTCATATGATGTGTAAATATGATATAATTTTACCATGCCTAACTTTTATGTCATTTAATTCAAACATAATGTTTCCAAAATTACACATTGTAAAGAAAGTTTACTTTACTACATGCGATCATGTTCTCACAGTACTATTAATGTACAATATTATATATGTGAGAGAATAACTGTTTTGAAATTATGTGTTGGCTTTTGTACCCATAAGGACCCATGGTGACATCCACGTCACACACACTTTGAATGTCCTAAAATGTTCCTCATACAGGTTTATACTACATTTTTACTCATTAAGTCCCTTAGTGACATATACATACTCAACATCCTGGTGTGGTTGTCATGTGACAGCCATGTGACTGTGACAGGAAGTGACTTCCCAAAGATTGCAGTGTGACAGGTGCACACAATTACAAAATACTTTTCACCTCTCTCACTATCCTCCTCCAGGATGAGACATGGCTTGCATTTGAAAACACATATCCTGAAACAAGCACAGAACAGTCAACTTTATGATGCCTGTGTTTACGTGCATAGGGATGTACATGACGCATCCCTACAGCTGACTGAGTGGCAGAGTCGGGACACCAACCCTCCCTTTTAATGGCCCGCAGCAATATTCTTCTACTTCTTTTAGCAAACAGATACAAGGGGGGGATTTCTAAACATTTTCCATCCGTGTTCCTGGCGGTTGGTTCAGTTAATAGTACAACAACTGCTCATACTTTCTGCTTTGCTACTTGGCTCCAGAGTCGGCTTTCTGCCCCCCCCCCCCCCTTTGTATGACGACCCCGCCCACGTTCAGGAGGTACTATTTGCAGTGGAAAAATTACCCGTGCTGCTACCAAAACCGAGTTGAGCTGAGTCGAGTTGAGTCGAGTAGAGCTACATGTGCGGTTTGACTTTGAACTTCCGGAAATTCTGTCTGTCAAATAGCAGGTAGCATTGTGCATGGGGATACACTCATCGGATGGACGCCAACAGTCAATCACTCCAGGTGAATGCAGACCTCTCATGAAATGATGACAGTAATCTGTTCATTCAAAATGACGTTGTTCAAAGCATGCATGTCTTAATCACAGTTTTTCAACATGTATTAGCTGTGTTCCATTGAGTCTATTCATTGAGGTGAAGCTTACAGACAAATATCTCATGTCTTTTGACCACGGGTTCAAAGTTTTTCCGAACACCTCTCTTGCCCTTCTCCTGAAATGCTTCCCCACAATGACAAACAGGAAGGGGTTAATGGCACTGTTGCTGTAGGCCAGATATGTGGAGAGCTGTATGCCGATGTCCAGGACATGACCCCATAGGCATCCAGGTGTGAGCTGGAAGTAATCCATAGTGTCAAGAAACAGCATCACCTGGTGTGGGGTCCAGCAGACAAGGAAGACAGCCAGCACGGCCAGGACCAAGTGTGTGGCCTTCCTCTCCGCCCTCACCCCGTGCACTACTCTGGCTCCTGGGTTGTTCAGTGCAGCCACAATGTGACACGTGCAGTAAGATACCACCATGACAGGAATGAAAAAGCCCAAGACGTTCCTGGTGATGTTGTGGTATAAAGTCCATGCTGGGTAGGGGTAAACCAATATGCAGCAATCCACGCTGGCTCCCTCTACGAACGATACTGTGCGGAACAGCACAGTGGGCGCGTTTACAAGGAAGCCCAGGATCCAGATCCCTAGGCAGATACGCCTGGCCCAGGCAGCTCTCCTCAGACGGCTGGGGAACATGGGCTTCACCAGAGCCAGGTAGCGGTCCACACTGACCAGCATGAGGAACAACACACTGCAGATGTAGTTCATAGAGATGGTAATGTTGACTAGCTTACAGAGGACTTCTCCAAAGTCCCACTGGTAGCCTCGCCCAATGGTGACGGCCCAGAAGGGAAGGCACAACATCATAACCAGGTCAGCAGCAGCCAGGTTCCCCAGGTACACATCGGCCACAGTGCAGGGCTTCTTCTGCAGACAGAAGACAAAGAGAACCATGCCATTCCCCACCAGGCCCAGGGTGCTGATTAAACCCAGGTAGGCTGGCTGCAGGGCAGACAGCCAGAGCCAGGCTTCTGTGTAGTTATTGCAGGAGTCTAACTCTGGGTCCACAGATGAGACCAACCAATCTGATCCATTCACACCCATTGGAAACTGTGAATGACAGGGATTTAGAACAAATCTGTGTCATCATAAGCAGGAAAGAAAACATACTGTATAATACTTAACAGAAGTCACATTGCCTTTTACTTGAAGAGGAACATAGCACAATATTTAAAAAGATATATATTTTATTTCATGTATATTAACCCTACTGTCATGACAAATTTGGTTACATTTAATTTTGTTGGGAGGGTACACAGTAAATTTTGAAGTGTTAAAATAACACTAAAAGAGTTAAATTTAACACTATTTCCGAGTGTATTTGGTCCCACTCAGAATTGGAGTTAAATTAACTCTTTTCAAAGTGTTAAAATTTTAGAGTTAAATTAACTCAAAATAGAGTTAAAAATACACTGTATAGTGTTATTTAAAGCTTTATAGAGTACTTTCTACACCCGTTTTTAACTACCGAAATTGACACCAACACTAGGAGGCATTCTACTCCAGCTGTTGTTATATTAACTCAGATAGAGTTAATGGAGTTTGACACTGCATATTTAACACTGGGGAATTTACTGTGTAAAATTTGTTTTGGGTAAGTGGTTTCCCCTAACAAAAAGTTTGATTATATTGCTGTTTTTTAAATAATTATCGCTGTTTAAAATTGGTGTCATTAATCAAAACAGAGATTGGGAGTCTATTCATCCACAGAACATGGTCAAAAAATGTTTCCCCCTTTCATTCAAATAGTAGCAAAATAATTTTAAACGACAAAGTCACATGAACACAACCCACGGGTTACTTAGTCTAGACTCTTGCCGTAGTGTGGTCTGTGAACCATGCTACCCTTCTGTGTTAGAACAGTGGTGGCATAGAATGAACACATTTATTTTAGAGTTATATTGGGGGAAACGTTTTCAGTAGTCTAAAGAGTAAAACTTAAATGTTAATATTACTCAAACACATACATTGAGACACTGATCATTAGGAGTGGTCTCGTAAAAAGCTGTATGTCCTGGGTTGCAGAAAACACGTAGTAAAACCTGGAGTATGAAGGGTCTGGATTCGGAAAGCAGCACACCGACATTTTGAAATCTTTTCATACTAAGATCTCTTTAATGGGATGCGATGTTTCTGGATGAATAGTAATTAGGTGAGCAATTCAAATGATCACAAAAAAGTTGTGATTGGTGTATAATCAAGTAATAAACGTTCTTATAGATTAAAACAAAACAGATGAATTTGTCATGTAGTGAACACGTTCTCTTTGTGATGACTAAATTGTGCTCTCCCAGAGGTTGAGCAATACAATTTCCCTTTCAATGGGAAAGCTTTATTAAAAGTGTCTTTACAGGTAATAAATTATGCCAGCTTTTTTTTTGACAGCTTACATTTTTTGGTGGAGACTGTTTAAAGGTTCCAACACGAGAGATGGCTAAATCCCTCGGTACAGTCGCTATTGCAGATATGCCGTTATTAATTAATAGAATATTAACTTGTCTAGAGCAGCAGTAAATAAAAATGTCCTTGGCATAATCCTCCCTATCTTGGCACGAGAAATACACTACATGTACATATACTTTCTTTTTGATCTGCTATGTAGAAATATTTTAAAGCACTTACCTTATTTCAGGGGCCCTCCAGATGTGACTTCTCTTTATTCCCAGCAGATAACGCTCATGGTGATCCAGCCTCCACTGGAGTGAGCACTGGGAGACTGGTACCTTTATAAACATGCAGACGCAGAGTTCACTGTGTCATCGCTCTTCCTACTTCCATCTGTTTCTCCCCCCACACAGCTACTGTGCTGTGTTCTGCCTCACCACTATAGCATTTACTGTCCAGCAGCATCAGAGTTCAACTACTGTTTGTTTTACTGGTTTGCTGCCCCGATGTGTCCAGGTGATTGGGTGTGAAGCAGAGCAGCAGTGAAGTAGATCATGTATTGTTAGCAAAAAGCCTGTGCTGGCATAGAAACAGGTTACAAGAAATATAAAATGACTTAGTTTCCGCTCACCATTTTGTGTCAATCCTACCATGACATCAGAGGCCATTCAGTAGAATGGCAAGATGCTCCTCTGTACAGTGGGGTCCTCATCATGTTATCATTAACCTGTAACAACAACAGGATCCCTATTAGTAATAGATCAGCTATCTACAGCATGTCCACTGGGTTGCTGGAAAGACGAAAAAGTAAATGTAATAGATAACTCAGTATATCGTTTCATAAGCACACATGCTCTCTACTTTGTCTCTGGGATGTCTCCCTAATCATTATTTATCAGCTGTTAAACCATTTAAAAAGCAAGCACACCTTGAGGGCAGAGTCCTAACTTGAAAAAGGTGCCCTGTTTCTGTCAAATCATATCAGATTGTATATTACATAGCCTATTTTGAGGTAAATGAATACATGCTACACACATAGTATGAGTATATATATATATATATATATATATATATACATGGTACAGTAGTGATATGTAGATAACGTCGTAATGTTGCATCCTCATTAAGTATGCTTACAAATTCAGCACTAAAACTTTACAATAAGGGTACATTAATTAACTGTTAGTTAATGCTATTAACAGTTAGTTACTGTGAAATAAGCATTTTCATGCTTGGTTCAGCATTATGCATAGTTTACCAATGCTTGGTTAAGCATTGACTAAGCATAAAGTTTAGTTATTGCTGACTCAATGCTTGTTAAGCAATCACTTAGCATCAACTAAAGGTGAATTAATGTACCCGTATTGTAACGTGTAACCAATTTGGCTAGAAGATGAGTTACTTTACTTTAGTAGAAAAGGTGGCAAAAGAGCTCAGTAAAGCCACTATCTATCTTCAGACTGCAGTGGACACAGGATAACAGCAACAGACCATAGAAGGGCTCAGTTTGACTGAGTTTGGCAGTGTAACAGTCTTAAATAAACTCTCACTTGTAAAATATGCACAAGACTGGCACTTAAAATTGAGAAACAAGAAAAGGAGAGCATCTTCACACAGCAAGGTTTGATGCTGAAGTTCACGTCTATAGTCAGCGTTAAAGATCGTGTCGGTATTTTTTGTTTCAGTTCTTAAAATAAAATGTTAGTTATGGATTATATTTAGGTGTATCTTACATTACTTGTCTTACAACCACATCCATCTCTTTACAAAGCTGAAGTGGAGAATATAATACGCCTACATTTGAATATCTTTGAGATGTTTACAAATATAACAGGATGAATTATTTGCATCAACATTCTCCAAACATCATGGTTGGAAAACAAACCCCAATTCGAAAAGCATGCAATTCTCTTTCATTTACATTAACAATAAAACATGGGCCAGAAATGGAAAAAAAAAAGTCAGCGCTAATTTCAGAAATGGAAAGATCCACTTGCTTGAAAAAAAAAAGAGTGAACATTTCTGGCTAGTCCATGAATGCACAGAGAAAACATAAAGATAGTATGTATTTCATATAGTGAAGGTATTAATATAACTACATATGTGTAATGCTTTTTTTTTTGTATTCAGTAAGAAGCAGGGTTGTGCCACCAAATGTTATCTCATTAAATATAATAAAGTTTAGAAATTAGTGTTCTGTTGACCACAGTCTGTTGTGGGGTTTGAGTTAGGATTCGGGCACATTCTGAAATCTTCCCTCTTTCACCTCACTCCATTAAATCACCACCGATTCAGTATAAAGTCAAGCAAGGAGACTGATTGGATGGCAGAGAGAGCAGGACACAGCAATAAGGAGAGCTACTGAGCGCAGTATGAACTGGTCTGTTGCCAGTTCTGCTCTCTGTCTCATTGTTTCCATCCCCCACTGCAGGTGGGATTTACCAGTAAAACACATATAGTAAATATAGTGTGTACATTACTTCTATTTTAAGTGTTTCTGGCATGATGCAATTTCTATTCCCAAAAATGTATGTACAGTGTCCACATGAGTTCTGACCCCCAGAGTTGCATTTTTCTCTACATGAGTCATCGTTACTTTTTTTTTAGGCACTTCCGGCACTATATGCACTTTCCTGACCTGTACGTGTTCTTTTAGGTGTCTTTTTATGTCTATTTTAGTTTTCGTGTATTTGCTGCTGGATACAGGAATAAAAATATCTATCTATCCATCTATCTATCTATCTATCTATCTATCTATCTATCTATCTATCTATCTATCTATCTCCATCCCTTTCTATCTCTCTCTCTTTCTATCTATATCTATCCATCTCTTTTTCTAATTATCTATCTTTATATGGCTAACTGTTATTTTCTCTGACGCTCTGGATCAATAATCAAGGCAGCTGATTAGTCACTTAATTATTGTACTGCTTTTCAATTATTGTACTGCTTTTATACCATTAGCGTATAAACTACTGCACGGATGAAACTAGACCCCAACTTTAAATAATCTGGGGGGGGGGGGGGGGGGCAGAGAGACATTGGCATTTCCTTTGGATAAATGAAGCTCAAAAGAAGCAAACTAGGCCATTCCCTGCTGCAAACGCCTCAGCATAAACCACTGCACTATACAAGGCTTGTACTTTGTCTTGTGTCACAATATTTATGTAACAAAAAAAAAACACTTAAAGCAGCTCCGAGTAACATTTAAATATCTTTTAAACAGCCTCATGTTTCCTCACATAATCATAAATTACCTTTAACAGCAAACAAGACCATCAGTGCAAAGAAATACGTTTTTATATAGTTTTTATTACTGCGTTTGGTCTGGTCACACACCCAGTCCGATTTTCGGTTCACGTGTGCATACTCTATGGTCACATATCCGTATTGGTCGCAGATTTCAGTGTGGCGCAGCAATGCGATTTGAGAAGCCTATCCCTCCAGGTGAAGGAAGGGGAGCGGGGCCCTTGTTTGAGACAGTTATTTGTCGTCATAATGACTGATAACGGGGCTGAACCATCAAAGAAAAAAAAGAAAATGCAATGAAGAAAAGCTAAAAGGGAGAGTGATAGGCGGGCGGGAGGGCGTTGCCAAGCAACGTATACACAATTTCACGGGAGCGAACCAGTGTTTACTCTTAAATGAATGAGCGGTAGCCTACTAAAACAAAGTTTACTTTGCCTCACCATCATCATCAGATGACCATTATTCATCTGAAATAGTCATTATTTACAACAACATAAACACATTACCTCATCGTGATCCATACTAACTGCCGTCTCTCGTTCATTCGCTTTCTGTGAGGACACGTAATCTTTCAGCTCCGTGAGAGGTGACACTGCATCAACTCATTGCAATCAGGTGTGTGTAGCACTGACTGGCATTAGTTGATGCTGTGTCACTAACCACTCTCACAGAGCCGAAAAGAGTCCGGTGCCCTCACACTTTCAACACACGAACATGCACTATATTGCTTCCTGATCATTTGAATCTCGCACGCCCGGCACGAGCTAGAAAACAGCTTCACGACAGCTGGCGTCGTAAAAATACTACCGCTTTTGTCCAAAGGGGCCGCCAACGTGCCATGTTACTCGTAGTGGCTTTAAGAAAATACATTTTTCTCCTAACAATTTCTTTGTAATCAGAGATAAATATGCTTTAATATTTATTTCATTTTATTTTCCACACTTTACTACCGGGGTCTTCATCAGAACTCTGGCTGTTGTCTCCTGTGATATTCTGACAAGGTTCTACCGTCTCGTCTTAATACCAGGAAAAAACAAACAGGTCTGTCTATGCTCATCACCAGCTCTCACATGAGGAAGGAATGGTGATTAGTATGTCACGGGCAATAGTGATTGAGCACACTATCTCCACAGTCATTTCCTCCCAGCAACAATGTTACACAACTAGTCCCAGAGGAGTCATACAACGCACACTGCATCCTGGAACATCGAGATGAGCAGAGAAACCAGAGCAAATCTATGAGTGAGTGTTGGGCTTTCCTTCACTTTATCTGACCTAAAGGTAACATGTCATAGCATGAGTAAGCCTTTGGACATCCTCAGTTGCAATGATGTAGTAAAATTCCAGCATGTACAGTCAAAACCGAAATGATACCCCTGGCAAAGTTTGACTTAAAGTTACTTTTATGAAACCAGCAAGCTTTTTCTTGATTGGAAATGACACAGGCTTCTCCCAAAAGATAATAAGACGATGTACAAGAGGCATCATTGTGGAAAAAACATTTTATTTCAGCTTTTATTAACATTAACAAAAATTGGCATGTCCAAAATTATTCAGTCAAAAGAAAAGCCTTTATTGGCTTTTAACGCTTCCTTTAATTGCTGGCCAGCTTTTTGCATGTCTCCACTGGTATTTTTGCCCATTCATCTTTGGCAATGAGCTCCAACTCTTTCAGGTTGGAGGGTCTTCTTGCCATCACCCTGATCTTTAGCTCTCTCCACAGATTCTCAACTGGATTCAAGTCAGGACTCTGGCTTGGCCACTTTAAAACGTTAATGTGTTTGTCTGCTAACCATTTCTTCACCATGTTTGCTGTGTGTTTTGGGTCGTTGTCCTGCTGAAATATCCAATGGTGCCCAAGGCCAAGTTTTTCTGCAGACTGCCTGATGTTGTTGTTGAGAATCTTGATCTCAATTTTTTCATGATGCCGTTTACTTTGATTAGGTTCCCTGGTCCATTTGCTGAAAACACCCCCAAAGCATTAGGTTCCCACCACCATGCTTGGCAGTGGGGATGGTGTTTTTAGGGTTGAAGGCTTCTCCTTTTTAATGCCAAATGAAGGATACATCATCGCGTCCAAACAATTACATTTTTGATTCATCTGACCATAAAACAGAAGACCAGAAGTTTTCTTCTTTGTCCAGATGAGCATTTGCGAAGTCCAAGCAGACTTTTGTGTGCCTTATCTGGAGAATTGGCGTCTTCCTTGGTCTGCGTCCGTGGAACCCAGCAGTGTGCAGTGTCCGTTTATTGTCTGACTTGAGACGTTGCCTCCAGCAGAGCCAAGAATAACCAGGATGGCCTTGGTGGTGATCCTGGGATTCTTTTTCACCTCTCTCACTATCCTCCTGGGGCCGGTTTCCCGATAACGTCCTCTCTTAGCGAGCTACGTTATGACTTACCAAAGTTGTTTACCTCTGTAGTCGTGGTTCCCGAACGGTGTCTTAGGAGAAACACTCCTTACATCGTTCGTACACTGCTGAAATCGATTGCTCAGAGTTCGATTTTCCATTTCCTGCTCATGTCATGCGCATCTGCATGACAACACTAGGCTATATTATAAAACGTATTGCAGTCTTTGTGAATAAAAGATAGCTAGAAATCCTTCTAGGCCGAAACATTTATTTAACACTAGAAGCGCCAGCGTTCTCTTTATATGTTGCATAATCAAATCTACCCGTGCATTTCTAGTGTAATATAAAGTCATAAATTAGTTTGTTTTATCATCATCTGTGTTTTGGTCCTCTTGTTTTATGATCTAAGTATCTTTAAGAACAATAGTCACGTTTCGTGGTGGGTCAGTAAGGAAACTGAAAGTAGATATCGCCAATAGTCTATATCAATAAAAACAGACGGCCAAAACAGCGTCCAAATGAGCTAAAATCCTAAATACAATAAACAGTAACATGGCACACTTATTTTAAGGTAAGCTTTAATTGATTATTAATAATTTTTTTTACACGTTTACATGTTTTGAGGCGGAGGATCCGACGCACTCTGCCCGGCTGCTGTCAGACGAGCCGTGTGGAACACAGTGCGCAGGTTCTAGCGCTAACCATGGTCGAACATACTACCATAGCACATAGGCCTACTGATTTAAAAAAAGATATAGAAACAGCGGAGGAGATTAAGATTGTTTCCAGCAATAATCTTCTTCATGAATGTGTGGCAGTTCCATGCGCAACAGGGGTCACTCGTGTCCGTTTTACGCATGGTGCTTTAACGGAAGGAAATGTGGGGGTCGTATCTCTGGCGATGCCACAGCGATCGCAGGGACTTTCACTTGTGTCATTAAACTTATAAATCTGACTGTATTTCATATCAAAGGACATCGCATCCATTCAGTTAAAGCTCCCATATTATACACTTTTCGGTTCTATTATACACCATATTATATGGTCTTAGTGGTCCCTAATACGTTTTTCTTTAATTGTTTGCTGAAAAAAACTTTCAGATAATTAAGTACGGGCACTCAATGTATTGAGGGCCCGTAATTATTACTCTCCACCATACTTATTCTGACTTCTGACTTCTGACTTCTTCTTATTCTGCCTCAAATTTCTAGCTGCTTCTCCTCCCACACCGTTACACGCAGACATGCAAAAATTTCACACAACGTGCGTCCCCACCCCCCGGGGTGTGCTATTATACAGTTTTTCCCATTTCCGCTAGGGGGCGCTGTTATGAAGTCCCGACTGAAGCGCTGTTATGAAGTCCCGACTGAAAGAACTTAGAGAGGCCACGCCCCGCACGCCGTAACTCCGATTGACTTGAAATTTCTCACACAGGTGTGTGTTAGGGTGCTCTACAAAAAAGCCTCTGGGACCATAACATTTCTTCGGGGAATATTAGCATAACCAGGACAATCCCCAGACGTCGCAGACACAGAATGGATCTCAACCAAAGTGCAAGACATTAACATCGTTAACATCTACAAACCACCTCCCAGCAGACTGGTCCCATCATCACTCCCGGATGTCCCAACCCCTGCCGTGTACACTGGCGACTTCAATAGCCATCACACCGACTGGGGGTACAGCAGCTCCAACGCTGACGGCGACTCCCTGACAGAATGGGCCTCAACGGTTGATGCAATACTCCTATATGATCCAAAGGAGCCCCGTACCTTCTGCTCTGCACGCTGGAACAGCTACACCAACCCAGACCTGGCCTTTGCTAAATGGCCCACCAGCCAGTCACTTCCAGTGAGACACATCCTGGACATGTTTCCCCGGTCGCACCATCGACCATCCCTCATCACGATCCCATCTGTGATCCAACCTGTACAAGGAAGGGATGCCAAGAGATGGAACTTCCGGAAAGCAAACTGGGAGCGTTTCACTCAGCACGTGAACAGGGCAGCTGCTGGTCTTCCACCCCCGTGCCCCAACAACCTGAACGAAGCCTATGAGTCCTACTGCAAGATGCTTCTGACTGCTGCTAAGAAAAACATCCCCCGCGGCATCCGCAAAGCCTACGTCCCCTGCTGGGATGACGAATGTGAACATCTACTTCGTGCCCACGCAGAAGCACAGAACAACGTGGACAGGGACAAAGCAGCAGACGAGCTCTTCAGCAGGCTTAACGACAAACGCAGGCAACGTTGGACAGAGACTGTGGAGTCAATCGACTTCACACACTCCAGCCGCCGGGCATGGCAGACCCTGAACAAGCTGACAGGAAGGTCTACAACCCCAGCACAGTGCCCCATCACAGCAAACTCCATCGCATCGCTACTGCTCAGTAATGGCCGGTTCCCCAAAGCCGATAAGGCCTTCACCAGATCAACATCTACAAGAGCCCATGAGTTGCTCAGGGCCCCAGGATGTGACTCCGGTCTATCCATGGACTTCTTGGCGCAAGAAATGGAGCAGGCCATCCAATGCCTGAAGACTGGCAAGGCCCCAGGTGTGGATGGTATCCATGCGGAGTACATAAAACACCAAGGGAAGAATGCGACCGACTGGCTCTGCTTTTTCCTCTCCGCATGCCTTCGCCACTTAAAGCTGCCAAAGATCTGGCGTCGTGCCAAGGTGATAGCCCTGCCCAAGCCTAACAAGCCAAGCAATGTCCCCCAAGGATATAGGCCCATCTCACTGCTCTGCATCCCATTCAAACTCCTGGAACGCCTCATCCTGGCTCGTATCACCCCAGTGGTCGACCCCCAGCTACCTAAAGAACAAGCTGGCTTCCGAAGCGGCAGGTCTACAACAGACCAGGTAACCCTCCTGTGCCAAGACATCGAGGACAGCTTCCAGACAGGGGAGAAGGCTGGCGCCGTCTTCCTCGACCTTACAGCCGCCTACGACACTGTCTGGCTACGCGGGTTACACCTGAAGTTACTGATGACCATCCCAGATAGGCATATGGTGAGCTTTCTAATGGAGATGCTAAGCAACCGCAGCTTCCGGCTACTGACCAACAACGGCCAAAGCAGCAGGGTGAGAAAGCTCAAGAACGGCGTCCCACAGGGTTCAGTGTTGGCACCTATGCTGTTTAACATCTACATCCATGACCTACCCCCAACAACATCTAGGAAGTACGGTTATGCAGATGATCTGGCCATCCTACTCAGCAAACCATCCTGGCAGGCAGTGGAGGAGGGCCTCTCGGAGGACATGAACACTCTGTCCTCGTACCTGAAGAACTGGCGCCTCAAACTCAGCGTGGACAAGACTGTGTCCACAATGTTCCATCTTAACAACAGGGAAGCGTCACGCCAGATCAACGTCATGGCTGACGGCACCCGGCTACAGTCTCAAGCCTCCCCTACGTACCTCGGCGTAAAACTTGACAGAACACTGTCATTCAAGCAACACCTGGACAGTGCCAAGGCAAAGACCACCGCCCGTACTGCACTTATACGTCGACTAGCCGGTACAACATGGGGAGCCACGACGAGGACACTGCGCATCTCCACCGAGGCCCTGGTCTTCACTGCTGCTGAGTACTGTGCCCCAGTCTGGTGCCGCAGTCCGCACGTAAAAAAGCTTGACACTTCCCTCAATGAAGCCCTACGTACGGTCTCCGGATGCCTACGAGCCACCCCAACCCACCAACTACCTGTTCTAGCTGGAATCGCCCCAGCCGAGATCAGACGGGAGGGAGCCATGCTGGCTCTTGCTCAGAAGGCACTGACGAGTGAATCCCACCTCCTCCACAAGACCATCACGGAGAGACCACAGCGCAAGCGCCTCAAATCCCGCCGCCCATTTGACATACATGCCCAGGAACTGCTCAGCTCTACACCAGCTGACACCAGCAGAGCTTCCTGGGTCAAGGCCAGATGGACGGAACAGTGGAGAGCAGCAGTACCATCCAGACTCCACCGCTACATTGAGGATCCCACAGACGTCCCCGGCGAGCACCTACCCCGCAGGCAGTGGACAACCCTCAACCGCCTGAGGACAGGTGTGGGACGCTTCGGAGAGTCAATGCAGCGGTGGGGTCTCGCGGACAGCGCCCACTGTGAATGTGGAGACCCCCTACAGACTGTAGATCACGTCCTGACCAGCTGTCCCAAACATCGGCCACCAAATGGCGACCCTGGCCTAACGAACCTGGATGACGAGACGCTGGAGTGGCTTGCTACAACCGAGCTGAGGATCTAAAGACATACGCAAGAAGAAGAAGCATAACCACAATATTGTTGTGTTTTAACCACAACTTTTTCAAGTTTTACTCTATCGACACCAAATGTCTCACGAAGCCCCGGGGGACTATGACGCACGTCTCCGAAAAATATCAGTAGGATAGCTTGGAAAACATGGCCGCCATTGACTAAAATGTTTACGCAGGGGCGGGGCTTAATTACAAATTGGCCATAACTCGTTGACCGTAGGTCCTATCATCGTGAAACTTGCAGGATACGTGCAGAAGACATGTGCTAGCGTGGCCCTCTAAGCTTGTCGGGGTTAACCCATAGGGGGCGCCACAAATGCGAAAAACGTCATTCAAAAATGCAATGTTTGCCAGGCCACGCCCCTTTCCCCCTGACTCCGATCGACTTATCATTTGTCAGACGTGTACAGCTCGCGTCGCTCTACAGTAAAGTCTCTCGGATCGCAGGGGTCGGCCGTGATTTTTTTCCTTCCCCGATTTACACGGGCGGCCCGTACTTTCAAAATCTCCGCGGGATTTCTAGTTTATTGTACTATGCTGATGTTCAGCTAATCTCACAATGGCCTATTTTTTAAAAAGAGCTGCAGCTCCCCTCGTAAATATACAATCTATATGTATATATACACATATATGTATATACACACATATATATATACAGTATCTCACAAAAGTGAGTACACCCCTCACATTTCTTCACATTTTTCTTTATATCTTTCCATGGGACAACACTGAAGAAATGACACTTTGATACAATGTAAAGTAGTCAGTGTACAGCTTGTATAACAGTGTAAATTTACTGTCCCCTCAAAATAACTCGACACACAGCCATTAATGTCTAAACTGCTGGCAACATAAGTGAGTACACCCCTTAGAAAAAATGTACAAATTGGGCCCAAAGTGTAAATATTTTGTGTGGCCACCATTATTTTCCAGCACTGCCTTAACCCTCTTGGGCATGTAGTTCACTAGAGCTTCACAGGTTGCAACTGGAACCCTCTTCCACCCATTTATGACAGCATCACAGAGCTGGTGGATATTAAAGACCTTGCGCTCCTCCACCTTCTGTTTGAGGATGCCCCAAAGATGCTCAATAGGGTTTAGGTCTGGAGACATGCTTGGCCAGGCCATAACCTTTACCCTCAGCTTTTTTAGCAAGCCACTGGTCGTCTTGGAGGTGTGTTTGGGGTCGTTATCATGTTGCAATACCACCCTGCGGCCCAGTTTACGAAGGTTGAGTGCACGTGGTCAGCGTCGTACACAGAGGTTGGCTTTGGAAAATAGACGTATGAGTGCTGCCAGCATTGCTGAAGGGCTTGAAGGGGTGGGGGGTCAACATGTCAGTGCTCAGACCATACGCCGCACTCTGCATCATTAGAACATCATACTGGTCTGCATGGCTGTCATCCCAGAAAGCCTATTCTAAAGATGATGCAAAAGAAACCCCACAAAAAGTTTGCTGAAGACAAACAGACTACGGACATGGATTACTGCAACCATGTCCTGTGGTCTGATGAGACCAAAATACATTTATTTGGTTCAGATGGTGGAGCGGCAACCAGGTGAGGAGTACAAAGACAAGTGTGTCTTGCCTAGAGTCAAGCATGGTGGTTGGAGTGTCATGGTCTGGGGCTGCATGAGTGCTGCCAGCACTGGGGATCTACAGTTCATTGAATTCTAACATGTACTGTGACATACTGAAGCAGAGCATGATCCCCTCCCTTCATAAACTGGGCCGCAGGGCAGTACTGCAACATGATAACGACCCCAAACACCCCTCCGAACGACCACTGGCTTGCTAAAGAAACTGAGGGTAAAGGTTATGGACTGGCCAAGCATGTCTCCAGTCTTAAACCCTATTGAGCATCTTTGGGGCATCCTCAAACAGAAGGTGGAGGAGCGCAAGGACTCTAATATCCACCAGCTCCTTGATGTCGTCATGAATGGGTAGAAGAGGGTTCCAGTTGCAACCTGTGAAGCTCTAGTGAACTACATGCCCAAGAGGGTTAAGGCAGTGCTAGAAAATAATGTTGGCAAAACTAAATATTGACACTTTGGGCCCAATTTGGAAATTTTTTCTTAGGGGTGTACTCACTTTTGTTGCCAACAGTTTAGACATTAATGGCTGTGTGTCGAGTTATTTTGAGGGGACAGTAAATTTACACTGTTATACAAGCTGTACACTGACTACTTGACATTGTATCAAAGTGTCATTTATTCAGTGTTGTCGCATGGAAAGATATAATGAAATATTTGAAGAAATGTTAGGGGTGTACTCACTTTTGTGAGATACTGTATATATATATATATATATACACACACATATATATATATATATATATACACACACACACACACACACACACACACACACACATATATATATATATATACATATACATATATATATTGTATATAGTTGTATCGTTTTTAACAGTTATTAAATACAGTCATCGCTGTGTCCGTTTGATATGAAATACAGTCAGATTTATTAGTTAAATGACACAAGTGAGAGCTGAAACATCCCTACGGTAGAGCTAAGAAGGCTCTGAGGGCGCTCCGGACCAACCTTACCAACGTATGACATACAAAAGAGATTCGTAGCAAAGAACGTTTCGGGAAACAGGCGAAATGTTAAGTAGGAACTCTACGTAGGGGTTACGAATGACGTAGTGTTAAGAAGGCTCTAAGAAGGCTTCGGGAAACCGGCCCCTGGCCAGTACAGGTGTAACTTTTGGCTTCCAACCACGTCCTCTGAGATTTTCCACAGAACGGAACGTCTTGTTTTTTTAAATAATACTTTGCACTGTAGCAACTGGAACTTGGAAACATTTAGATATGGCCTTAAGCCGGGAACACACCGCACTGGCCGCCTGCGGCGGTTGGCCGCGTGACCGCAAGAGGCTCGCCGCTTGATCATATTGGGCCATATATTCCTGAAGCCGACGCCGAGATCAGACCCGTCACACTTACGGTGCAACATGGTCCAGCTGTGCCAAAAAATACAGATGGTACACTGTGTACAGCGGCAGTCTTGTCACAAATATCATTAAAACAGCCTGAACACGCACCCCGATCGCAAATACACACACATTAACAGCAATTCAGCAACATACTAAACACATTAACAAACAGCAGTGTGTGCTCAGCAGCACAAATAAAGGCAGACATCAGCCTACCTGAAAGTGAAAGTGTGCCGGCTGACAACACCGGTGCTTCGCTGTACTATATTGGAATTCCACACGGACACTGCCGTCAACTTTGGGTTCATATTATCCTCAGGAACAGCACACAGCTGGGTGAGTTTCACTATGCTAACCGGCGCTGCCTTGGCTAAAGTACAACCAACAGCTAGATGCAAAATACACATATTTGCAGAATGTATTGGAAGCCCTATGTCCTCACTCCACACGCCCACCTCGTCTTGCAGACCGCAATCTCAACGCTGATTGGCTGTGGAGGCGCGGCGCCGTAGAAAAAGATGAAAATGTTCATCTTTTTCTGCGGGGCCGTGTTCGCCGCACAAGCCTTCGATACACGCTCCTCGATGACACAATTTCAACGCGCCGCAAATGGCCGCGCTGCCGATTCACGCACCTCTCATGAGGCGCGGCCACGCGCCGGCCGCTGGACGCCGATTATGGGGTGGACGCGCGGCCACGCGCTAGTCCATTGACTTTGTATGTAATCTCGCCGCGCGGCCAGTGCGGTGTGTTCGCAGGTTTATAGCCCTTTCCTGCCTTGTGAGCAGCCACAATGCACAGCCGCAGGTCCTCAGAGAGCTCCTTTGTCTTAGCCATGACTGTCCACAAACCAACTGCAGCAGAGAGCTGCTGTTTTTCACCTGTTGAGTTGATTAAAACAGCTGTTCCTAATGAATCATGGTTATTAGGATGCTTTAGAACAGCTTGGACTATTTGGAATGGTATACAACTTTGGATTTTCCCATAGACTGTGACAGTTTGCAAAGGGTATGAATAATGTTGGATATGCCTTTTGGTTCAAATGTAAATAAAGGCTAAAAAAAAGTCCACAATGATACCTCTTGTACATCATCTTATTATCTTTTGGGAGAAGCCTGTGTCATTTCCAATAAAAAAAAAGCTTGCTGGTTTCTTAAAAGTAACTTTAAGGCAAAATTTGCCAGAGGTATGAATAATTTCGGTTTTGACTGTACAAAAAAAGGTATGTTCCTAAATGAATGACCATCACTCATTTGCTTACCATGTTTCACACAAGAGAAACCAAGGAGTTCTGCTTATTGAATCATTCATTTATTCCAATGGAAGTAGCCTATAGAATACAAAGAAAGAAGGTATTCTGATAATGTTTTCCCTGACAACAGATCACAATCTGATTTACAGCAGCCCCATGTCTGCTAATAGCTCCTGTGATAATGACCGGAGGAATGTTTCTCTCTACTCCCCAGACAGTGACAGTAACTGAGTCTCATCAGACTATCTGGTGGGGCCAGACCTCCCATCTGCTTCAACAGGAGCTGAGCGGGCAGGTAGCATGATGCACAACAGAGACAGAGACTCTGAGCTGAGAGGACACCAATCCAGAGAACAAATGTGTAAGAATTAGTTTGATTAAATATAGCTGTGAAAGGCCTCTTATAAGACCAATAAATATAAATATCCTTTAGTTAGTTGGTTGTTTGGTTCACCAATTTGATCATTTTAGCCTTTGATTCACCCTGAAGTGCAGCTTCAATTCATTGTAAACATATTGCTCACTGTTTGCATAAATAAATCATTCACTTTTGCACTCACTTTTGCTTGTTGGTTTACATACTGGAGCAGGAGTTATAGGCACTTATTTTATGTTACATCCCACTAGACTGGGGTGTTACACCTTCACTTCTATGGTGCACAGTTTAAATGATGTTGTGTAGGCTACTGGCCCATGATGGATTGCCTTGTTGAGCGTAGTTCTGGGGCTTTATCCACTGAAATAACTACCCCCTCCTTGTCTCTTTTTGGCCCAGCCAAGTCACACTCCTGCAAGCTGTTTACTCTGACACATTCTTCCAGACCATATAAGGACTTCCTGCTGTCATCTCGTCATAGAAGGAACGGCCCCCTTTATTCAAAGCTGCAAAGGGGAACAGAACAGCCAACGCATCACAGTTTGTATAACCACACATTCACTCTTTCTGGAAACCACTCATCCCTCCTGTCCACATTCTTTAACAGGAGTCAGATTTCCATGACTTAATCTTCTTGGTATTCTTATTCTGGCGATGTCAGTACATCCAGCATAGAAATAGTTACTATAGTGGCCTCTTTGGTGGTAAGCTGTTAGTTGAGTAAATTGATGACGATTTTCATTTATTTAGTCTTTTAATGATCTAAATATCAGCAGCCGTCGAGGTAAAAAAAAGTATTCATATCAACCTCCTGTTTTTGCGATGAACTGCAGCAAAAATAAACTACACATTGATGTCATTTAGGTTCATTTCAATCAAAACCTTCAATTATATTTTCAGTAGATTGGAATCCTGATTGATTTGAATCTAGTGGATTATTTTGAGGTGAGAAGTCTGAGACTTGGAAGAAAATAGCACATTTTAGAACTTTCCATAGGGCAGCTCAAATCAAGACATTTTTTTTTGTAGATGTTTGAAGTGTGTATTGGAGGTTAAAAACATTTCTAGATGTACCTGTATACATAATCTATTATGGACATGCTAGTCTCGCAAAGCCAGACCAAACTACAGCAAGTAGTATGGTCTGGAAGCACTCCGTTTAGAGCCGTCTATTCGGGGGGGGGGGGGCGAAACCCGGCTGGCCTGTTTTTATTTCTTTAAACCAATCACAATCATCTAGGGCGGGGCTAACCCCGGGAAGCAGCAGCGGTGTCCATGCAAAATAGTGCCGGGAGGGAACTTATTTTGATGGAACGTCTTCACGTCCAGAGGCTGTCAGAGAAATGGCTAAATCTAACCCGCAAATGCCACAAAAAAATGGTGGTGTTGTGTTGCTTTCAAACCAGCATGTCAAGACACCATACACTTTAGCCCCCGAGGAGCTCACGGGATAACTTAACCGGAAATAACTAGCCACATAGTCACGCAGTGTTATCTCTGGGTAACATTATCATCGGCGGCCCGTTGTCCTGTAAATCACCAAAGAAAGGGAACGGCGGATCTTAATCTAGCTGACAGCCCGCGGTCGTCCTCTGCATGTCACTCCCCTCTCTGCCCCTTTTCAACTCTGTCTCTACACTATCAATAAAGCATAAAAAATATCAAAAAAATATAAAATAAAAAGTAACATTATCTTCCAACTGCAAGCCTAAAAGATGGGAGAGGGATGAAACATGATCATTGATGAATGTTAAAACAATTAAATTACATTAGAATATATTCTAGGGAAAAGTCACTTTATCAAAATATCAAAACTCCCCACCAGACAAAAGACTTGAGAAATAGTTACATCATGTATTGTATTCCGTACTTCAGGCGGCTCCGAAGTCTGCTGAGTCAGGAAAAGGGTCAGCAGGTACTTGTACGCAAACCCAGGGTGATGATAAGTATCTGCAAGCATGTGTTATCGTCTGAGGACCTGATAGCAGCAGAGTGGGCAGTTTTTGCAGGAGGAACAGCTTGTAGTCACAGAATTTGTTTCTTCTTCCTGTGATGCAGACCCATCTTCCAATGTTCTGGTCTCATACTCATCCACATGTGATGCCTTAAGCATGTCCCACTGTCCTGCAAAAGTGTGTAGTTCTGAATGAAGGCTGTTCGCTGTAGCCCTAGAGTTCAATTTGAGCATACATTTGCTGAGGTTTTCAAGTGCATTACTGGGAAGTGTTGTCCTGATCCGAACAAAGTTCCTGGGGTCCAGCCATGCCAAATCAGCAAGGAGAGTGCCATGGGTGAGAATGCGTCTGTGGATGGCCTCATAGCTGTGTCCAGAATGGTATTGTGCACATTCACCTTGTTGTGTTGCATCTCTCCGCATTGCTAAGTGCCTCATCAAAGACATGGCTCTCCAGCCATGTCTTTTTTCTTTACTCATTTCTGAGGCAGTGCAGACTCCACTTTTTAAGTTTTCCATTTGTCCATTTAACAAATGTGTCTGCAGGTGCCTTCACAGTTCTGAAATCCGTTGTAATGCTTTTGAGGCTTACTTGTGTGACAGTGACCATACGATAGGCAGAAAGGATGTCCATACCTTTTTTCTGCAGGTACTTGGAAAGTGAGGTTTTTTCAAAGACTGAGGAATAATTGTGCATTTAATATGGTTTCATATTAGAGGAGATCCTCTTTAAAGCCTTGGGCTCTTGCATGTACAAACTCTTTGCACTATACCTTGTCCTAACTACGAGATCTTGTCATTCAATTTCTTCACCTTCAAAGTGCAAATTAACACCATAAATCAACGGACCAAGTAGGTGTAATGGATGATATTTTCTTTTGCTTGCTATTCAATGGCTTCCAGTGTGAGCACTGGATCAATGTAGATGACGTTATCAGGTTTTCCAAAATGTCCAAACACTTTTTGAAGAGCATCTTGCTTGGCCCACAACCGTGTCTCACCAATTGGAGAGAGGCGCCTGTGGCTTTTATCCTGAGTTAGATTCTCCCATAGATTAAACCTCTGATAAGAGTCCTTGATGAACACGGCTATTTCATTTAGGAGATGGAACATGGTATTACTGTGCTTGATTGGCCAGACAACTCTCCTGACCTGAAACTCATAGATAATCTATGGAGTATTGTCAAGAAGCAGATGATACACACCAGACCCAACAATACAGACAAGCTGAAGGCCACTATCAAAGCAATATGGGCTTCCATAACACCTCAGCAGTGCCACAGGCTGATAGCATCCATGCAACGCCGCATTGAGGCAGGAATTCATGCGAAAGGGGCCAAAACCTAGTACTGAGCACATATGCATGATTATACTTTCTAGAGGGCCGACATTTCTGTATTGAAAATATTTTTTTATTGATTTAATGTAATATTCTAATTTTATGAGATTTTGAATTTGGGGTTTTCATAAGCTGCAAACCATAATGATCAAAATTATAACAAATAAAGGCTTGAAATATCTCACTTTGCATGCAATGAGTCTATATAATATATTAGTTTCCCCTTTTAAGTTGAATTACTGAAATAAATGAACTTTTGCATGATATTCAAATTTTTCGAGTTTCACCTGTATATGGAACCACACAAAGACACACACATATGCACACACAATCATTTCACAACAAACAGACAGACACAACCCTTACGTATCCATATGGATCCTAACCTTTCATGTGTTGCTCATATTTTGTATGTATAGGGCTGCAACTCTAAAAAATGTCAAATGATAAAAATTCATGTTTTTTTCTTGTTTTGTTTTAGGGAGCATTTTGACGTATCAGTAAAAGCTAGAGTAAAAGGATAATTCAGCTAAATGGGGGTAAAAAGTGTAATTTTTTTGTCTTAACTTTGCGATGCATGGCTAATATCATCACATTTACATATCTCTGTCAACATGGCTATCGTTTGAAAAGGAAAGGTTATTACAGGTTTGATTGCTTTCAAATTGAGCCATTTTTTACATACAAGTTTGGGTGTGTGAAGTTTGGCTGTCTGTACACACACACACAAACCATAATTTCTCAATATCTACATATAAACCACACACTGGTATCCCTACCAACACACTAACAACATTTAGGTTGAAATATTTTTCGACATTGACCTTTGGGGGACAACAATTTAGCAGGACTGACAAGCAGGAAAATAGCATTCATTCAACCCCATGCAAAATATACCTAAAGGGCACCACCTGGTAGTTGGGGTCAAAATCACACATTTTGATGCCTTGTGTAAAGGATGAAAGCACAAAATAATAAAAAAATATATTTTACGCTGGTTTGTCAGCAGGATCAAATTTGGAAAAATAGGCCGTTTTGAATGGAAGTCAATGGGGGCCGAAAATGGTCTTAGGGTCTTCTATGTAACAAAAAAATGTCCTGCCTTTATTATAGGTGCTATGAAGTTGCTGAGTAGAAATTCAGAAATGATCTGCCTAAAAATTAACCCTGGCCAAAATGTATTAGGCTAACATAAGCACAGCCAAAGTTATTCAAAAAACAACAAAAAAAAAGGCCGAAAATGGTCCCAGGGGTGCATGAGGGTTAAACACATTTTCGCTTCCGGGACACACCAGGAAATGGTGAAAATACAGCCAAAGCTGCTGGTATGAAGTAAATCTGACTTGTCAACAGAGTATTTATCTACCAGTTAACCAGTTAAAGCAGCAACATTCAGCTCAGCATTCCCCTCGGGAGACAGGCACGGTGCTGTCGGAGAAAACCAAAAGTAAGCAGGGACTTATTTTCTCCCAGTGACGAAAAATGTATATTTGCAGTTTGCATAACGCGTTTGAAATTCATATTAACTTTTGTGAACACTTCAAGAACGGATCATCAGTGCAGTCACGATAAAGACAAACACAATGGTCAATTATCATAGGCTTTGGTGGCTTGATTGATTCACCACGTCAACTCATGCACTGAGTAACATGAAAGAAAACACATACAACACAACGGCCAAAGACGGTTTGATAGCAGCACATGGATCTAGTAAAGATGAAACATCAGGTAACAGACTGACTGATTTTTGTGTTATTCTATTGTAAAATCACCAGAATGCGGGAAACAATGTATTTTAATCTAAAAAATTATCTGGGGGAGACCCCCATACCCTCGAATTTCATTTGGGAATAAAATCCAAATTTCTATGTTTCTAAAGGCATGCTAGTAATGCTGGGCTTACACTAGAGGACTTTTAAAAGACTTTGAAAAGACTGAAGACTGAAACCCTCTTACATCTGAAGATAATAAGTGCCTCACCAGGCGGACACAGGTTGCGACTAATGCCACTCCTCCTGTGTCGTGCTTGGTGCATGCGAGAGTGTGACAGTGTTTATGTCATTTCGCTTGAGCCAACCCCCTAAGACTAGCGATAATATCAAACCTGTTTGATAATGTTGGAACGTCAAGACGGAAAGAAGCCTGAAATCGGGTCAGAAGACCACCATACACAACGACTGAGATTTTGTGCGCGCGCCACAACTCCAGCACGACTTCCGTGATTTCAGTCCGACATTGGAAGATTGTCTGCGACTGTCAAATTGCGTGAAAAGTCGTGTAGTGTAAGCCCAGCATTAGGTGTAAAATGTTTTTGCCTTTGCTGCACCTAATGCAGAAACAACAGAATTATAAACTAACCACTGTGTAAGCCATATGTTTAAAAATGTGTAAATGCTATGATGCATATTCAAGAAGAGGCTAGGAGGGAATCATCACAGTATACCCACTACAAAAAACTAGACTATACCACTGCATGAACGGTCTCGCATCGGAATGGATGTGAGACAGTTCATGTTCGTGGTTGCAAAGGAGAGACAACTGGATGTCAAACAACATCCAAAATGAAATCCTTGAACTTTTCGCTCACAAGATCCAGCGAGAAATTGCAGCCAAGGCAACGTCAAGCCCCTTCTTTGGCATAACAGCTGACGGTTCTGCTGACGTTACGGGGAAAGAGCAGTTTTCCGGCAATATCCAATTTTCCGACGAGACCCTGCAAGTCCAAAATTACGTCCTTGGCTTCTACAAAGCTCCTGACACAACAACCAACATGCTGTATTTGTGCATTAAAGATGTCCTTGTGTGCCTCAATATCCCGATGGAGAGGTTGAAAGGCTATTGTTTTGATGGAGCCAGCAACATGTCGGGAAGGTTCAAGGGGGTGCAGGCCAGGCTGTAGGAAGTGTGTCCCGACTCGGTGTATGTCCACTGCGCCAAACACTCTTTCCATTTAGTGCTGCAAGAGGTTGCAAAGGAAGTGCGCATGGTTGCTGATGCACTTAACTCTGTCGTGAGGTTACAGTGTTAATCAATGAATCTGCTAAGAGAAAGGCCTTGTATACCTATTAGGATGTGGGGATGTGATAAACCTGCTTGCCCTGTGCCCAACTCGATGGTGCATAAGGGTTGTGGGCTGTCACATCTCCTTGCAGGATACAGCAAAATGCTGGAGACATTCAGGAACTTGGAGAGCTACACAACCGTGAAGGGGGAGACGCGTGCTAAAGTGGCAGGGCTCCTCAGTATTGACACCAAAACGTGCACGGTGTTTGGGTTGCTTGTATGTCTTACTGTCTTCCCACCAGTGGCACGGACTATGCAAGGCACCAAAGTTACAGCCCTGGGATCAGTGGAATCCGCCAACTTGCTCTGCCAGCGACTGAACACTCTGCGTCAGGATGCCACATTCAATGACCTAGTCGCCAAGACGAAAGTGTACAGGGAACGCTTTAATCTAAAGCCGCCACATCCACCGCGAATCACCAAGACCCCGGCCCGCTTTTGTCAATCTGAAGTGGAGGAAGAGCAGGAGTGCAGCAGGTAAAACATGGGTCAAAGGGGACAGGATAGTCTCTCTTAAAAAGTGTGCCTTCTTTAAACGCATATCATAAAACATCTTGTGCTTGTCTGGCTCCTTGTCACAGAAATGTGTGGAAAAGGGAGCTGTTTGAGGCCTTAGACCTGGTTCGCTCAGAGGTGGAGCGGCGTTTTGACCAGAGCAGGCTGTCATCAAGGCGGCGCAGGGGAAAGAGGTGGATGTTAGGGGCTCTCCGGAACTAACCCTCTTTGAACCAGAGCGGTTAAGCCTGGGGTTGGCAATGCTTGGGGATCTGTGTAGGGGGCAGGAAGTCACTACCATCCAAGACGTGGCGTCAATCCTCAAGTGACCTGCAGCCAAAAACCAGAGGCATGCTCTGTCGGAGGTGGAAAGGCTGTTAAAAGAAGGCTCTTCTGGCTGATCATGTGTCTCCTTTACACACATATCTGGAAAACCAGAAGTCGTATTGAAGCAGACGGTAATAACAAGTGAAGTTGAAGTGAACTGTTTTTAAAAATATTCTAAGAGAGCTCAGGTGGAGGAGGGCAGTCGACCAGGGGCCGGTTGCACCAACTGGTCTTAACTAAGCCTGGTCATAACTGCTAAGTAGGGCTTAGCTAAGACCAGGCTTAAGAATGGACCTAACGCCGGTTGCACCAACGGGACTTACGCCTGGTCTTAACTACGCCCGGTCTTAACCATGCGCGGCCATGTGAATGTTCCATGGAATGCGCACATCACCGCGTTGCTAGGATACCTCGTGCCGAAAACGCTATTATTTTAGCCTACTTGACAGACATCCGAAAATGATGGAGGATAACCGAAAAAGAAAAGGGAACTTCACCGATCTTGAGATACGAAAAGTAATAGAATTATACAGCGACCACAAAGAGACGCTCACTGCCAAGCAGTCAAATGTGGCAACTAACAAAAAAAAACAGAAGACATGGCGATTAATAATGGAGAGTGTTAACGGCTCCTCGGACTCCGGCTGTCACCGGACAGAGGCCGATATAAAAAAAAAGTGGAAAGACCTCCTGTCCCGAGCCAAGAAGGACATCTCCTCCACAAAACACCACCCTACCGGCGGTGGTCCTCCCCCGAAAACTTCACCTTATAGTGACATTATTGTCACTATTTTTGGGGAGGATTCACCAGCTTTCATCGGTTTGGACGGGGTGGACAGCGGCAGTCCTCAACTGTTGGATGAAGGTGTGTAGCATAGCACATATTTATTGAGGATGATGTGTTAGTTGGATAAGCAGATTGATAAACTAGGGCTAGACTTATTGGCCAGAATTTAAAAGATTCACATGTTGTTTCAGACTTGGCAAGTGTCACAAGTTCCCCGTCACCCCCACCACCACCACCAGCAGCAGCACCATTGGCACCAGCAGCGGCAAAACGTCCGATGTCCTCCCCAGCCCCGGCAGCGAAGCGGAGGAGACAGGAAGATTTGCAGCAAGAGCTCATGGAAAAAGAAATAATCCGCGTTGAAAAAGAAACAATTAAATTAGAGACGGAGACAAAAAAATTAGAATTGGAACAAACTAAATTAAGGCTGCAAATACAGTTGCTCCAGCAGCAAATTCGGCCCCAAACAGTTACGTTTGAAGACGAACTAACATATACAAACATTTAAAATAAAATAATTAATTCTTTCATTCATTCATTGTAAATGTCGCAGTATCCTAAGGTAGTGATGTCTCATAAACTGGGTGGTTTGTGCACTCCAAAAACGCAGTAACCTATTTTTCAAACATTGGTTGATTAATTTAAGAAGAGTTTTCAAACTTGAATGTTAAAGGTTCCAAAATAACAAATATATTCCTAACTTAACGAAAGTACTAAAGCAATAGCAATACAAACGCATACAATGTGGTATAAATTGTTTTTCCACAGCACCTTCACCTGATTGACATTGTACATTTTGCGAGCTCGGTCCAAGCCGATGCCCCTTTATCTTAATAATGATTAAGGCAATTACAACAAGAAAGGCCTATGGCTAACAGTAAAACAAGTGTGTTAATGTAGGCTCTAACAATAAAACACTGCAAACGAATGTAATTAAAATATGTATTTTGTCTTGTTTACAACGAGCAGGCATTTAGACGGGAAAGGTTATTTTTGACAGAAGCAATGCATTGAACATCATCAAATGACAAGGAGCTAATTGAGGTGTTTTGAGACTGTAGGAGAGATCTGTTTAAATGTGTCAGCCTATATAGAAAACATATACATAAAAAAATATATAAATAATAATAAACCATATATAGCCTACATAATAAAAAAATATCTACAACTGATTAATAATTTGGGCACGGACTATTTTTTCATTTCATTTTCATTTAACTTTTATTTATCCTCGAGAGACCAATTGAGGGGTGACCCTCATTTTCAATGACGTCGAGTCAAAACAAATTCAAAACAACAATACAAACAAAATATTCAATGCAAAAACATCAAATACACAACAAGTGAAGAGAAGAAAAAACAAAACGATTGAAACATTTACAGAGTGGGGAAGAGAGGCAGCAATTAAAAGGCATACAGTACAATATAGTCTAATTAAAACAGTTACAAGTAGAGTTTGGCAGATCCAAGATAGTCTGTTTAAATTGGCCAAAGGATATGAATGTATTTAGTTTAATTTTTAGCTGTAAGTTGTTCCAGGAGTCAGGTGCACTGAAGCTAAAAGCTGTCTTTCCCAGCTCAGACCGGGCTTGTGGGACATAAAGCATAAGCATGTCAGTGGAGCGGGTCTGATAAAGCCCATCTGAAACAAGCAGCATTTCTGTTAAATAACGAGGAAGCTTCCCAGTCAAGGCTTTGTAAATAAAAACATGCCAATGTGCATCACGTCTCTCTTTAAGGGAGGGCCACCCAACCTTCTCATATAAAAGACAATGGTGTGTGTCATAAGCATCTCCTGTGATGAACCTTAAAGCAGAGTGAAAAACTGAGTCTAGGAGTTTTAGACATGAATGTGATGCATGCCGGTAGACCTCATCACCGTAATCAAGGACAGACATAAAAACTGCCTCAATAATCCTTTTCCTACTGAACAACGGGAAGGTGGCTTTATTCCTATAAAAATATCCAATCTTTTGTCGCAGACGACAGACAAGATTTTTTATGTGAAATGTAAAAGAGAGTTTTTCATCTATCCAGATGCCAAGATATTTATATTCAGTGACTCTTTCAATATGAGATCCATTATTTGTGTGAATAATAAGATCATTAAAATGTATAGTTTTTGCTCTGGAGAAACACATATATTTGGTTTTGTCTGTATTAAGAACAAGCCTGAGGTCCACTAGACAGTCCTGCAGGGTGTTAAAAGAGCTTTGTAGGTTCTCAATAGATTGGTGCACCGAATCGGAAATGCAATACAGTACTGTGTCGTCAGCGTATAGATGGGCGTGACAGTTTTTTAGCGATGAAACAATGTTGTTTATATAAATTGTGAAAAGAACTGGACCTAAAATTGAGCCAGCGATATCCTCGATTCCTCTGGCTGGCCGTGGACGCACGTCTTCCTCGGGGACAGGCAGTGGCTGATGGTGTCTGGGGAGAGGGATTCTCTTGGAGATGCAGATATTGTGCAGAACTGTGCACGCCGCAATCACCGTGCAGGACCGTTCTGGGTGCATCCGCATCTCCCCATGAAGGCAGTAAAACCTAAACAAAATAAGAAAAATAATATCCATAGGCCTATGGCACGTCAATGTATTTTTAAGGGACGCATATTAGGCTACTCATGATTTACCTGCGTTTGAGAACCCCGATACATCTCTCAACAACTGACCTAGTTGCGGAGTGTATGGTGTTATATCTCCGTTCTTGGTCAGTTGTTGGAGCCACCAGCGGGGTCATCAGCCACCGTTTCAGTGGGTATCCACTGTCGCCGAGGAGCAGCCCGTTGCACCTATGAAAATAGACTTTAATTAGGTTGCTGTTAATTACGTTGCTGATCATCACTTAAAGTGAAGCTCAAAATAGCCTACCTTCCTTCCTCGAAATCCTGGAGCAACGCACTCTCCCGGAGGATGCGGGAATCGTGGGTGGATCCAGGCCATCTCGCCACCAAATGTATTATCTTATAATTTGCGTCACAAGCTATCTGTACGTTAACCGAATGATAACCTTTACGGTTCTTCTTTCGTGTATCGTCTTCATATATCCATCTTCGTGTCGTGTAGCCACTCCCTCGTCTCAGGTCCCACTTGGAAGAGGCCCTCCTCTGAAGGTGGTCTATGCCGGGGACAGGTGGTGATGATGTGGTCGGCAGTCTACTCAAGCTCCCCGCACTCACACGCTGCACTGTCTGTTACCTTTACGGTTAACGTACAGATACTCGTTGTCAGATGGGGCCTGGATCTGCACATGGGTTCCGTCTATGCAGCCCACGATTCCATGGATACCGGACGCCTGGCGGAACCGTTGCTTCATCGCCGCCGCCTCGGCCTCGTTTGGGAGATGGACATAACGAGCGAGACGGCGGCTCAACGCCAGGGAAACCCTCCGGATCACTCGACAGGCGGTCGATCGGTGGACACACACCATATCGCCCACCGTGTTTTGGAATGCCCCGTTCGCATAAAAGCGAAGGGCAATAAGCAGTTGCAGGGATGGTGGTAACGCTGCGTTGCGGTCCGACACAAACTCCAAGTCTGGTGTCAGCTCTTCGATTAATTCAAACAGATCTCTCCTACAGAATCGAAACCTCTCAATCAGCTCCTCGTCATTATAGATGTCCAATGGATTGCTTCTGTCCCTAATTACTCTTTCCCGTCTAAATGCCCGCTCGTTGTACAGCCTATGTGTAATTCGTGCCATGGTTGCGCTGAATGGATTTGATGAAACAGCCTAGAATTTCGACTACGCCTGCCCCTGACCAGGCGTAGGATTTGCGCCTGGTCTTAGTGAAAAGAACGCTAAGCCCAGTTGGTGCAACCGGCGTAACAGTTAGGTCGGACTTAGAACGCCAAGTTACGACCAGGCGCAGTTAAGACCAGACTTAAGCCCAGTTGGTGCAACCCAGCCCTGGAGACTGGAAGTCCTCTTCCATGGGACACTATACATATTTAAAGTTAACCATTGTCTGTGTGTTTTTTTAGGTGTGTTCTTCTTGTGTTGTGGTGTGAGAAAGAAGCAGGGGAAAGAGCCCGAGGGCTTTATGGATGTGTTATGGGCTGCTCCGGGCAAATAAGCATGAAGGTAGGAATACGTCTTTTGTTATTCTCCGCAGTGTCTGTGCATTATTGATTTAGTGGGTGCCTAATTAACAATGTAGGTTCAAAACAGTATCTCTCAATCTTCCTCTGTGTCTCTGTTTGCTAGCTGCGATCGTCTCCCACAAACGGACACCCGCCCCCTCTCACTCTTCCTAGCTGGCATATGCCTGTCTTTTTTCCTCCTTTGTGTTTGTGTGTGTGTGTGTGTGTCTCAATAGTTTTGGCTATGAGTAGGACTGTGAATGAGTCGGCATAGGCTATGCGCACCGCTGTCTGTTGTCCGGAAGATAGACAGTCGTCATTTAGCAAGAAGCAGAAGTTACGAGAGACGGGGGAGAGAGAGAGAGAGAGAGAGTAGCCTATACAGTTGTTTATAAACAGGCATACAAGTGTCATATGAGTATGCAATTAATTTAGATTAATTAATCACAGAGCCTGTAATTAATTAGATTAAAAAAAAAATCGCTTGACAGCCCTAATTAATTATTATCCATTTAGTTAGCCTTCAGTCTCTAATAACAGTATTACCTGTTTAGTTTAGCCTTCAGTCTCTAAAAATATTAATAAAGACTGAAGGCTAAACTAAATAGGTGGGTTTTGATAAGTGAATTGAATGTGTCCAGGGGCTTATTTCAGGTAATAGGTTTTTAGGCAACTCAGAGTTTGTTTGCTCAGAGGAAGCACTATGTTCACTATTTTCCCAAAGTCACAGACAAGATTAACTGATTTGGTTATAAATCAATCGGACTCTTCAATGAAAATTATCGCCTAATATTCCTGACATTAAAGGTCCCATATTATGCAAAACACACTTTTTCAATGTGTTGGAACATAACTATGGGTCCACGGTGTGCCTAGGGACTGACAAAGTATATATATTAAAAAGAAATCTCTCCTTTCCTCACCCTCCCCCTTTCTGAAAACCTCTCCAATATACTCCAGTCAGAATTCTCGCCGACTGTAACGTCACAGTCGGCACAGCCACTTCCCCATATTTTCTTTATATGTCCATGCTTCCCCTCCACATTAGTAAACAGAAACTTCCACTGTGCAGTAGTCTATGATAACCCCCCCCCCCCCCCCCCCCCTCCATTTCGTATTGGTCCACGGCCCCGAGATCCTCTGGAAAATATTCCAAGCGACAGCCATGTTGTTTTCCCCGCTAAGCGACAAGATGCCCGTAGTACAGCAAAGCATGTAGAGTGTTGTATAAGCCAACACAGAAGCATTCTGCTCATAATCCACTCATTTATCTTAATCACAGCATTCTTAATAATGCCGCGTTTATAACGAGAGAAAGCTTAGGGAGCTACTTGTGTAGTAATTCCATCGGTGAAACTAAAAGGAATCTCCTCTGATTGTTGGCCTGTTATTTACCTAGTGTAGCATGTAGCTTTGGGAGTAGCACCCAGCGTTTGCTCCTATTACACTAACTTAGCTTTCCCATTGCAGTCTAATAATGCCTCGTTTTTAACACCACAAAGGGTGGTAAGTTATTCCTGTAGAAATCAAACTGTGAAGCTACTGTTTTCACTGGTTTTAAATCGTCTGAGTGTTATTTTTAGCCGTTAGCGCACATGTAGCTTCGGATGTAGCACCCAACGTTTGCTGCTATTACACTAACTTAGCTTTCCCATTGCAGTCTAATAATAGGGGTGTAACGATCCATCGATGTAGATCGATCCATCGATTGATTTGCGAACGATCCAACTGCATCGATGTAGTATATGCTTTTATTTTGACAATGTCCTTGCCCGGGTGTGTGTGACTCCATTTCCGCCAGACCGCACCAGGCTTTTCTCGCTTGTGTATAATTATCAAAGTTAATTTCGGACGGGGGCGCCTTTAGCTCAGTTGCTAAGGCGTCCCCCCCATGGGCCTCGGCCAGCAGCGGACCCAAGTTCGATTCCAACCCGCGGTCGTTCTCTGCATGTCACTCCCCTCTCTGCCCCATTTCAACTGCCAAAAAAATATCCTATTTTTATTTTTTTTAAAGTTCATTTCAGACACTAAAATCCATCGGTAACAGACCTGCTGGTGTTTGCACCATGGGGAGAGGATCATATATTATCCCCACTGACAGAGCAGTCGAACCGACGTTACCGGGGCAGCGCGGGGTTAGCAGCCGAGCTAGCGGTGCAGTTCGGCAGTTATCCCCGCGGGCTGTCCAGCACAGTGCTGCCTGGCTCGCAGTGTAAAGTTCCAAGAATGCACAGCTCGGCTGCTCTCTCAGCGGCGAGAAGCTCCCCGGGGCGGTCACCCTCTCCGCGGGGTGAATTTACGAGCTACCGCAGCCTCAGCTAAAGTGGATAGCTCTATTAGGCTAATGAGCTAAGCTAGCGAGGAATCCTCCAATTCAGTCCTGTGCCCTGAAACCCCACACGGCCCAAAACTACTCAAATGTCACTCCAAGCATTGTTTACTGCCGCTACACCTTAAGATATGAATAATAGTAAGAGATTGAAAGATATTGATCTTATGAAAGATATTAATCTTATGAATGATATTCTTATGAAAGATATTAATCTTTCAATCAAATAATTTTTTAGCTGTATTTTACATAGAGGTATTTTAAGGAAGTTCCCTTGACATTAAACAAAATGTCATCAAAAAGAGGGAAATGGCCGAGGTAGCAGCTTAAGTTTGTTGTTTATCCTGTTAATTTCAAGATCTTTAGTGTTCAGAATGCATAAAAATGGATGAAAATTATACAAACGATTAAGAAGGCTATTCTATTATCAACATGTATTGTTAGATAACAAGGTAGGCCATCTTGTGTTAAATGGGCATATAATATCGTCTCATATCGATCGCAGACCCTGAATCGAAATGAAATTAAATCGTATCGCAGCAGATTTGAGATATCGGCAAACATCATATCGTTGTCTAATGAATCGATGTAATATCGTATTGTGATGAAAGCAGCGATTTACACCCCTATCTAATAATGCCTCGTTTTTAACACCACAAAGGGTGGGAAGTTATTCCTGTAGAAATCCAACTGTGAAGCTACTGTTTTCACTGGTTTTAAATCGTCTGAGTGTTATTTTTTGCCGTCAGCGCACATGTAGCTTCGGATGTAGCACCCAACGTTTGCTGCTATTACACTAACTTAGCTTTCCCATTGCAGTCTAATAATGCCTCGTTTTTAACACCACAAAGGTTGGGAAGTTATTCCTGTAGAAATCAAACTGTGAAGCTACTGTTTTCACTGGTTTTAATCATGTCAGGTCATGTCAAACTGTTCAAATTATGGCTTAGCTCCTCGTAAACACTGTGTTCGCAGTCACGCAGTGTCTCTCTAGTATCACATAGGCACGGCAGAGAGGTGGGAGGGGCCAGCCAGATCATAGGCTGCAGACACCAATATAGGTCATCTGAGACCAGAGGAAAATCAGGGTATAGAGGCTTGCTACAATAAATGATCTGAAGGGGTTTTTCAGCAAACATTTAAAAAAATAAGTATTAGGGACTACTTGGACCATATAAAATTGACAGCAAAGTGCATAATATGGGAGCTTTAAAGTATCTCACTCCCCATTTAAAAGCCACAGTCTGTTTGTGTTTACTGTGCATGATTTAAGAACCACTTGCCTAAATATTATACACAGCAAATACTCTGTCTGAAAAATTGCTTCTCATACCGAAACAGAACAACAGAAACAAAATAGATACATTTAGGCTATAGTTAATAGGCTACGCTACACCGGAAGACAGAAGGCAGCGCGGAAAGAAAATAGCAAACCACCTAAACTAGCAATAGTCTATCTATATCTAACTATCTGATCTAATAGCCTATATTAGTTATGGCCGCACTTGAGCCTTACGGAGATTATATCAGGGAACTATTTGACGCTGGAAAGACCCACGACAAGATCAGTGCCGCTCTTAAAGAAGCCGGTGCTCCGTGATGACAGTGAGGAGATTCTGTGAGAAGCACAACCTTCGGAGAAGAAACCTAGTTTCCGACACAGATTTGTAAAGTGCAGTGGTTTCATCCATCAGCAAGGTAGGCGTATGTGTGTATTTAATCTTGAAGTAATATGGCATATTTATTTGTACGACGGTGTAGGCACTGTGGTCACGCTATCTACACTTTAAAAACCATTGGACTACGGTAAATCGCCGACACAGGCTTCATGGTGCATACAAGTGCACCTCGTAAACAAATAGCCAGTGCAATCATTTACTCCACTACACTTGCTGTGTAAGACGGAGATTTATTTCCAAACCACACAGGAAAATTAAAGCCAATGTAACTGTTACTATAGCCTATGATATGACATAATCTATGTATTTTAACAGACCGGACCTACCTATGGTCGAAAATTCATGACAGGATACCTGTCTTCGATCGGTGTGCATGCTGGTGAAACCAGGGTTGGACCTTTCTTTATATGTCCATGGGTTGGACGAGTGTTACGAGACGTTCATAAGCCATATCACGATTTGCGCAGACATGTAAGTAACTTAAATAAAAAACTAATATTTTGCAGACTAACCTTTTTATTTTTTGTCATTTTGAATGTGTGTTTTTTTTTATTATTTATTATCGTTGCCTTTCTGTATTGTGGATCTCATGATAAAAACGTATGTAAAATAAAATAAAACATTCAAAAAATATTCATGAAAACACAGGCGCAAAACTGTTTTAATTATATTTATCTTCCTTTTACAGGGTGCTCGTAATCTGAATCCAATTCCCTACCATGCAGACTATGTGGGCCATAAAATACACATGGACCAGAATGAGAAGCTCGGCATGTTCGGTGTCACACATGTTGTGGCAGTTGACACTACACTATAATTGCAAAGTAAACGTATTTCATTATGTTTTGTATGGCCCCTCATATCACAATGAAAGTATGATCCAAGTATTTTATTTATTTCAGCGTAATGCATTTGACTCACTGTACTTTATGTATGTGTCTTAATTGTACCAGATGTGCAGTGGTTGCCAATGGGATGTGGGACCCAAGTCAGAGTTGACCATGGCAAGGAGTTCTATCTGTGCCTTTACAAAGGCAGCACCGTCGTATAAGGGGTTAAGGTTATGACGATTATAAGGGCCCACAGCCCCTAGTAGAATCTATGACAAAATGTTTATGCATACAGTGAACTAATATATAATCATACGAATGAGTCAGAATTAAAACAAAGCCACAAGTCATACAATATTCTAATTTTTATAATTTAACCCCCTTGGCCCCTTCTTAAAAAATGGTTTGGTCCAGCGGCGGCTCGCCCATAGAGGGCGATAGGGCGACGCCCTCCTTGAGCCATACCAGCAAAAAACAAAAATATAATAATGATAATGATGGAAAATATATATATTTTTTGTATTTATAATCATAATTCATTATTTCAATACAGTTTATACCTGCATCTAAGTCTAAATATCATTGTACAATCAGCGTCTGTGCTCTGTACCGTCACTCCGGGGCGATTTCGGGCTGGTTGAAAATCGCCCTGAGCACTCTCATAGACTTCAATGTAAAACTTTTTTTTTTCAAACTGCAGGCTTCGCAATGCAATCTCTATGGGTTCCGGGGGTGCTCGCCCTAACGTGTTGTCGTCATACGTACAGTACATCAGGTCGGCAATCAGGCCACGCCCCCTTTGGGGGGAAAACAAACCGAACGTGCCATTGACTATAATGCAAAATTGCGGTCCAAAACAGCACAAAAAGAAAACGATCAGAGGTAAATAAGTTAAAATTTGACCGACCGACACAATGTCAAAATCATTTACAACAACTCTGCTGGCAGGATAACGTTAAAGACACTTATAAATGATTAATTTGGTCAATCTAAAACCATGTCTTTTTAGTCTCTCAGCATCAAGCTGGCGCAATGATCCGACCCATTGGCCAGAGATATCATGCCCTGATATATATCTTCACCTCACTGAGTCTCTATGTAAGCTGATTACACGTGAAATAATTGTTATTTTAAGTTTTGTTGTCTGTAATAATGCTTACATAGGTTGCGTTCCGAATCGCATACTTTCTACTATATAGTATGTAGAAAAAAGATTTAGGATGTCCCGATTCTTGTGGCCAGATTTAGGATGGTTAGAAGTACCCGGATGTCCTACTTCATGCGGCCAAGATTGTTAGTGTTGAAAAATGCATCCTATTTGGGCGATTCTGACCCACAATCCACTGCGGCGGAAGTGACGTTAAATAGCGGGAGCAGCCGACCATGCTGACAACAAAAAGAAAAGAAAAAGATGGACGCTGAAACCACCAAAACGGACGGACCGATCAATAAAGAAGGGAGTGACAACCCATTCAAGTGTAAGGTTCTACGAATGTGTTGCAGATCACTAAAAGTAATACATTAGTATATTATAGGTTTGTAGTTTACCTGTGGAGACTTTTGACGGTTTACACTGTCGAACTACTGTGACTGTAAGCTGATACTGTAACCTAATTAGGAGTTTTGTAGTTATACAGTTAGAAAAACTATTCAAAACAAAAAATTGTCAGTTAGCACTGTTCCACAATAATATGTACTACATAGCATTTAGTGTAATCCACAACTTAATAGTGTGTAATTAACTTTGTTAGCCAACCTGTGAAATGATGCGACACTGGTGGATAAGTAATATGCAAAAGTTTGCGCAAACAAATGTGTGTGCTAAGCAGGCTGACCTATACAGTAAGGTTTGTCCAACTGCAGTATCAAATGTCTGAGTACAGAAGGTCACTTTATAGATGAAAAGCATAATAATAAAAAAACAATGTATGTGATGATAAACGATACATTTCATTAATTTCCTTAATTTTCCTTTATTTAACATCATGACTGATACAGTCACATGTCCGGTCTGCTGCCCAAAGCGGTAATTTTCAAGACCAACATAACTAATATCAACTCAGGCTAGGCTGGCAAGCTACTTGATCATGTCATTAAAAGGACTAGGTCCTGTCCAGACAAAATGTTACCATCAAGCAATGGATTGGGGGATCGTATAACCGCGGATTTTCACGGGCTCGTTTGAACGGCTAACGAGGCTAACGCTCTGTTCTGCTGCTGCATGATGATTATGGACTGTATACTGGCTTTTAATCCATCCTGATGGCAGCACAGACACCGCATGGAAAACTTCGGGTGTCACCCCTATGCATCATCTCTCAGAAAATAGAGACGCCAAGATCGTTTTCCGGCATTTGGCAGTACCACGGCGACCACTGCCATACCATGGCTTGAGCCGTTCAGTAACGGTAATGCCAGTCCAGAACATGGACATATAAAGAAATGGACACCGTATTGAAACATGGCGCCCATTCATTCCTATGAAAGCTGCTCATTGGCGCAGGGAAGCCACAAGGAAGTGACTTTCTGCTTCACATGAGCGTGGCACGCTCCTAAAGCATGACGTTACTCAGTGTAACGTTATATGTCCGTGCATTAAGCTAAGCGGGACGAGCACAGTTGCATTGTTTATCGACCATGGAAGTATAAGTTACTTATCCCCGATGATTCTCTGTATGTAATCTTTAAATTACACCCCGTCGTTGTAAAGTAATATAGTGATAAACGAAGATTCCTCCCGCCATGCCGGGCCGGCCAAAGCAACGGTTGTTTCACTACGGCTCCTTTTAGCGGCTACACGCCTAACGGCTAAAACTGAAAATAAAACGGCTATAAAACGCTTTCGGTGGCGTTTTGAAAAGCGAAAACTTCCATTCTATTAGTACAGGGTCTAAAGAAAAGTATGAGCCTTTGATTGATATCCAGAAAAAATTTAGTGGAGATACATTCTTGTTTGACGAAATTGTATTGGGAATGAATGGGGCTGGACCTGGGCTGGACCTCTATGATCTCCATTTTGATTTACGGACCGTCCCAGACAGTCTAATGCGTGTAATACCAGGCGTGGCCACCTGTCCATGCTGGCTGCTCGGAGAAGGCAGCGTCCTGGGGGCCTGGTCCAGAAGTGGTATTCTGCGACCGGCACGCCCCGCCTTCACCCTATAATTTCACGACAGGTATTGCCTTTACGGCAGAGGCAGGTAAAGCTAAATATAGATGGTCTTTATTCACACTATATAACAACATAACGCCGTAAATAAATGGATTTATTCATGTCTCTGGTCCTTTCCGTTGTAAGGATATGTGCGATCTGTTTGTTGTTGCTTTTGAAATGACAGATGCTTTATAAAACAGTCGGACTTGCTCTTTCGTAACTTCTGTCTCCTCCCCTCAGCCAGGCTTCTACATTAAATATATTAAGGAACTACTAGCGCCGAAAGAAAAAAAACAAGCAGGCTAAATGACGCACACACACACTCAAAGGAGGAAAAAAGACAGGCATATGCTAGGAAGAGTGAGAGGGGGCGGGTGTTCCGTTGAGACGATCGCAACTAGCAAACAAAAGTGAGACACGAGGAAGATTGAGAGATAGGCCTACTGTTATCATCTCACCTCTTTTGCACCGGGTCAAAGGGCAATATAGAAGTGCGATTAATTTTTTTAATCGCGTTAATTTTTCTGTGATTAATTAATCTAAATTAACGTGTTAATTTGACAGCCCTAATTAAAATAAAACATATGTCATGTAATATTACATTAAAATATGTTTAAGACTAAACTTCACTTGTGCCTCATGGTGGGGGAAAGTGAGACAGTGGCTCACTTTCCCCCACAGCATTTGGCTCACTTTCCCCCACCACCACAATTTGAGAAAAAACTACCTCTCTTAGCATTTCAGGCTAATCTTCAGTTATCAGCATCACATGGTTTCATATGTTGGTAGTTCATCAACACTTATGATAAAAGTTTTTCTACGTGAATACATTTGCTTTGGCACAACAGTTGATTAAGTTGACAGCAAGAAAATTTACTTTTACATGCAAAATACCTATTTTGGTGAAAAAACATGCTTACCACAGCACCATGAGGTCCTCTCTTTCAGGGCCATGGGGAAATGAGAGGGGCTTGAAAACATTTATCTCACATGACCACAAATGTTTTCCGTTGCCTGGATACAGGGGGTGGCTCACATTACCCGATGCCTAAGATTCCCCCGTTCTCCCCTATATATATATATATATATATATATATATATTTATTATGTGATATAAATGTGAAAACATGCTATACAAAATAACCTTACTTTGGCTTAACATTTTTCCTTTACAAGGCAGAGGAATGCCTAATGACCTAGCTGCAGGAGGATAACCTGCACTGATATCTGAGGACCTGCTACCCAGGGCTTCTAAACACATAGAGAACGATTTTCAAAAAGAACTAAATTTTAATTGGAAAATCACAATTTAACATAACATTGATTACTAAAAAAACAAGAACATTTGGTGGGGAAAAAAACCATAAAGAAATTATATTGTCCAGTGCAGCCAGTGCCTCATCCAGCCCTACCACTGCCTGCATGTTTTCCCCGATGAAGGGGCCTCTGCATCTGGGGCAGTAGCTGTGGCTCTCCTGCCACTGCTCCATACTGCTTCTGCAGCAGCTGGCAAACATGGGCTTCTTCATAGGATCAAGGCCCACGCACTTGGGTCTCTAAATTTGCCTATCAATTTAGTCCTTAACGCAGTTCTTTTTGCGAGTACGTCCATCAATCCTAGCCCACCCTGATCTTTAATAATAATTCATTTTATTTGAGGGCGCCTTTCATAGCACTCAAGGTCACCTTACAGGGCAGTGTTTAAAAAAAACAAAATCAACAATCATAAAAAACACAAGAACAAGATACATCGAAACAATTTACACAAGTGGGGTGAAATGGGTGGGAGACAAGGAACTAGATTGAATATGTCAGTTTAAAAAGATGTGTTTTTAGACAGGACTTAAAAGTGGAGAGAGTGTCAGAGTTACGGATGCCAGGTGGGAGGGTGTTCCAGAGGTGGGGGGCAGATCGGCTGAATGCCCTGGACCCCATGGTGACCAGGCGGGCGGGTGGTACAGTTAGTTGAATGGAAGAGGAGGACCGGAGAGTGCGGGTGGGTGTGTTGGTGTGCAGGAGTTCACAGATGTATGGAGGGCGAGGTTGTGGAGGGCCATGAAGGTGAGGAGGAGAATCTTGAAATCGATGCGGGTTTTGACCGGGAGCCAGTGAAGCTGCTGAAGGACAGGAGTGATGTGATTAATGGAGGGGGTTCTGGTGATGATACGAGCGGCAGAGTTCTGGACCAGTTGAAGCTTACGGATGGACTTGAGGGGGAGACCAAAGAGGAGGGAGTTACAGTAATCGATGCGGGAAGTGACCAGGGTGTGAACAAGGATGGCTGTGCTATGGGGTGTGAGGGATGGGCGGAGGCGGTTGATGTTGCGTAGATGGTAATAGGCAGACCTGGTGATGTTATTGATGTGTGCTTGGAATGATAGTGTGCTGTCGAGGATGACACCCAGACTCTTAACCTGAGGGGAGGGGGAGACTGAAGTGTTATCGATAGTGATGGAAAAGCTGTCAGGTTTTGTCTGGGTTAATTTGGTGCCGATGAGGAGAACTTCAGTTTTATTGCTGTTTAGTTTGAGAAAGTTGCAGTCGAACCAGATTTTAATTTCAGAGAGGGAATCAGTAAAGGAAGTGGGCGGGAGAGTGGACGAGGGCTGCCAACGGCTCTGCCACCAAGCTGTATATCAGCGCTGATATCGGGCAACCCTGTCTCACTGATCTCTTTATTTCAAAAGTTTCAGTTAGTTCTCCGTTACATTTTATTTTACTCCTCGCACCCCCGTATAACAATCCCACCCACCCTCTTAACTTAATCCCAAAACTAAACCTATCTAAGACCCTCCCCAAAAAACTCTGGTCAACCCGGTCGAAAGCTTTGTTCGAATCAATCCCAAGCCACATTCCCCCCTCCCCTTCCATATCCCTGATCACTTGTGTCACATCCCGGCTCAAGGGAAGGACAAAGAGGAAACCACACAAGAGAATTAGTTTAACCAAATAATAATTTATTTAACCAAGTTTAATGTAAGTACTAATTGGTGCATGAATATCAGTAATCAGTAATGGGTGCTGTGTCTGTGTGAGTGAAGAATGTAAGATGTGTGCAAAACAAAACTACCTAAACAAATCCAGAACCAAACCAAAGAGAGGGGATGATTCCTGCAGCTTTTATAGCTCAGGAGAGCAGCCAGCATGGGTGTTGGTGATTAGCTATCAGCTCCTGGAAGCCTGCCAATCAGGAGGTGCCAGGAGCTGTCACACTTGTTTAACTGTTAAAATTGAATCCCCAATGTCCCTCCCCGGTATACTGTAAGTCTGTGTTTAGTCTATTAGTGTCCCTTTTACCTCCCTGATCCGGTTTGCTATTATTTTGTAGTCAGTGTTTAACAGACTGATGGGCCTATAATTATCCAGGTTCCTAACGTCCCCTTTATTTTTAAAGAAGATGGTGATAACCCCTTCGCTCATACTCTCTGGGTACCAGCCCGCTTTATCAATATATTTACACAATTGTCCCATAATTGGTACCAGTATGTCTTTGAATAACCCGTCAAATTCTCCCGTCAGGCCATCGCTACCCGGACTCTTGTTTTTATTTAGCCCTTCGATTTGCACATTTTATCTAATTTTCAGTAAACTCACAATCGCACCATTCTTTATCTTCCGCACTCGGGGTTTTCTTTAACGCCGCTAGGGCTTCATCCACACAGCACTCATCACACTCATCCTTCTTAAATAAGTTTTCATAATAATTTCTCACTACTTTTAATATTTCATCACTATCTTTTATTACTTTACTGTTATTATCTAATATTTATTTTATCTCCGTTTTTGTTTTTCTAGGCCCAGAAAAAAAGCTGTGCTTTTCTCCCCCTCATACCTGTACTGTATCCTGCTCCTTATTGCAGCCCCCTGCATTTTGCCACTTCTAAAGCTCTTAGTTTTTCTTTTAAATCCACATGTGTTTCTGTGCATCCATTTCCATCATCATCTAATATTTAAATTTCTTCATTTAGTGGGTTTCTCAGATTTTCTTCCTCTTTATTCTCCCTCCTTCTTTTCTCTATACCATACCTAATACATTTATTCTGAATTCTTACTTTTACGCTCTCCCACCACACATTCATTCCATTCATCCATCACTCTTTTCAAAAACACTCTCATACTCCTTTTAAACTCAATATCACTCAAAAATCTGCGTTAAAGCACCAGGACCCCCTGTTAAACTTTCCCTCCCTCCCCCCACTACCAACTTAATCCCCGCATGATCACTCCATATATCATATATATTCCACATTCCTTATAATTTTTTAATTTTTGCTCGACACGAGCCAGGTCTATTCTGCTTTGCTTCAGTTTGTTCATCACTATTTGTCTATTAGATAAAGGTCCTCTCCCAGGGATGCAGGACTCGCCAGATGTCGGTTAATTGATTGTTTTCCATGATTTCCTTTAAAGTGCGTCTACTGTTGTCCCCTTTGAATACATTATTTCTTGAAACGTCATTGCTAGTCAGAATAATTTTGAAATCCCCCATGATCCTGCTGTTTGCGTCACACCACACATTCACACTAAGCAAGAAGGCATTTCTCTCCTTCTCCTCATTGGGCGCGTGCACATTTATAAGTCTCAATTCCCTCCCCTCAAAGCAACAATCTATAGGGTGAATACAGGCATCTTGGGACACTTTCCGAAAATATATGCTTTACGTCATTTTGAAGTAGGATTTAAATGTATTTGCCCATCATATGATACCATTTTAAACAGCTTAAAACCCCTTCTATACTACAGAAAAGAAAACATTTAAAAAAAATAAACTCAGGATGGATGACTCTTCCTCAAACACAAGTTGACCAAAACAATTTTTTTTAAGGCAATACTGGCATCTTGGGACACTGTTATTGTCATCTTGGGACAAATAAAACTCATCAAATTGAAGCAGAAAAACAGTAACAATGATAAAAAAGTATCACTTTTATTTTTCAAAGGAAGGGTGCAACAGATTAACCTCATTACCAGTCCTCTTCCGAACCCGCCCACAATATTTTCTACTGGATTTTGTTACATTTCACATAAATAATTTGAAAAAACAAGAAAAATTCATGAACACCTTTTCTTCTAATTTATAAGTTATTTCATTTAAAACACACTAACAACATTTCATTTAAAAAACACAAGCTAAATTTCCAATAGGATATCATATAGCATATCAACTGTCTGAGGATAAAACTAAACTCCTAGTTACTATGTGGACCAGTGGAAAAGAACTAACAGGGTCCCATTCAATTATAAGGAGAAATTGGGGCTGGATTGGACACACCCTATCCAGCCCCAATCCACCTGCTATAAACTTCACTTGGCATATGGAAACTAAGTCATCCCAGGAACATATGCCAATTGTTTAAAGGCAAATTTTGCCAATCAATTGATTAAAATCAAATACAATCTCTGCAAGTGAATGCCTCCCCCACGTCAATGATTCCATTGTCCTCGCCACAAGACCAATGGTACCATTCCTGACAAACCAAGCACATCAGCCAATCCTCGTTTTTTTTTGGGATCATTAGTATTTCCATATTTAACTTTGCAGATACGGCACGTGTCCCCGCTTGTGCCCGCCACCTTTTGCGTTGTTTCTTTTTTTGTAGGCTTTTTTTTTTTTTTGCTGGCAATGTAATCAAAATGCTCATCACTGGTTAGATTAAATGACGGGTGTTTCGACCTTTTTCTTGTCTGGCGCCTCTCTCTCTTCGGTATTGGAATTAGTGTGGCAAATGACACTATTTTTCCCTTTGTGGCAGCAATAGGAGGGGGAACAAATGCCCCTTCTTCTTCTCCTCTGTCAGTGGCATCCTCCCCAACAGCCACTTCCGCCCCGATCCAATCAGGGAAAGCTGGCAACTCTGCCTGCTCGGGTTCCAATGCTCTACTTCCAGCCTCCTCCAGTGGCCTTTCAGTGGTCAGACTTGGCTCATACACATTGGGGTGTATCGCCATGGGATTAACCGGGTACATCCCAGTCCCCCTGAATCCAGCTTGGGCAGTTTGGATAGTGGCTGCCTTCCTCCATGCCTTTTCAAACAAGGAAAAAAACTGCGACTTCAGGAGCCCTCTCCCTCCTGTATGTCTCATGAAGCACCATCCCTCCTCATTCCAGTGGTGTTTCAGTGATTTAAACAGGGACTTGTCTGCCGGTTGGAGACAGTGGGTCGTGTGGGCCCGAAAGCACATTACAAAGACCCTGTGTGCCTGCATGAGCCTCAGGAACTCTAAATTGAACACATGGCTGGAGTGGCCATCCATAAGGAGCACATGTGGTCTTTCATCGTCCTTCGGGAGCATGTCAACAAACTGCCTCCCCCAATCCAAAAAGAGTTCAGCTGTGAACCGTTGTCAGACACTCTCACAACTGTATTAGGGATCACGTTGAAGAGCCATTCCGGTTTTAGACTCTTGGCTTTAAAAATGACCAAGAGGGGACCGTAGTGACCAACAGCATTAAAGCTGGCCAATGCTGTAGTGGTTTCCCCCTTTTCACCTGACGTCACCTCATAGCAGGCGCTCCCCACCTCTGCAATCACACTCGACGAAAGGAAATGGTCCTGGACCCCTGTTTCGTCACAATTCCAGATGTGGGAAGGGACGTCTTTGATCCCCAGCTCAGTAATTAGATCTTCATATTCCTTGAACCACTTCTGAATAATGGTTGGATTTATCCCTGCTGCTCTTGCAGCAGAGAGGGCCTCTGGTTTCCTCTGGCTCAGGTCTGGATGCCTCCGCATGAAGTTTTCAAACCAATACTGGCCAGCCTTTTTTTGGCTTTAGAGAACCCTGGCAAGTCATTTGCCTCAGCAAATTGGTAGGCGAGAGACTGAATGTCCTTTCTCCTGAGGGAAGCCTCTCTTGGCCAGGGTCTTAATAAGATCTGCCAACCTGTCCTCACTATCTTTAGGCAAGACTGGACGGCGAGTCTCAGAATGCTTGAAGCCCTGAACGATATTCTTGGCCCTCCGCTGCAGTGTGCTCTTAGGGACATTCCATGCTCTTGCCAGCATTCGCAATTGTGGAACCTTCCCTGCTGCTTCCTGCTCTCTATATTCTGATATTGCTCCCTTCATTCTATATTCACTCCATTGATTGTTCATCTTATGCCCTGGTTTCTGCCTCATTCTTTTCCTTATCTCCTTCCTCATCTCCTTTATGCCCCTGCTCTTGCTTACGATTGGATTCTGAAAACATGATCATCATATTATAATTACTATCTTTTTCTTATTAGTTTGCCTATATCTTTGTTGACCTTTAATGCCTAGGTAAATCAAAAAAAGATGAACACAACAACATTTCACTTAAGGCGAGACACGGCAGGCAAAAACATCGTTTTTTTAAGCACTGGTCAATTTTGAGATTTGTGTCTATTTAGCTTCCATAACATGTCTTCTTTCATACTAGTATGGATAAAATGTCCAAAATATACGTTTTAGGTGTTTATTTTACTAAACTTTGACTGCTTGCGTCTGTATTTTGCTCCTAAATTCGTCAAAAGCGAGCATTCTAACGTAACATACAGCACCGCGACCGCTGTATGAATCATAATAACCATGGTACTGTTGGAAAGCTCTGAATCTCAAGAACAACGTTATCTGATCCAAATATGGTCATTTCCTTTGTATCAGTAACCAATCGTGAAAGTGTGAGGAGGGATTCAATGCTAGGAAAGCGACCTCATTGGCTAATGCACATTTCTGACGATGTGATTCGCTAAAAGGCATCACGTGATGCTAGCCCCGGGTAGCTCGAAAATCACAAAAATAAAATGGGAAAAACGTCGAAAATATGCCAAACCAAGACAAAAAAAATACTTAATCAATTGGCTACGGACATTACATGATCGCCATTTGAAGGGGAGAAGTGTTAAAGACATGTAAATCACGCCGATCACGTCGGAGAGACACAGACTGTCAGACGATCAGAGGGGAGATGGTGGGGAGAGAGAGCGTCTGTGCCGACAGGAGCAGGTTGACAGACAGTGGCTAATAATGAATTAACCACGTTTAAATTAGCATGTGGATGTAAATGTTACTATGCTATGGTTTATATATGTTAAGCAGTGGTAGGCCTATATGGCATTGAAGGGTGTAGGGCCTAATTCAATAAATTACTCTAGCTATTATCAGCAGAATTCACGTTTTTATCTTTAACGGCCGTTTTCTCAAAATGAGCTTTTTCCAATACTCTGCGAAAGATATCTCAACTTCTAGACCACTGACATCAACCAAACTTTCTATGATCATTCATAGCACTATTTTAAAGGTTTTTACAGAAGGATTTGTTAATATATTGTTAATTGTCTGATTTATGATACATTTTCCTCCTAAAAACATGCCGAAAATGCATTTCTAAGACATGTACATAGTCTTTTTTGATTTATTAAATGAAAAAAGGCTGTATCCAAAATCTGTTCTGTAAAAACTTTAGAAACTAATATGTGGTTAAAATAAAATAGAGATTTTAACTCTGGCTTTATCCAACATCTCAAAATCTTTCTCGAAAAATGACCCAAATTTACGCATAATTGGTTAAATATTGCCATATTTGCATATTTAATAAAATATTAAAGAAAAACATGTAATACAAAAAATTATTGTGTTTGTGTCAGTAATCAACTGGCAAAGTTTCATGATGATATCTATAAGTTTAAAAAAAATCCCTATTCACCTGGGGTGTCTCGCCTTAAGCTGCCATTGAGCTAGCTGGTAGTGCTAATGGTAATTGTGATGCTTATTGCTAGTTAGCTAGCTAGCTATATTAACTAGCTATAATCTGTTTACAAACAGATTCAAATCAAATAAAAAGCTATTTGAAATAATCAATCAGCCAATTATAGCTAACTTAATGTAAGACAACTCATAAAGGCAGCTCAATTCCCCATTAAAATGACTTTAATCACTGTCCCATGATGCCAGTAACACACTGTCCCAAGATGCCAATGGCATATTGGCATCTTGGGACAGTGACAAAAGTGCATTTTAAATAGAAAATAAGATTGACCTGAACATGATTTTTCTAAATTCTTATTCACTACTCTATTACATCACAAAATATATACATTTTAGAAAGATCCATCTATTTTTTAGATTTTTATGACCTTAACATCATTTACAACAAAACGCTATGTCCTTTGGCTTACCATCTTAATTCACTGCAATGATTTTGAACATGGTTAGGCCACGCCCCCGGAAGAGATGTAACAACCACATGAACAATATTTTTTTATCTCAAACTTTATCATGATTAGTTAAATATAGTTTTTTTAGAAATAAAATATTATTCATATCAAGAAAAACATGATAAAGCTTAACTGTCCCAAGATGCCAGTTGTCCCAAGATGCCTGTATTCACCCTAACTAACACCCTCCCCTCTGAATCCCCATAAACAAAATGAATCCCGTTACTTTCGAACCTCTGAAACAAAAAGCGACTCCCCTGGACCTGGGAGTCCCGTGCGAAACGTAAATTTGGCCTTTAAAATCCTTTTTACTCTTTTCGAGTATGTCGTCTCTTGCAGGCACAAAATGTCCGCTTTTAAGTCCAGCACTGCTTGCCTTTTTAGCTCGGTACGCAGACCGTTTGCATTTAAGAAAATAATAACTAAGGCCATAAACAAAAATAACTTAAGAAAAAAACCCAACGACAAAAAGCCAGCAAACCCATAGTACGCCATTAATTAATTATCTCTTTTTCTTTCGACTCCCCAACTTCCTTTGATTATGCGATACTCTTTTTTTGTCACAGTCCATATCACTTCCCGAGCTCCCCCCCTTCGTAGTTTTCACCCGCCTCTCCATCCACCACATTATTATTTTCCACACTTTCCACATTATTATTCAGTTCTTGCAGTTTTCACCCCAACTCTTACCCCGTCCCGCTGTCCACCTCCGCCTTTTCCTCCGGTGTCCCTCTGTTGCTGCGGTAAAGCCACGCTCCGTCCTTCCTTCCGGCAGGCTCCACGCATCCAGCTGGCTGGAGGTGAGTTCCTCCCCTTCCATTAGGCAAGGGAATTCCTCCCCTCCGGTGTTGCTGTCCCTGTCCACGCTCTCCTCCTTCTCTCCGCCCTCGTCCTCCTCCTCGCCGCCGTCGCTGTCCTCCTCCGCCTCCTTCTCCGCTGGGCAGACGCAGTCCCTCTGCTTTTGTCGGCACGTCTTGCATCTGGTCGTCGTTGTTACAAACTCCCGTGCGTAGTGCCCTTGAAGCCCACAGTTGTGGCAGGAGAACTCCGGGCACTCCCTGAGGATATGGCCGGGCTGCACACAGTTTCTACAAACTTTCATCTGACGGTCATGTATTACTCTGAAGAACTTGCCTCCGGTCGCAGTATTACACTTTGTAGAATGGGGCAGGGATTGCACGAGCTCATTGAATTTTACCCGTACAATCCTCGTGCCATCAGCAATGTTCATGCCTGGCCACATCCTCCTCTTGATGGGCGAGAGTGTCCGGACTCCCCACCCACTCAGTTTGTAGTGGATCTCCTCGTCGGTTATGTAGGCTGAGAGATTCAGGAACGACACTACGAGCTCGTCGTTGCAGAGCTCCTTTGCAATGATTTGCGTGTCCCGTATCCTACTTTAAAGCCGTCTAGCAGGCGCTCCTTGCCTTTATCGCAACACACAGTTACTTCAAGCTTCCCTTGCGACAGCACGCGGTCATCGCTTGCATCAATTCGCCCACCGGCACTGCTTCGCCACTCTGCTCCACGCACACGGTGAGTTTTTTTTTCATAATTTAGCTCTTTTCTTTTCCGCGCCCGCCGTTTCCTCCTCCCTGCTGCTGCCGCCGCCGCTTCCACCCACCGCTTCGCCTCCTGCCCTTGCCCGCCGTCTGCTTCCTCGTCCTCGCCACCTCTCCCTCCGCCATTTCCTCCTTCTCCTTCCCTCCTTTCTCCTCTCGCCTTCTCCGCCACGCTCTTTCCACCTTGCCTCCCGCCAGCTTCTTCTTTCTTTCCACTTTTCTTTTCTCCAGCCGCCTTCACCTCCTGCTCCACGCCGTTTTCCTTCTCCGCCATTACAGCCTGCTGCCCGTTCGTTTCTCTGCTCTTCTCGCTTTCTTTTAGTCCTGGTTTGTTTCCCTGTCCATTTCCATCACTTGTTGTTTCTTGCTTCTTTTCCGTGTGTACTTTCCTTTGATTTGCTTGCGCCGTATCCATTTTAGCCGGTGGGTTCGCCGCAGCTAAGCCCCGCTCCATCCTCACACACGAAAAACACGGAAAAGACACTACACTGGACAAAAGAAACTCAGCTCAGGGCGATTCCCCAGCAGTCTATGACGAAAAAAACTTGGTTAGAAAACAATAAAACGAGCATACGAACGAAAACGGACGAGACAAACAAAACACCATGCACTCATACTTTCGACAACTTCCTGACTGACACACTCCAAGTCGCTAGGGGGCGTCAGGGTGGTGTGGCCGTAAGCCAGAGTGGTCCGGTGGTTTGCCTGTGCAAAATTTGCCAGGTCTTTCAAGGTCTCAGAAATAGAAATTAGACCCAAAATGTACTTTTGGGCTAAACAGAAGAGTCAAGGGGTATGAAATGGGAATGCCACAATACAGGACGGTCTCTACTTTAGTGCCACCGGGACAGACCTTCCCCACATGTGACACTTTGTGGTCAACTCTATGCGTGTCCTTCTTACCAGAGATGGCAGTGTTGGGCACAGCATCCGTCTGTTCAATAGTCAACACATCTGAACACACAGCCTGGCTCTTCTCACAGTCTAAAGACACAGGTGCGATGTTCTGGTTGGGCTTACCGATAGGTTGGGATGTGCCCAGAAGTGCAACAACAGAGTCAGATGTTTCCTTTAGCTTACTACAAGCTGCAACACAAACAGGAGACTTTTGGATGAGATGCTCGATGCCTGGTGTAACAGCAACAGGCTTACAATGCTTTTGTTTCTTGCTCAAGACAGGGCAAACAGCAATAAGGTGACCGACCGTCCTGCAATAGAAACAAGGACGCTCTAGGGGAGCCCTGGACCGTCTAGCTGTAAAGGCATTAGGAGGAGGCTTTGAAACCCTTTTAACCACAGCCCTTCCCTTCTGCCCCCCATGGTCACTCTCAAAGCTTCTCTTGTGCATCAACACAAACTCATCTGCTAGGACAGCCGCTCTGTTCTGAGTAGTTACTTAGCTCACACTAATAAAGTCATCGAGTGGTGTCAGTGCTGCCATAGTAATTACTTTCATGAAGTCAAACAGAAACTTTACAGAAGGTTTCAAATTAAACCAGTGCACACAACACAGTATCCAATACCACAAGTAGGGATGCACCGATCCACTATTTTTAGTTCGGGTCCGATTCCGATATCTGGGTTTTGGATATCGGCCGATACCGATACTGTCCGATACGATATCATAATTATCATAAAAAAATTGTTGGTGGTGATGTTATGTAAGGTTTGGAATGCTTAAGCAATTCTAATTTAAAAGAGCAAGATATATACACAAATGCATATAGGTTTATCTAAAAGGCAGACGATGCAATATTTTAATGAAAATATCAATTATAGAGTCACACAAAAAGAATCCTTCTCAATGATCACTTCTGCCCAACTAGAATATGTGGTGGTGTGTTTGTCTGCACAGACATCCTCTTTCTGGCTGTATTTTACATAGTAGAATTTGTCACAGTGCAGAAGCCTCTCCACTTCCTTGACTTGGGTTAGCTCACTGGCTAACAAACTGATATGTACTGTATGTCTAACTAGAAAGTGGTGTCCTCTCTCTCCCTCCACCGAACGTCGGTGCATGCTCGCACAGGCTCGTTCGCTCTTTCATAGATTTTTTATTTATTTATTTTTATATTGGAGCTGACAGTCCGATACGCAGATTTCGGCCATATTGGACCCGATACTGGATCGGATGGGCCCCATCCCTAACCACAAGCAGCTAGTCACAAATTCTCTCAACTAAATGGTTCCTGTCACCATGATCACAGAAATAGGCCTAGAAACTCCCATCTAGCTACTGAGGTAGCACACAATATTACCCATACAAAACCCATTACCAAAATGGAACCTGTGTTAAGGTTACGATGCTGGACCCAAGAGCAGACAGAGACGAAGTAGGATTTATATAAAAAAGGTTTATTATATATATGGTGAGGGGAAGCAGGTAGTGGGTGAGGGAGCCAGGGGGAGACCAAAGCCGGGAAGCTGGGGAGAGTGGTCCGGATACTGCAGGCAGAGGAAAAACAAAAAGTTAGGTTGTGGTCAACAGCTACAGGCAACAAGAAACCAGAGACGAGTAAGCGAGAGCGAGGGAACATTAAACTGGAGCCAGGTACGTTATAGTTACCACGGTAGCGCATAGGACGATCCGGCGCCAACAGCAAGGAATCCACGGGTTATGAAGGGGAGTTGATTGGAGGTGAAGACCAGGTGAGCGTGATTGCAGATGAGGACCAGGTGTGAAGTGAGACAGACAGGGGGAGTGGCAGATACAGACGAGGAAAACACAGCGGGCTGCTGTGACCACAACAGTACCCTCCCCTCAATGGACGCCTCCAGGCGGCCTAAGCTTCTCTGGATGAGCCAGATGGAAATCCCGGATGAGGGAGGGGTCGAGAATGAGACCCCGCGAAACCCAGCTCCTTTCCTCAGGACCGTAACCCTCCCAATCCACGAGGTACTGATGCCCTCTGCCCCGACGCCGAATGTCCAGCAACCGCCGGACGGTGTATGCTAGGTGGTTGTCAATCACCCGGGGAGGAGGGGGGGCAACGGCCGGGGGGGAGAGAGGGCTGGTGGAGACTGGCTTCAGACGAGAGACATGGAAGGTTGGGTGGACGTGCATGGCTGGGGGCAGCTTGAGTGTGACCGCAGAGGGGTTGATGATGGAGACAATAGGGAAGGGCCCCACAAAACGAGGGGTTAACTTCTTAGAGCCAGTCTGTAAGGGAAGGTCCTTGGAGGACAACCACACCTGCTGACCCACCCGATAGGCAGGAGCGGGAGCCCGGTGGCGATCAGCCGTGCGCCGGTTCTGCTCAGCGGAGCGCAGCAGAGCGGTGCGCGCGCCCTTCCACACCCTGCGGCAGCGGCGGAGATGGTGCTGTACTGAGGGAACGGAGATGTCGTCCTCCTGAGCCGGAAACAAGGGCGGTTGGTACCCCAGGGAACATTCAAACGGGGACATGCCGGTGGCTGCACAGGACATGGAGTTGTGGGCATACTCGATCCAAGAGAGATGGTCGCTCCAGGCAGAGGGGTTGCGGGCAGCCACACAACGCAGCGCGGTTCCAAGATCCTGATTCGCTCTCTCCGCCTGCCCATTAGTCTGCGGCTGGTACCCTGATGACAGGCTGACAGAGGCCCCCAGCGCACGGCAGAAGGCTTTCCACACCTGGGAGATGAATTGGGGGCCGCGGTCGGAGACGAGGTCCGTGGGAATCCCGTGGAGGCGGAACACATGCTGCACGAGCAGCTGGGCAGTCTCGGTGGCAGAGGGGAGCTTTGGGAGGGCAATGAAATGAACAGCCTTAGAGAACCTATCCACAACTGTGAGGATGACTGTATGGCCATTAGAGGGGGGAAGACCAGTGACGAAATCCAGGCCAATGTGAGACCAGGGCCGACCAGGAACAGGAAGCGGGCGAAGCAGGCCGGCAGGGGGTTGATGGGAGGACTTGGCCCGAGCACAAACCGTGCAGGCCAGCACGAAAGCCCGGGTGTCAGCGTCCATCGCTGGCCACCAAAAGTACCTCTTAAGGAGTGACAGGGTGCGACCCACGCCAGGGTGACAGGCAAAACGCGATGTGTGACCCCACACCAGAACCTGGGAGCGCACCGAACTGGGGACAAAGAGGCGGTTAGGAGGGCCGTTGCCCGGGTCTGGTTCAGTGATTTGGGCCTCCCGGATGAGGGACTCTATCTCCCAGGTAACCGCAGCCACCCTGAGACAGGAAGGAGAGAGGATGGTGTCAGGGGGACCCGGTGTGTCCACAGTGCCAAACTGGCGGGAGAGGGCGTCTGGTTTGACGTTACGGGAACCGGGCCGGTAGGTGAGGGAAAAATTGAAACGCCCAAAAAACAGGGACCACCGGGCTTGGCGGGAATTCAATCGCTTGGCTGTCTGGATGTAAGACAAATTCTTGTGGTCAGTCCATACCACGAACGGCTGTTCTGACCCCTCAAGCCAGTGCCGCCATTCCTCCAACGCCAGTTTCACAGCCAGCAGCTCTCTGTTCCCCACATCATAATTCCGCTCAGCAGGAACCAGCCGGCGAGAGAAAAAAGCGCAGGGGTGAATTTTCTCATCAGAGGCCGAGCGCTGGGACAGGACCGCCCCCACCCCAGTGTCAGATGCATCAACCTCCACAATGAACTGCCTGGAGGGATCCGGTTGGATGAGAATGGGGGCAGACGAAAAAAGCTCCTTAAGCCTAGAGAAGGCAGCCTCCGCTTCAGGCGTCCAGGCAAAAGGGCGGGCAGGGGAGGTGAGATGAGTGAGAGGGGCTGCCACCCTGCTGTAGTCACGGATGAACCTCCGGTAAAAATTGGCAAACCCCAGAAACTGCTGCAGTTTCTTGCGGGAATCGGGGATGGGCCAGTCAGTCACTGCAATGACCTTCTCGGGGCAGGTCCTCACTTGCCCGCTCTCAATGATGAACCCCAGGAAGGATACAGAGGTGACACTGAACTCACACTTCTCGGCCTTCACATATAGCTTGTTCTCCAACAGCCGTTGAAGAACTTGCCGGACATGCTGGACGTGTTCCTTCTGATTGCGGGAAAAAATCAGGATGTCGTCTAAATAGACAAAAACTGAGCGGTTGAGAAAGTCCCGGAGGACGTCGTTAACCAGGTTCTGGAACACAGCAGGGGCATTAGTTAGGCCGAAAGGCATGACGAGATACTCAAAATGGCCGAGGGGGGTGTTAAAGGCCGTCTTCCACTCATCGCCTTCACGGATGCGCACCAGATGATAGGCATTACGTAGGTCCAATTTGGAGAAGACTGTGGCGCCCTGCAGTGGCTCGAATGCGGAACTGATGAGGGGCAACGCATACTTGTTCTTCACAGTAATGTTATTGAGACCCCTGAAATCAATGCATGGGCGAAGTGACTTGTCCTTTTTGGCCACAAAAAAGAAACCTGCACCAACAGGAGAAGAGGAGGGTCTCATGAGGCCAGCCGAAAGAGAATCCTTAATGTACTTCTCCATGGCCTCCCTCTCAGGACGGGACAAGTTATAAAGGCGACTACTGGGCAAAGGGGCGCCGGGGAGGAGATCAATGGCACAGTCATAGGGGCGATGAGGAGGCAGGGTGAGCGCACGACACTTACTAAATACCTCTCCCAGGTCATGATAAATTTGGGGAACCAAGGAGAGGTCGGGAGGTTCCTTGGGCAAGAGAACATCTCCCACTGCCGGAGACAGGGCAGACTGTAAGCAGGTGGAATGACAAAACGTGCTCCAACTCACCACCTTGCCAGAAGACCCGTCAAATTGGGGATTGTGAAGCTTGAGCCAGGGGTACCCCAGCACCAGGGGAGTAAGGGGAGACAGGATGACATGAAACTGAAGTATCTCGTGGTGATTGCCAGAAACAATTAATTCAAGGGGCTTAGTACGGTGGGTAATAAGGGCCAGGTGACGGCCGTCTAAGGCGTTAGCATTTAAGGGAGAGGGTAATTGTTCCAATTTAATGCCAACCTGAGACGCGAAGCCCGCATCAATGAAGTTCTCATCCGCTCCAGAATCCACCAGGGCTGACACAGGAAAGGAATGCCCGAGGGACAGGAGAGTGGCATCCAGCAGTGAGCGAGAACAGTGAGAATCGGGGACGGAGGGGGCGTGGCTCAGCAGGGCCCCGAGCCTCACTGCCGAGCCCTGTCTTTTGGCAGTGACGGACAGGTGGAGATGAGATGCCCGGGCAGCGCACAGTACAGACACACTCCGGTCTTAATCCGATGAAGCCGCTCTGCCTGGGTGAGACGTGTGCGACCCAGCTGCATGGGCTCCTCTTCAGTGACAGCACGCGTCACGGGGGCAGAGAGGGCAGTCTTAGGGAAGAGTGGGGAACAGGAAGCAGCGAAAACCGGAGGCACGGAGCTGCCCGCCTTCTCCCTACGCCGCTCGCGTAGGCGATTATCCAGCCGGATAGAGAGGGAAATTATTTCATCGAGAGTGTCAGCTTCCTCCCTAGTAGCCAGCTCATCCTTGATTGTCTCACTGAGACCGGAAAGAAAAAGCCCACGTAGTGACTTGTCGTTCCAGCCTGACCTGGCTGCATAGGTCCTGAACTCAACGGAGAACTCAGCTACACTGCGGGAGCCCTGACGTAAAGAAATAAGCCGCTTGGCGGCGTCCCCTCCCTCTACTGGATGGTCAAACACTTTCCTCATCTCTGCTACAAAAAGGTCAAAATTGTCCTTAGCTGGGGAATCACTGTCCCATACTGCTGAAGCCCACGCTAGTGCATTACCCTTAAGTGACCCCATAATGTAAGCGATCTTAGCCTTTTCTGTGGGATAGGTGAGAGGCTGCTGACTGAAAACTAGGAAACACTGAATCAAAAAGTCTCTGCACGTACCCATGTCCCCAGCATAGCGCTCTGGCGCAGGAATAAATGGCTCACGAGCTCGTGGCAGGTGTAACGGGGAAGTGAGAGCAGGCGGGGGTGCCGCTGGTAGTGGAGGCGCTGTGGTGGGAGGTACCAGTAAGTCCAATTGGTCACCCATCTGTGTGACTCGGGTAGCGAGATTCTTAAAAGCCTCCATAGCGTCCCGGAGAGCTTGGCTGTGCTCCGCCACCTGAGCGCCTTGGGCGGCGAGAGCTCCACGAATGCCTCCGATGTCTGCTGGGTCCATCTTGGCCGGATCGTTCTGTTAAGGTTACGATGCTGGACCCAAGAGCAGACAGAGACGAAGTAGGATTTATATAAAAAAGGTTTATTATATATATGGTGAGGGGAAGCAGGTAGTGGGTGAGGGAGCCAGGGGGAGACCAAAGCCGGGAAGCTGGGGAGAGTGGTCCGGATACTGCAGGCAGAGGAAAAACAAAAAGTTAGGTTGTGGTCAACAGCTACAGGCAACAAGAAACCAGAGACGAGTAAGCGAGAGCGAGGGAACATTAAACTGGAGCCAGGTACGTTATAGTTACCACGGTAGCGCATAGGACGATCCGGCGCCAACAGCAAGGAATCCACGGGTTATGAAGGGGAGTTGATTGGAGGTGAAGACCAGGTGAGCGTGATTGCAGATGAGGACCAGGTGTGAAGTGAGACAGACAGGGGGAGTGGCAGATACAGACGAGGAAAACACAGCGGGCTGCTGTGACCACAACAACCTGTTGGTAATTAAGACTAAGGCAACCACAACTTCCGGGAGAACTAGCCTACAAAGTCAAGTTACAGACCACCACTTGACAACTCCAAAAGCTGCACGAACAAAGTTAGGATCCTGGACACGTTACCACAACTGTCCCCATAAAGCAATCCCTAACTCAGCTAACATTACAAATCAATCACTCATGGCACAGTGAGCAAGCCTCCGAGTGCAAATGATCATCAAAGCAAGCCCCCTGGTACCTGCCTACCTTTAAACTAAACCTAACTGTCTTCTGAGACGTACCGGGCTCGAGGCTTCTTTAAAGCAAAGCTCAGTTAACCTCAGCCATGTGGCCAAGGCCCTGATACGCTCGCCCCCACCAGAGACAAGTCTCCACCCAGGATAACCTCGAAAATAAAAAAGGCAAAATAACAAATAGTGCACTGATGGAAGGACAGATTGCTCTGGCCAGCTGGCACACTCCCTAACTAACTCACAACTTTAAATAAAGGTGTAAGAAAACTGTGTTTATTATAACAAAGGTGAACTAAAATGGTGACTGGTGGCCATGCTGTTGGCCCTGGCTGGAGAGAGAGAGTGAGGGAAGCCTCCAGGCTTAATAGGCAGTAGCAGGTAACGAGGTAAAGGAGGGGCTGAAGGAGCACTGCAAAACAAGGCACAGATCTGGTACATAACAGTCACACACACAGAGCAATTGTGGTAAAAAAAAGACAATTTGAAAAGACAGAGTTCTAGACGTGATACATTGATAACACTGTAACAAGTACAAGGGTGTGAGACAGTCTAACAGGTGTATATAATGATTGACTTGACTGTACCTCTGGTTCCCTCACAGTCCAGGATCTCATTCCCATGGCTGTCGACAATGACCATGGGCTCGTCTTCGCCCAGAGCCTCCACCACTTAGTCCCTTATACTGCTCACACTGACTTCAAACTCTGTGAACCTGACGGCCACTGTAGATTTAGTCTCTGGCCTTCCGTTGACTAACTCGGCAATTAAGACATTTCTGAGTATAAACATAAGATATATACGTTATAGATATTTAAACACAAAATGTATTAAGTTGTATTGACAAACAAAAATGTTCAGTGTACTTGTACTAACCTTGTATTGAGCTTGGGACCCACAGCTCTTGGAGCAGGAACAGGCATAGCTCCTGAGGCAACGGGGAGAGCACTGCTGGATGGGCGTCGAAAGGCAAAGCGCGCAGCAGGGTTTTGCCCCTGCCAGCTAGAGCCTTCTTCAGCAGTGTACCTCACAGTGGCCCCCATCTTGGAGGTCGCCAAGAGCAAACGCTCCCTCTGGCCCAGGGAGTATCCCTTGGTTTCTTTCGTCCGTCAAATAGATGGAATGTGGACGGACCTAAAAATAATTTTTTTTGATAAAACTTTATTTGAAGGGACATGCATAAGATGACAGAATAGAAATAATGAGAATGACAAAACCATGACATGAAACCTGTCATGAACATGAAGCAGTGTTCATGGATGTTTAATAATTGTTCATATAAAAAATCATTTAACATAAGTGACTGAATTCATACAGTCCACTTTGTCATTATAAGACAGCATGACCTGTCATGTAACATTGCACATAGTTGGCCTTACTATCAAACTTAAAGAAACTCTTGAGCTTCATGTTTACATTCATTAATAATAAAAACATTAATCACAATGAATAAAAACCACAATAAATACTACAAACAAATAACAACATATTAACCATATGTGGTTGGTTTTGATCATGAGACTAGAACATTATAATTGTGTCATCAATAGGGCTATGTGATATCATAGCCTATGCATGTAGCCTATTGTACAATATGTTTTTGTTATTTAGATGTTGTTTTAATGTTTTATGACCAGTTTGACCAAGCTTTGAGCTTGTGTATTGGCGGAAAGCTTACTCATTTCTAACATAGGTTGCGTTTCGAATCGCATACTTTCTACTATATAGTATGTAGAAAAAAGATTTAGGATGTCCCGATTTTTGTGGCCAGATATAGGATGGTTAGAAGTACCCGGATGTCCTACTTCATGCGGCCAAGATTGTTAGCGTTGAAAAGTGCATCCTATTTGGCCGATTCTGACCCACAATCCAGTGCGCACGTGAAGTGACGTCACATCGACGAAGCCTCCATATGAAAACAAACGGGGATGCGATGGATATAAAAGCAAGAGGCAAGATCAAGGCGCAATGTTATGATGAAATAAAATAGTAAAAGTATGTCCCAATTGTATGCCTACTGCATCCTAACTAGATTATTTTTATCGACGGATATAGTATGTAGAATAGAAAAAAGAAAGAGTATGCGATTCCGAACGCAACCATAGCCTGTGGTTTCTAAAGAAGTACTGCTGTTATAACTGTAGATGGCGTTAGCTGATATTCTCCGCTCGGCTAACGCAGTCAATGTGTAACTGTAGATGGCGCTAACGTACAATGTTCATAACATACACAGTATATAAGGTCAGAACGGCTCACCTGGAAAATCATAGCCAACTTGGCTACCGATAGGTCATCCGCACGGAGGTTCAGTCGTCGGCTCCCGCGGAAAATCACAAAGCTGGCCATTGTAGAATTGAAGGAAAGACATGGGGCCTATCCCATGGACATATAAAGAAATGGACACCGTATTGAAACATGGCGCCCATTCATTCCTATGAAAGCTGCTCATAGGCGCAGAGAAGCAACAAGGAAGTATAATCCGGAAATTCCATGCGGCCCAAAGCATTACGTAGCATGGACGTAGTGGCATTATGGACCTATCAAGAAAGAGGGCGGCAAGCGTAGCGGACTGGAGGCGGGTGTCTCGTTCTGTAGCATCTAGCCTGGCGAAAACAAACTGAAAGCCGTTAAAAGCCGTTGGGCTAATAAAACGCTTGAGGTGGCGTTTTGAAATGAGAAAACTTACATTTTAATAGTATATGGTCTAAAGATAAGTATGAGCCTATGATTGATATCCAGAAAAAATGTGCAGAGACACAATCTTGTTCGCTGCTTGTACTGTGTGGACAGGGACATCTGCCTACGGGCCGCATGAAAATAAGCTCCACCCCTTATCATGCAATACCAATGGGTTGGCCACATGTCCATGCTGGCTGCTCGGAGAAGGCAGCATCCTGGGGGCCTGGCCTATCCGAATAGTATTTTTAGCATAGGAAATTTCCTTTCCTATCGAGATGACCCGGAAGTACTAGGTGATCCGAATTCTCAAAATGCTTAGGAAAGGCATAAGAAAGGAGCCTCGATTCATCCTTTAACCCTCCTTTAGCGATAGTTTACTCCGGACCAACCTATGCTAAAGGAAAGGAGATAGCGGTATCCCATAATCCTTTACGGCGGCAAGTTTTAAAGCAACAGGCCACCGCCGGAGTTTACCGACTCTACACGAATACGAACGAGAGGTAAAACAGAAGAGAGGAGAGGAGAAGAGAGGAAGATTTAACTCGGCTAAAACAAAATGACGTTTAGGGGTTAAGGTATAGGAAAGGAGGCTTATAGGTTAGGAGATTGGACTTTTCGGATAGGCCCCAGCTCTCTGGACTGTGTTGTACCTCTGTGCATTGATGGACTGTTGCTTCACCCTGGTGGACTGTCTGAGTAAACTGCCTCACCTTCCCCTGTCTCTGCCAGTGCAGCACAGTCAGTTAAGGCTGTTACATACTCCGCGAGAAGAAAGAACAAAGTTCTCGGTGACAGAGCTGCGAGAAGAAAATGACGTCATTTTCTTCTCCCAGCTCTTGTTTAGCTGTTCTCGCAGCTTGTTCACCCGGGCCGAACTTTCTTCTCGCAGCTTGTCCGAGAACTATTGTGTGATTGGTCAGTCTGAAGTCAATGAGGAAAGCGAAGTGAAATCAGTTGGCGCTACTGAGTCAATTACCATGGTAACAATGCGCCGTGGTGAGGAGTTCGGCAGTTGAGTTCTCGTGAAGTATGTAATGTCAGACCAGAGAGAACTTCTCGCAGCTCTCTCACCGAGAACTTTGTTCTTTCTTCTTGCGGAGTATGTAACAGCCTTTACCCAGTCTGTGGACTCTACTGATTCACTTAGAAGGTCAGAGAGGCAACACAAGCCTCCAGAGAGACTGAACTGTTAAACAAAACAAAACATCGTTGTGCCATACAGGTTGTTGTTGCCTGATGTGAGAAAGAGAAATGTTGTGCAATACCAGAAGTTGTTGATTGCCTGTTGTTAAAATTGTGAAGGTGGAATGCGAATTTAAATACATTATTATTTCTGTACTTTATAACGGGACATACATTGTAACAGTCAGTTTTATAACATGTGGCGCCCTTTGTTTGTTGTGGAATCTAATGTTGAACATGAAGAAGAACGCATGTGCTTCTCCGCTCCGAGTAACTATACAGTCTACGAGTGAAGTCTCCGTTTTGTATTCTTTATTTTGTAAGGAGTTGGTGTAGGCAGGAATCTCGGACTATGTTCCTGAACGCATGTATGCTTAATAGATATAGTGTCGTAGAGACCTGGCTTGATATGGTCAATGTGTAATAAAAATACCGTGAGGAGAATCCCACAAGTTGCCTACCGAGTCTTCATGCTAACCGGAGCTATTGCTATCGGACCATATCCATAACCTTCACCATTCACCATTACAACTGCAAAGTCAGTGTGTTTGGTTAACCTTATTATAAGTATTAACTTAAAGGGGGAGAAGTGTTATAGACTAGTGTCCCACTAACTTATATCCTGCAGAACCTTTGTTGTCTATACCTTTGTACCCCGCCGTATTGTTCTAGTGATATCTCTGCACCGGAATGCCTTGTGTATACTATTGCTGTTAAGCCGTGAGTTCAGTAAAAGACACTAAACTGAGATACAAGTGTGCTTGTTTTATTGCCCTCGAGTTACCACAATTTAGTTCTTGTTTTTCCTGCTTATAGTGCGACACCATCTTCAGGGAATGCTTTGGTCCTCTTTTCGTTGCCCCGTCTGTCATCAACTAAGTAAGTAATATTAAGTAAGTTAACATTTAATACATGAACCTGCAAGTATTCATTCTGAACAACATACTAAATAATATTTATCTTTCACCATTATCTCTGATTGGCCACACTTGTAGGATATACTGCCGCAACAACAAAAACAACCGTTGTCCCAACAACAACCATTGCCCCAACAACCGCTGCCACAACTGCTGCTCCTATGACTGCTGCACCTGCAACTGTAACACTCATTACACAAAGAGTGTCTTTCAGATCTTTTCTAGCCACATTTACAAGTGACTTGCTGAATTCATCATCCACAGCTTTTCAAAATGGAGCCTCAATGATAGAAAGACAGGTATGTCTCACCATTAAAAGAATATTAACTGTTAAACCTACTGAATTATTTTAGTTCACAGTCAACTCTAAAGGTGCAATATGCAATGCGAGGGAGATTTGTTTACATTTGCGGAGCCTGCAGTTATTTTACAAAAGATATTCTCTCTACCTGTGATTCTCAATATCGAATAATTATATCATCATAAATCAAAACAAAATTATTATGTCAAACTAATTCACTATTTTTACTTATACAAAGTGTATTCATGTAATCATGCATAGAGCTGTATTCTGTGAGATTTCTCATAGTTTTTAGAATTTCTGTCTGAAACATTACTCTGATCAGAATACAAAATCTTTGAAGAATTTAAAGAGTTAGGATGTAAATAGTGTTTGTGGCTGCAGTCAAACATTTTCATGAACATGGATTAAATTATTATTATTTATTCTTTTTAATATAATTTTCTTTTTGAGGATTAACTGTTAGTTTTTATGTTGACAGGGGATGCACACTTGTTTTGAGCAAACGCAGCTCTCAGAATTGTGGCCTGCGGAATAGGCTACTCATTGAAATGGCAGTGAAAACGTTGCCCCCTTTCATTCCACCTAGCCATGTATGCCAGGCGGGCTGCTCAACCTTGCTGCAACTTTAACTAAATACACTGCGTGTAGCCTATCCTGCTCCACTTTCCTCCTAAATTTGACCGACTGGCAAGAAAAACAGGCCTTTCACATCTCATTAGGTGAGTGCATGCAGTGAAAGTTCAACGTTGTAGGCTATTAGAAGTTATTTAGACTACCCTCATTTTCATTTTCACTGAAAATGAACGTTTCCTGCGTCATTTATGCATTACAATCTGAAAAGGACTAATTAAACTATCCATGAGTCCTGGGGACTCACTCCATTTTCCCCATGAAGAAAGATACAGTGCCTTGCAAAAGTATTCATACCCCTTGAACTTTTCCACAATTTGTCACATTACAACCACACACATACATTTATTTGATTGGGATTTTATGTGATGGACCAGCACAAAGTGGTGCATAATTGTGAAGTGGAATAAAAAAATTAAATATGATTTACAAAAAAAAATTATAAATAAAAATAAATGAAAAGTGTGGCGTGCATAAGTATTCAGCCCCCCTGAGTCAATATGTTGTAGAACAGGGGTCTCCAACCTTTTTTCAACTGAGAGCTACTTTGAAAAAATTAAAGTGGCCAAGAGCTACTTGCATCAAATCACTTATATTTATTTACATAGCACACATCAACTGAATTAAGCTTCTGTTTGTACACGTGTGAAATAGCACTTCTTATTGTGACGCATAACAGTATTTCCCAGGAAATGCCTATAGTCAAGGTGGTCACTGCCCAGGTGCCGTGGGGGGCATTTTGGGGGTATTTTGCTCAAAGATGCCAATACGCACTACATAAATAAACAACTGTTTATTTGAATAAAACAGACAACTGACCTTGTGTTTGCTATGTGCAGGTACAAATGTTGTGCAAACATGCAGACAGTACAAAACACAATTAAATAAAACGTCTACTGTTTTGGTGCAATAATATGCTGACACACTAAATACAAATAATGGACCATACCCTTAACATGTGTATGCAGATCAAAGTGCAAATTCATCTTTTTAAAGTTCCTAATTGTGGACAATAGGCATACTCACTGTGATGCGATAGCCTATAATTCATTAATGATTATTATAAGCCTACTTGCTTGATTTCTTATTAAGTGCAGAGGTTATTGGTCGTTTTGGAACATGTCTTTCCCAATTTAAAACATAAAAATAAAGCAGCATTGAAAATTCAGAAAATAAATCTTGTATGGCTACACTAGCATGCTGTTTGAAAAATAACTGAATAGTTAAAATAATAAATACAATGTGTTTTCCCGTTAAAATGACTAAATACACTTATCCAAAGGTCAAAGACAGTAACAGTGTGGCACTTCTGTAAACTTACTGAAAGGTGCCTGGGCCATCACTCTCATGCATTCATCAGACTTTTCTCTGCGTTGTCTAAGCTGATAGATAGGTTGTGTTGCCACGGTGATGTTGAGTCTTAAACTGTTCTAGCTTTGCACAAACACACACACACAGAGCAGCTGATAGAAAAAAGGTGTTGAGACACGTGCACAATTATTTACCTCAAATCGCGGCAGTTTTTTACAACAGTCGGTCAAACTATCAGGCCAGCTACTATTGTAGAACCACCTATCGCTGCAATTACAGTTCCAAGTCTATCTACAGACTGACATTTTGTTTTTCCTAAACCTTTGCAAAGTCCAACCCCCTGAGCAGGATCTTTTTCTGGGGTAAAAAAGGTTCTGGGAACTACAGTTTATAACCTAGTTCATGCGGTGGAAACACGCATAGTTCCTGCAAAGATTCCTAATTCCGGGAACCAGTTCCTGCGGTGGAAATGCAGCAAATTAAAAAGAGCAAATTAACTCTGCTTACTGTGAATGCGCGGAGTACTCAGGCCAAAGTACAGATGCTAATGAGCCGACAGGCGCACAGGCACGTGAAGTATCTTTGTGGGCTTCTTCCATAAAAGTGAAGTTTGTTTGATACAATGAATCCGCTGAGACAAGGTGGGTGGGTTGTAGAGGAGTCTTTACTGAAACAGCATTTTTCTCAAGCCTTGCACCATCTGGACATGGCCAACGTCCAGTTCCCAATACCCTAACAATAAATCTTAGTAAGCATTCGATTACGAAATATGCACCCCCAATAAGACCCCACCAGGAAAACCCCCCTCTGGTCTCCCTGTGTACTCCTTCTTAAAGTCCAATAATCAGGACTTACCTCCTTCTCCTGAAGTCAATTTTACATTTAGTCAAGACCTGGTCCATTTGAAATTGGCTGAAAACAGTTCACATTACCATATCCTAATATCTACGTTAAAGCTGGGGTATATGATTTCTGATTGGTCAAAGTGAACATAAGCGGTACACTTTGACCAATCAGAGCGAGGCTCCAATTCTAAAAAAATTAAATACGATTCTCTAGGTATTTGGATTCGAATCTCTATCCCAACTGCTATTTTGGTACCCATCGTCAAATTAAAGCTGGGGTATATGATTTGGGGAGTACATTACTCAAACGTGTGGCGTCACTCATTCTATGTGCATGGCCTATTTCCATCTATATAATCCAGTTAAGGTTATCCTGTCCCCTATAGCTGACCCCAACACACACACAGAGAGATCTGACATGTTTAATGACCTCCTGCATGTAAGTAGCATTAAATACTAATGAACATCCTAATGGGCACTCTCTTCTGTATACTAGGCTTAAATGTGTTCTGTGAAATGCACCTTACATGCGCATTGACGGCGATGTTAAGATTATAACAGCCGTTTGTATACGGCCTAAGGAGCAGCCGCACATCCCGCTCGGCAGCGATGCAACACTTAAAGGTGAAGTAAACGGTTTATTTATGTTAATATAAGTGTTAAATCACTCATTATTCATACAGTGATCACTTTCAAAATGTGCGCGTTTCATAAAGCCGATCTCTCAGTCAGCTGCTCTGCATGTAATCGGCAAATAAACTTATTGGAGGATCCCGAAATTGTTATCCAATCACAAAAGAGAACGCTACAAACCGAAACCCGTCTCACTCATGGTCCCACTGCCGGTGCACCCGCAGAGCAACAGATGGGTGAATGTTTATGCGCCTACAATGGCGGAGCAGGTAAAAATCCTTCCCAATGTCTGTTTTGATGGTTTTTATCATGTTTTATCACACTTATGGATCTGAGATGATGCTAGATAACACGCTGCTTGAAGACCGCAGTGCATTAATGTGGTGACGTAGGGACGAGCGAGGGGACTGCTAACTGCAGTCACTGACAGGAAGTTAGCTAAAAGAACCATTCCGCTTACAGCACCTTTAAGCTCAGTAGTCTCACCTTTTAATTTTCTTCTTTTTTTTAACTGTCAGATGGCAGTCTATAAATAAACTCCCCGGGACTTCATGCCCCGGTGGAAACACACACAGCCATTGCAGCCCAGGAACTAATGGTCTGCGGTCGAGGAGTTCCTGGAACTGTAATTCCTCGTTTCCACCGAGAAGAGTGGGGCGGCTTGGTTCGCTTGTTTTGGTGTTTCCATTGCCAAAAGTTGGGTAGGATCCCAAAATAAGCGCTCTGAGCCGCTCCTCTTCCGTACTCCACCTTTGGGGTACCAGCCGTCTGAAAGGGTGCGGAAAAGGTGGAGCTACACACTGCCGCCCATTGATTGTCGACAGAATCATTCCCGCATTAAACCGCTGTGTGTAGTAACCTCCGCAAGAGTGAAAAGAGTCTTGTGTTTAGCAAGAAATATCGGCGCAGCACTCAGTTCATTGTGTGGTGTTTTTCCTCTTCATTAAATGAATCAATGGGCTACACTGTGTACCGCTGCTATGTCACCATAGTTAGGCTCACTGGTCCTGTCTGCTTGCCCCGAGCCGTCTCTGTGCATTTACCGGCATAATATGCTCACAACACAGGGGAATAAATATAGGAGCGGCTGGTCTGACCAAGCTAAAACGAGAGACCGCTGGCTTGACCGCAGTCGTTCCACGGCCCAATACTTTGACCCATATTCTGGAGGCGGCAATCGCCGTCCAGCATAAACCCCGCCTACATAAGGATAGGGTCGGCGATGGAAACACTCGGCAAATTTAGCGTAAGCAAGCTGTCCCGCTCTGCTCGGTGGAAACAAGGCACAAGTTACTGGTAGTTCTGGTGGAATTGCGGCTTTAGTTAAAAAGTAATTATGAATAGGGTATACTTATTCTTTTCAAACAAGGAGAAGCAGCTTTTAGTTATTATGCACCAAAAATCTGGAACAAACTCCCAGAAAACTTGAGGTCTGCTGCAACTCTCAGTTCTTTTAAATCGAGTCTGAAGACTTTTTTGTTTCCATTTTAACCTGCAATTTTTATTTTATTTGCTTCTTTTATTCGCTTTTAAATGTTTTCTAATGTGTTTTATGTATTCTAATCTTGCCCCTGTAAAGCACTTTGAGTGGCCTTGTGTCTGAATTGTGCTATATAAATAAACTTGCCTTGCCTTTTCATGAAATATCAGGCTTAATAAAATTAAAATTACAAAAAACAAAGTCTTTTTTTTAGTATTGGCCCTTTTTGTTTTCCATAGGCATCAGCTGCACACTGTCCATGCAATGCACTAAGCCTGTATTGCCATGTCATACTATAAGCTATGCACAATGGCCCTACAGTGTGTCAAAGCATGCATGCACTTTCTGTTAGTTTCTGGAAGTTTTGGTGGAAACGCAGCTTTGGTTGCTCATGATGTCTGGTGTGCAATTGAGAAGCACCGAAAATGCATATATTTCTTTTAAAACCCCTTGGCCTACGTGGGGTTTCATAGGCTGAATCCAATATATTTTTTAAATGTGGTTGTAGAATAATTGTTGGTATCCCTCCGACATTTCATTCTTTCCTGGCCGTGAAGAACTTCTGAAACTTCATTCCGGGAATTAAAATGACATAGAAAATAATATTGAAGGGTAGCATTTGGAGAATGTGATTTCATGTCTATTGCATTTTTGATATAGGCTTGGTCTAGGCCATACTAGTAACCACACTGTAGTTGAACCCCTGATGCAGTATTATTCTTTGTAGGCTGGAAATGGTGCAGCGTTGTGTAGCCTACTATCAGTGGCGTGCACAGGTAGATGCTTGAGCACCTGCCCTTTGCCCCCTTCTTCTTTAACAATGTTGCCCATGCTGATATGACCATCTATAAATACTCGACGATTAAAAGTGTGTGATAATAATGGCCCGATTAATTAATAATAAATAAATATATATACATATATACTTTTTTTTACTGGCTCATGATACCCCCCTCTCCCCCCCAAATGTCTGTGCACGCCACTGCCTACTATTTTTACTTTTCATACTCGCCTGACTTTTGAAAGTTACTCGGTTTTATTTTGAAGGTCAGGGGCGGAAGTACAAACTGCTTGAGCACGCGCGGGGACGTGTGCTGTCACTAACTTCCGTGATAAAAGTTGTACTAAAAAAACGTTCACAGGTTACCGGTTTCTCTCGGTTGGTAGTCTGCTCTCTTTGAGCTGCCACAACGGAACTCGTCATAAGCGCCGCTGCCTGCAAGGACTCGGCGTGTGTTCATCTAAAAAGTTGAGTATAAACCATAGACTGTATAAAAGGTTAAAAACCCAATTTTGACATTTTGTGAACAATTTGTAAAGACGGCGTCGGTGCTTTTACAGTTGTACAGATCGTAAGAGGGGAAAGCAACCACCCGACTTGAACGTGAAGGATGTCTGTTGTTGTAGAGTCAACACAAACTGTGTGACGTAAGGTGAATAGTTCAAAGTTATTTCGCCTTACAACCACAACTTACCGAACCCTAGCATCATGTACGTGTAGAAATCATAGGTAGAAATGCGTCCACAAACAGTCGGGACTGCATTTGGGCGAGGCTCTGGCTAATCCATGGGGACAATAGGACTAATAGTAGTCCTCCTGTTAGTTTCCGAGTGTGGAGGAATGCCTTAAAACTGTACCAATATCATACAAGTACTAGGCTACTATACAAAGTATTGCACCAAAGTTACTGTCTAGTGGATCTGACAGCAGCACGGCCTGGTAGTCAAATAACAGCTGATACAGGAAGGTAGTTCAGGAAAAAATGAAGGATGCAAATATGGGACGTTTCCCCTTCCAATGAGTCTGTTATTTTTTGGCATGATGGCACCATTATAAATTATAAACCACCAGTGTTTAGGAATGGTTTGACAAATAAAATATAATTTATCCAAACATTTTAATTGGAGAAACTGAAGGACAAAGGATATATCTTTTTCAGTCTGTCTTAAAGCAACACTGCCACTCCCATGTGTCAGCTAAGGCCCGGCTTTTCTCAGTCACTTATGAAACACAGGGCTCAGGACTAACTTTTTCATCTAGGTGCACCAAGCACATATTTTGGGTGCACCCAATATAAAATTAATTATGACGTGATAAATCTGATAAATCTGCGGTGCACTGGTGCGCCCAGTGAAAATATCTAGAAGCACTCTGAAACACCTTCTTACATTGGAGATATACCCTGTGTTCCAATACCCATACTTCCATACTATTTAGTATGCCAGAAAAAGATTTAGGATGTCCCAATACATACACGTCAATTGCAGTATGCCAAAAATACCTAGATGCCCCACTAGGTCCAATTGCATTTTGCAGTATTCGTCTTTATTCTTGAAATTTCTCGACATAATGAAAAAAAAAAAAAACCTTCCTTATCTTAATTTTTTTTCTCTCCCGTGGCCCTAAAACTCTTCTGTACTTTAGTATGTAGTATAGTAAAAAGAAAAAAAAGTATGTGATTTGAAACGCACGGGTAGTTGCACTAACTTGTGGCCTGTGTTTTTCCACAGCAGCACCATGAGTGTGCGAGAGATCAGTGAGAATGTGAAGCTGGCCCGTGAATACGCCTTGCTGGGGAACTACAGCTCGGCCACCGTGCTCTACGGCGGACTGCTGGAGCAGATCAAGATGTATGGGGACACTGTGAGGGACAGCGGCTTCAAGCAGAGGTGGCAGCAGGTAAACTGACAAACAGTTCATTCATTCGTTTTCATTTTCCTTTATTTAACCTCGAAAGATCAATTGAGGGATGACCTTCATTTTCAATGACGTCAAGTTATGTACATACAATACATACAATACACACTGTACAATAAAAATAAAGAACAAGTTTACAAAGAGACAAGAACAATTAAAACATTCAGATCAAATGAGTGAAGCATACATAGCCTTAACCAAAACAGTTACAGGTGGAGTGGGGCTGATTCAAAATAATAGGTTTAAATTGGTTTACAGTTATGAGTGTATTTATTTGAATTTGATGTTGTAAGTTGTTCCAAGAGTCAGGTAGCCTGGCTCTGCCCGCCTACCTACTTCCGCCCAAATTTCATTTTCCCTTCAGTAGTCAGTCTGGTGATGGGGCGTATTAGTGGGATTTTGCTCGAACAAATTTCTGAGTGTCCAATCAGCGAACAGAGGAAGTGGCTGAGAACGATGACGTCGAAGTCTCGCTCTAGTTTCAGTTGAATGCTGCGTTCCTTTACACTCGGAACTCGGAAATTTCTGACTTGGTATTTCCGAGTTCCGACCTGTCTGTGTTCCAGTGCATCTGCTCGGGAAACTATGGACGCCTTGCATGTATTGGGACATCCTAAATCTTTTTCTGGCATACTAAATAGTATGGAAGTATGGGGATTGGAACGCAGGGAAGATCAAAAAGAAGAGTCCTGCTTGCTCTGTTGACACTCATCTGTGTTTTTTGTTTCTTTTCTCAAGCTGTGGCAAGAAATCAGCGAAGAGAACCGCCATGTCCAGGACGTCATGTCCACTCTGGAGAACTTCCAGCTGGTCACCATGCCTGTTAAAGCCAGCAACCACCATGACTGGGACATTAGGCCTGTGCCCGTGGAGCCCAGGTACTGTATGTCTTGTTAAACTTTAGTGTGTAAACCATGGCGTAACCCTCCTTAAAGAGGACCTATGATACTTTTCAACTTTTATGACCTATAAACGTTGTTATAATGATTTATGGTCATGTTTAACCATACTAGAGTATCAAATAATTACGTACATGCATTTCGACGTATTCCCTGCTGACCGTCTGGGGTGGCTATGCAGAGCACTAAACACTATGGCAGCCGGTCGAGAAACAACTTGTTCAAATTTCCGGGTAGTTTCTGTCACGCTCGGGTAGTTTCTGTCATGTTTCCATGTATGGTAATGCTGCTCAGGCAAGCTCCGGCTGCATGCCCCCACCTTCCTGAAAATCTCCCGTAACCAATCACAACGGAGTGGGGTTTGCAGCAGGGGGGGAGGGGCGGAGAAGCTCAAAGCAGTGTGTAGAGAGAGACTGCTGTGCTCGCTAGGGTAATGCCTCGTTTCCACCGAGTAGAGCGGGTTGGATCGGAGCGGTTCGGTCCGGGTAGTTTGGCTTTTCATTTGCCAAAAGTTGGGTAGGGTACGGTTTAAGCGCACCTAACCGCTCTGAGCTGCTCCCGATTTCAGTACTCCTCCATAGGGGTACTAGCCGCCTGAAAGCGGGCCGAAACGGCGGAGCCGTCATTTGATTGGTCGAAATAATCATTTCCGCCATGTGTAGTCATCTCGGCAAGAGTGAAGAGAGTCTTGTGTATTGGCGAAAATGTGAGCACAGCAATGTTTATTGTGTGGTGTTTTTCCTCGTCAATAAATTAATCAGTTGGTTACACTGTGTCCCACTAGTCACGTAGCTGCCGCAGCCAGCGCTGTTCGCTCACCGTCTCTATCAGTTGCAACTTGCACCGAGCCGTCTCTGTGTGTTTTCGCCATAGATAGTAGGCTAGTAAATACACGCTCACAACAACACGGGGGGAATAAATAAAGAAACGGTTGGTTTGACCAAGCAAAAACGGGAGATCGCTGGCTTGTGAGCGCGGCACTGTTTATTGTGTGGTGTTTTTCCTCGTCATTAAATGAATCAGTTGGCTACACTGTGTCCCACTGCTACGATGTCACGTAGCTGCCGCAGCCAGCGCTGTTCTCTCACTGTCTCTATCAGTTGCAACTTGCACCGAGCCGTCTCTGTGCTCACAACAACACGGGGGGAATAAATGAAGAAGCGGCTGGTTTGACCAAGCAAAAACGAGAGACCGCTGGCTTGACCACAGTTGTTCCACAGCCCGATAGTTTGACCCACATTCTGGCGGCGGCTATCGCAGTCCAGCCTAAACCCCGCCCCACCAGTAAGGGTAGGGTCATAAACCCCGCCCCACCAGTAAGGGTAGGGTCCGCGGTGGAAACAACACCGAGATTCTTAAAAGTGAGCTGTCCCGCTCTGAGCCGCTCTGATCCGACCCGCTCTACTCGGTGGAAACGAGGCATAAGAGGAAGAGTGTCCCGAAAATCTACATAGTTTTTTGTGATGTGATTCGTGTCAGGTTGCTCTATAGCAGTTTTTAACAAGAAATGAAGACCAGAAAAGTAGTATAATAGGATCTCTTTAAAAGAATCAGTGTAATTTTTGTCTGACAAAACAATGAATGACAACGGTAATGACATACAGTTCATTTTGCTCGTATGGACCTTAATCAGAATATGCTGTGTATTGTAAACTGTTGGAACACACTGTAGACCTGGTTCACTGTTCACCTCTGCTGTGCACAGCTTTGAGCAGGGCTGCTATAAGCCTTCAGACAGTGAACAATAGCCCTGATGTAGTCATATGATTGAGATTAGTAAACTCTTCCTGTACACCTCACACTGCCTCTCGCACTTTGTTTGTGGTTTTTCTTCACTTCAAAATGCATTGCATTTTAGCAGTTGATGAACAATCCACATATAATGTAAATGAAAAACAGTATACATAATAGTACATTATGTGGCCTCTAGAATGTATACATTTCTTTGATAGACACAGTAAATGAATACACACTGAGAAGTCATTTATTCAGCTATTTAACCTTTAGCCTGACGGGGAGATCTTTAATAATAATACATTTTATTTGTTGGTGCCTTTTCAAGACACCCAAGGACATATTAAAAACATCAATAAAAACAAAATGTATCTCTTAGTAAAACGATAGTGAGTAGCTTAGTGGTTGGGCCCGAAGGAAAGTCTAACTAAACGGATGAAGCAGTGATAAAAAGCTATGGCTTCAGAGGCTCGTAGTAACAGCTGTTCTCCTTTTCACAGACATTCACCCTGTCCGGTCAGACGGCCTGCTAACCCCTCTAAAGAGAGCAAACCTCCCAACAACCGGCAGAGTGTGTCAGTGCGCGCCCAGCAGAGGCACTCGCCTCGCGGGGCCAACGGGGACAGACCCAAACCCCCCAAAGGGAGAGACAAGAAGGAGGCCAAGGAGAATGCTGGCAAAGCTAAGGACGATAAGGTGGACGACATGTTGGTGCTTTCAAACGCACCGCCTTCTCCTCTATAGTATGACACAACCTGTATATTCAGGAACGGCTATTTGCACTGTTGATAAAACAGTGTATCCTTATGCTGCCTGTTTACCTGCAGCCTTGCCTAGCCTGTATTTCCACTTCCCTGGTCTGGGAGAAAGCAGACCACATGAGGGGGAACAGGGGAGAGATAGATAGATAGATAGATAGATAGATAGATAGATAGATAGATAGATAGATAGATAGATAGATAGTATCAAATAATTACGTACATGCATTTCGACGAAATGGACTGCCGGACCCAGTAAAATGCCCCGGACTGATCCAGGGAAGAGTCCTACCCTGCGTTCCAATCCCCATACTTCCCTACTATTTAGTATGTCAGAAAAAGATTTAGGATGTCCCAATACATGCACGTCAACTGTAGTATGCTGAAAATACATAAATGCCCCACTAACTCCAATATTATTTTAGAGTATTCGTCTTTATTCTTGAATTTATTCGACATAATGAAAAAAAAAAAAAAAGTCCTTGTTTGATTGTCTTCTTTCTCCCGTGGCCCTAAAACTCTTGTGTTCTTTAGTATGTAGTATAGTAAAAAAGAAAGAGTATGCGATTTGGAATGCAGGGCTAATGTGTTTTTTTTTTTTGCTTGTCTGCTGTCTTTCAGAACAAAGCAGACGTCCAGGAGAAAGAGGTGAAGAGGTTTGACGGCACGGGATATGACAAGGACCTGGTGGAAGCGCTGGAGAGGGACATCATATCTACGAATCCCAACGTTAAATGGTACGTGTTCATCACATACCAGGAAAAACTCAGGAATTTGATGTGTCCATTCATTGTTTTGCTATGGAGCAGTTCAGCCCTGCTTCCACAGCCTTTGGAATAAGCTTAGAAGAACAGCACAGTATGTCCCACAAGCCTCTGCTGTACTTGACACTTAAAGGTGAAGTAAGCGATTTATTTATGTTAATATAAGTGTTAAATCGCTCTTTATTCAAACAGTGATCACTTATATAGGATGCACGTTTTATAACTCTTATCTCTCAGTCACCCGCTCTGCATGTAATCTGCAAATAAACTTTCTAAACCAATCAGAAAAGAGAACGCTACAAACCGGCACATTTCACTGCCGGTGCACGCGCAGAGCGACAGACGGGAGAATGTTTATGCGCCTACAATGGCGGAGCAGGTACAAATTCTTCCCAATGTCTGTGTTGATGGTTTTTATCATATTTTATCACACTTACGGATCTGAGATGATGCTAGATAACTCGCTGCTGCTTGAAGACCGCAGTGCATTAATGTGGTGACGTAGGGACGAGTGAGGGGACTGCTAACTGCAGTCACTGACAGGAAGTTAGCTAAAAGAACCATTTAGTTTACAGCACCTTCAAGAGATTAAATGATCCTCTCACGGTAAGACGCCAAAGAAGACGATTTGATCCAAAAAAAAGGATGTATGAGAACAAAATCACATTCCGAAACCAGAACTCTCTGTCCATAACTATTCAACTTCTACCTTAAACTGAAACAACTTGGAGAGAAGAACCCAGAGGCACACCGGGAACAAATGTATCAAAATATACAGGTCTGTGCTTTATTGTATAGAAAATATTCTCAATGTTAAACAGTTTTTTTGGTTAGACAAATGGCAAAAAGATCATTCCCTTCAAATGGTTTTGTCTGCTATTGTCCAGTACAATACAGTAAGGACAGCTTTTTCCTTTTCAGTGTCCTTTCTAAGGTTGGCTAAAAGTAAGACACCCAGACAAGCTTAGCAGCATTATGTTAGAAACATTCATTTTAAAGCTGCTGACTCTTCTTCCCCAGAGCTGTGTGTGTTTTTATCAAGCATTATTGATCTCAGTCATTGGTGAGAACTGCCAGCTGTAACATCTGAACAACTGACATCTTTCTTTAGGGACAATATTGCAGACCTGGGAGATGCCAAAAAACTCCTGAAAGAGGCAGTCGTGTTGCCCATGTGGATGCCAGCGTTTTTCAAGGGCATACGAAGACCATGGAAGGTGCCCCATTTTAAAGAGATTTGAGTTTGATCTGTTGTGTATTATGTGTCGGTCAATATCAATGCACATAAACCCTTTGTGTTCCTCCCCAGGGCGTGCTCATGGTGGGACCCCCGGGCACAGGGAAAACACTTTTGGCCAAAGCAGTTGCTACCGAGTGCAGAACCACGTTCTTCAATGTCTCCTCTTCGACCCTCACCTCCAAGTACAGAGGGGAGTCTGAGAAGCTGGTCCGCCTGCTCTTTGAAATGGTAAGATGGATACTTAAAGTTGAAGTAAGTTATTTATTTACGTTAATATAAGTGTTAAATTCATACAGTGATCACTTATATAATGTGCGCGTTTCATAAAGCCGATCTCTCAGTCGCTCGCTCTGCATGTAATCGGCAAATAAACTTTTCGCGGATCCCACTGCTGATAACCAATCAGAAGAGAGAACGCTACAAACCGGCAGCTGTCTCACTGCCGGTGCACGTGCAGAGCGACAGATGGGTGAATGTGTATGCGCCTACAATGGCGGAGCAGGTACAAATCCTTCCCAATGTCTGTTTTGATGGTTTTTATCATGTTTATCACACTTATGGATCTGAGATGATGCTAGATAACTCGCTGCTTGAAGACCGCAGTGCATTAATATGGTGACGTGGGGACGAGGGAGGGGACTGCTAACTGCAGCCACTGACAGGAAGTTAGCTAAACTGACCATTCCGCTTACTGAGTATAGATGATAGCCAAGTAATGATTTGTCTTTTAGGATTCTCAGTTTTGGGCCATACTAGATATTCAGGTCATCTGTATAGGTCTTGTGCAAGTTCAACAACATGTGTATACACACCACACAAACGGGTCTTCATATTGTATTCCCTTTCAACAATCTTGAATACAAAGTGAACTCCTCGTATTTCAGTGATAGAATTGTGACATCATTTCTCAAATCAATTTGTAGAATTGATATGAATGTGTCAAATTTCGCCCTGCCATTTTATTCCACCTTACTTTTCTCTTCTATATGTCACAATGAAAAACATCTTAATTCTTTATCAGGACTGTGCCATAGATTTTCATTATAATTGATCTCAAACAAGAGATTGTTCATGTTTGGCAACACATTAGTACTTTTTTTAAAGCATTATATTTAGATACAAAGCTCTGATAACCCTCAGTATCACAGCTGATATTGTACTTTGTTTCAACAGTCAAAAAGGTTGGAGAAAGCAAAAGTGTGTAGGCAGCTGATTACTCAGATCATTTCTAAGTTAGTCGACCAAACCAGGGCTGAAAGGAGAGCTAGCTATTTGATTTACTGTTGGTAGCTAGCCAATGGAATACCCTTGATGCTTTATTTCTTAGCCATAACTTTAGAACTTAATCATATGTCCAGTTAGCCTGGAAATCCAGACCTGCCGTTAGGCGCTGGCAAATTAAATTTGTTGCGCCTGTTGGTCTGGACACTCTCCATTGAAGCTCATTTAATATGTCAAGAAATCCTGAGCTACCAATCAAATCGTTCTTTCTGATATGGGCGGGCCAGAGCCCTATGTATGGTGTTGTGGGGTCGACGTAACCGGATGACGATAGTGCTGTGCATGCGCCGCCGAAGCCGTGATAGTAAACAACAGAGATGGCTGTGGTTATGTTGTTTCAGTTTGAGAAGGCTTTGGCCTCGACACTTAGCGATTTGGAAGAAGGAATGTTCTGAGGAATGTTCTGTTTTGCCGACCGACCACGCCAAAAGTTTAATTTTAAGTTAACCCGCTGTTCGCTAAACGAACGGGGCTTAATATGTCACCATGTTCATTGCTCTGATTGGTCGTAGTGCTATCCAATTGTGTGCAGTGGCATTTGAAATGCACGCGTAGGTGCCGCCCCTTGAGTTGGAGAGGTCTATTGATCGTGGCCAGACCCTCTATCGTTCTAGATGGGGGTCTGGATTTCCAGGCTACAGACTGGATGTCCAGTCTGTTTTTCTGCTAATCTTTCTGCCCTCCGGTGGCCAGAAAAAATCACCTCACAATGTTTTTGGCATAAGTTTATGGTGTAAAGTTTCTTGATTGTGATTAGTGTACAAATATATGCACAGACCTAATCTAAATCAGGCATCTGTTCTCACATTCAGTTCAACTTTTATTTTCCCCTTTTTGAACTGAAAGATTTGAACAGCGAGTTTGATCTTAGAGTTGCATATTGATAAAGGCATAACATCTTTTTAGTTTCAAGAACACTACATTTAAACAAATTGGTTCAAAACAATTTCTCACCGCTGGCACATTTATTTTGATGTGATATTGTAAATGTAAACATGTAGCCGTGTTCCTCATCAACCTATTGTCCTTACTGCGTTGTTGAGAAGGACTAGTGAGTCTTGGTTTTTGTCTTGGACTGAGCGCTTGCATGTGTTGTTGGTTACAGGCCCGATTCTACGCTCCCACCACCATCTTCATCGATGAGATAGACTCCATGTGCAGCCGCAGAGGAACGTCAGAGGAACATGAGGCCAGCCGCAGGGTCAAAGCAGAGCTGCTGGTGCAGATGGATGGTATGTATCTAATGGAGACATATTGTTAGCCTCATAGCATAATTAGCCTAAGTCATATTTACTCTACTTTACTTTTACTCTACATCTACTCTACTCTACATCTACTTTACCCTACTATAACCCTTAAAATATGACTTAGGCAATTATGCTATTAGGCTAACGAAAAGTAGATGTAGATGTAGAATAGAGTAGATGTAGAGTGGAGTAAATATGATTTAGGCAATTATGCTATGAGGCTAACAATATGGCAATCACACAGCCACTACTGATTTGACTCATGTTCACTCTTAGAAATTGTTTGTTGTCTGTTGAACCCTTTTAGCAGTCTCAAACGGTTAAAAACTATGAAAAAAAAAAAAAAAAATGTATTGAAGCCTTTCTCAAGTATTTTTCCCTTTTTGTTGTGGCTGTTGTGTAGGTGTGGGTGGAGCATCAGACAACGATGACCCGTCTAAGATGGTGATGGTGCTAGCTGCCACCAACTTCCCCTGGGACATTGACGAGGCTCTGAGGAGACGTCTGGAGAAGAGGATCTACATCCCGCTGCCTTCAAGTAACCTCCTTCATTATCTGCTTCAGAAAACATGTTGCGTATGGAAAGTGATGGGAGTGAACAAAGTCTATGCAGGCTAGTCTAACCTGTGAGCTTTTTTACTGTTCAACTACTAGAACACTAGAGGCGACTGTGGCTCAGGTGGTAGAGCGGGTCGGCCAATGGTCGATGGGTTGGCGGTTCGATTCCCGCCCTGCCACTTGTGTCATGGTTGTTGTGTCCGTGGGCAAGACACTTCACCCACCTTGCCTCGTGTGAATGTGTATGACTGCTGTGTGTTTGTGGTGTTCGGGGGGGCCGTAGGCGCTGAATGGCAGCCACGCTTCCGCCACTGGTATTACTGTGTTTGAATGAATGGAACCTGGAACCCTGTAAAGTGCTTTGAGTGCCTAGAAAAGCGCTATATAAATCCAATCTATTATTATTATTATTATTATTATTATTATTATTATTAGAGACACTGACTACAATGTCACAGAGGGGGATGTCTTCCTAATGTCTTCATAATGTCCATATTCATTTTAGCCTTATAAACTGTGGGGTCATAGTGGATCAACTCACAGTGGAGGCCTATGGGGCAGAACTGAGCTGCCGGGCCTCTGCATGGGATCCACATTCCTTACATTCTGTCCCCTGTCAACACCTCACCACACACCACACGCAGCTTCATTATATGTAGTTTGAGCATCAGGAAAACAACCAGGGACTTAATGCTGGAAAACTGCCTGGCTCTCAGTTTATTGTGTCAGTTCCTGGTCATTAAAGTGAACATAGATTCATTTAGGAAAGTGAAACGTGTGTAAACTCCATCTATCAGCTGTAAAAACGTTTTCTTTGACTGGATGGAGCTGATCCAGAGGTGGGATGTGCTATCACATAGAGACAGATGAGCATGTTTTTCTCCTGGCCAATTTAGAGTTGTCCAATCAACCAAACCTGCATGTCTTGGAGCAATCGGAGGAAGCTGAGAAGAATCAACCTTTTTATATTTGTAAAACTAGATTATAATGCAGTTAATCATCTCAGTTAAAGCTATGCTTTAGTGGAGATAATCCAAAAACTAATTTCACAATATAATGTTATTACCACAATCCATATGACAGTGGCAGTGAGCATGGATCTTCCAGGGAGCCCAGAGCAGTTGTCTGTTGACAACAGTCCGTGTGTTAGTCCAGCCAAGCTTGAGTGTGGCCCTTTGAGTACAGTCCAGCTGCTGCCCCTAGATGGCCGCCGCGGTGTTCCGTTAGCCGAGTGGAGCTAGCGCCGTGGCTAATCTAATGTTCTATCTATATATATTCTAACGTCTCCCTATCCCCTTGCCCTAACCCTAACCACCCAGCTGTGATGCCTAAACTTAATCGTCAAAACAATATAATTTGTCTAAATAACGTTCAAAATGTATTTGTATTTTCTTCCGCCCCGCCTCAGTGCTCCCGCCCCGCCTCAGTATTGTTCTCCGGGGATGCAGCTGGATACTATTGGGCCCTTTACAGAAGGTTGTGTTTGTTGTACATGTGCTGGCTTCCATAATGCTTGTTAATGCTTTCAGCTGAAGGGCGTGTGGAGCTGCTGAGGATCAACCTGAAGGAGCTGGAGGTGTCTGGGGACGTGGACCTGGACAAGATCTCAGAGCAGTGTGAGGGTTACTCTGGAGCAGACATCACCAACGTGTGCAGGTCAGCCCAACTCTGCTGCTTTACATTCCAGGAAACTTCACTTTTATTCAAAGCAGAGATGAAATGTACGCTCAGCCATTGCCAATGTAGTTAAAACCATAAAGTGTTCACTGACCTAGTCATTCACCCCATATGATTCTAACATCACTGGTTCCATTTTTTTTTGTTGCATGTCTAAACTTTCCTCTCTTTGTGGGGGTCTTGTCTATATCTTATTCACTGTGTGATTTTTATGGACATGGAGCGTTGTAAAAGGTTGTTCACCAAAAATGACATCTAGGACCTTCCACGATCACAACCTGGGTGGACAACCTTGTCATCAAGCTGCTGGAAAGCTACAGCGGGCCGACATATCAGAACCACTGTTTAAGTGAATGGGGGTGAATGGGGATGGGCTAATGGGGAATTTTTTGAACTTATACAGTGTTTCCCCTAGAATTTTTTTTTAGGCCCGGTGGTAAGAGCTGATAGGGATTTGTTATACATTTTTCACAGGATGCTTGAGTATTTGTTGGTTATTTCCATATAAAACACTTGCTTAGCCATCCCAAGTTGATAATGATTCAATAAACACATTTTATTTACAATACACTAATTATTTACAATAGATATCATTATGAAACTTTGCCAGTTGATTACTGACATTAAAACAAAAACTTTTTGTATTACAGTATTTTCCAAAATGTTTAAATAAATATGAAAAATCATCATAGTTGACCAGGTTGTCAACCCAGGTTGGGATCCTGGAAGGTCCTGGATATCATTTCTGTTGAACAACCTTTTACAACGCTCCATGTCTGTTTAAAAAAAAAGGGGGGGGGGGGGGTTTTGCCCCCTAGGTATAAAGGCAAAAATGACATACAAAAACCTAAAAATAAAGTAAGGTACTGAATTACAGCAAGTTGGGAGTTTCTTATTAAAGTTATCTGCAACCCGCTCGATCGTCAATACAATGTTTTTGTAAAGAACTAGTGTGGATCAAAAATGGCTGGCAGTAATACTTAATGGGGTCACTTATTGGAGGGGAAAAAAAGACAATACACGATTCACCTAATATTTGAATACAGCACAAAGACTGAAAATGATTTAGGTAATTGTGAATTTGAATGCGTTCATTAGTGGTTCACGTAGCGATGTATTGTGTGTGTGTGAAGGGATGCGTCTCTGATGGCCATGAGGAGGAGAATCGAGGGCCTCACGCCAGAGGAGATCCGTAACATCTCCGGGGACGAGATGCACATGCCCACCACCATGGAGGACTTTGAGTCTGCGCTGAAGAAAGTCTCCAAGTCTGTGTCTGCATCCGACCTGGAGAAGTATGAGAAGTGGATCGAAGAGTTTGGCTCCTGCTGAAAAAAAAAGGTCCTCTGTGTGCCAATGTGTAACTATTGAGAGGCTGAGTTGTTGGGAAGATGGGGAGTCTAGTATTGACTGTGTGTGTGTATGAGAGGTTTGTCTCTTTACCTAAATACGTCATTTAATATTGAAGTTATGAATTAGGTGTCTTACTATAGGCAAATATTGTGAAATTTGGCAACACCTAATAATGGCACCTCTTCCTATTGTACATTATGTTAATGTGACGCAAAAATCTTAAGAAGGTGACCGAGGAGTCCATTTTGACATTTTTGTTTTATTGATCCTACAATCATCAAACATGTTCAACATGTAAGAGACCAATTCTACTGTAGCTGTTCTCAGTAGATCTGACATATCTGAGGACCCAATGTTTCTGCCTACACACTGTGAAGAGTTCATTGCCATTTCCGCAGATATTTTACTGCTAGGTCTCCTTCCTAATAAGTCTCATAATGCCAATCAAATGTTTTTTTAATGCACTTGATTTTATTTAGAACTGCATTGTAGTATTTTTTTCCCACTTTTTTGGAGATGTATATTCTTCTGAACATCAAGCTTACAAAATATTTCTGTAAATAAAGTTAAAGATTATGGATATTAATGTTGTATTACATCTAAGTTTATTTACTACGCAATATAGGTTGCTGGGGGAGTTAAGTTGTACTTTGTAAGATTTTGATCTAGTTAACTGTCTGTATAGTTCCTCTCTATCAAATAGTGAGTTAAAACAATGGTGATTGAGCATATGACCCCACTGATGAAAGCTCTTGTATTTGCTGCTTTGCCCAGTTATACTATTGGAGGGGCTATGTCGTATTAACCACACTGAGGGGGTGCGTTCTTTTACTCAGGACATGGCAGCTTCATACTCAGTAGTACTGAGTTCAGACCTGTGTGCATTCCAGTACATCAGTTGGTTTTTAAATGTAGTTTTTATCTTTTATATACAGTCTATGGTTTGCATAAGACATCATCATAGGTCCCACATTTTCAAAATTGATGAAAAGGTCTTTCTGCGGCCTGGGCTAATGTCACTTCGGAGTGCCAAGCTGTAGCGATACAAACTCTCTGTCTGCACTTCTCATCACTTCAGGGTCACATTGTTGGATCAGAACACACAGAGAAAGCATTCTGCAGGTAAGAACTGACAATCTACTGACTTCATACAGTCAATAATGTTCGCTTTTGAAGGAAACTCTGACTCAGTAAATACATTTACGGCCACTAGAAACAACGGATAACGGCTTCAAACTAACAGAACTGTGACTGAATGACTGTTGAACCAGAGATAGCCAGGTGACGGATTTCTAACATGAGCATGTCAGTGGTGCTCAACATTGGCCACATTTGTTAAGCCAAAACCATACAACAGTCCATCAGAGTTGGGACGCCGATGTGTAATAAAAATTGTTACGCTGCCCATATAAGGAGGAAGCTTACACCAAATAAATAAGTTAGTGTTTAGTTGAACATACCCTGCGTTCCAATCCCCATACTTCCATACTATTTAGTATGCCTGAAAAAGATTTAGGATGTCCCAGTACATGCACATCAATTGTAGTATGCTGAAAATACATGAAATGCCTCACTAACTCCAATTGCATTTTGGAGTATTGATATTTATTCTTGACATTTCTCGACATAATGGAGAAGAAAAAAATGAATCGTCCGAATTTTTTCTCTCCCATGGCCCTAAAACTCTTCTGTACTTTAGTATGTAGTGTAGTAAACAGAAAGAGTTTGTGATTTGGAACACATGGATAGTGAGACTGCAGCATCCATGTATGTTTTTGGTCATTTAGAAACAGTGGCTCAATTACATTATAAGTATGAATTTACATTATAATTTGTTTATTTTCAAAGTGTAAAATGCTCTGCTCGTGTGTGGAATGGTGAAAGAGAGACACAGGTCTGCAGCCCTCTGAAATACACGTGAGCACAATCACCTCCGTTCACTAGCTCTTCACAAAAGGGTTATCACAAGTATCCATAAGTTTTTTTTTTTACAATGACTTGTTATGGCGATAATATGTGTGGGACTTAAGACACTTGGGGTATATTCACACATGCCGTGTTTAGTTCGGTTGAAACAAACTCAGGTGCACTTCTGCCTTCGGTGTGCATCTTTCAGGCAAGTGTGAATACAGCAATCGCACTCGGGGGCGGACCAAACAAGCGCTCCGAGACCCAGCCTTGAGTTGGTCTCGGTGCGCTTCCATACAATCTGCTGCAGTTCGTTTGTGGTGTGAATTTGTCCGGACTCGATCCGACCCAAATGCAGGAAGCACTGTGCCTTTTCTTTTTTAATAAATTGCCGTCAGCTTCACATTATGGGAAAGTGTTGTTGTCGCCATTGTTAGGACTATAAGTTGGTTGTGGTTTGACCGGGAGCCCAGAACAATATATTAGCCTACATTTGATCGAGAGTACGCGTAAAAATGCTGAATGTGTTCAGCGATCAGATGAAGGAGAGGGGAGCATCTCAGGTTCACGCTGCGCAAGAAGCGTGTTTAGTTTGCTTCCTATGTACGGGACCGTCAATACTATCCCCATGTCAGTTTGGAGCTGAAGTGCGCCGAACTGACACCCAGCTGATACACTGCTTAATCAGCTGAGTGTCAGCTTGAGCCTATTCTTCTCCGAGCCGCACGTCCAGCAGCAGAAATACAGTAAAAATTATGTTTTACATCGTAGGCTACAAGCCACATAACGTGGCATTGTCATAGGGCTACATATGAAACAACAATAATTTTATGTTTTCCTTCTTTAGTTATAGGCTAGATGTAGGCCTTTTTATTATTTTTAACCCCATATTATATCAATGATATATTTCACAGTTTTTACTTTGTTCTTCCTGCTTCTCTGTGAACTAAATTGCCCATCTTGGGATAAATAAAGTTTTTTCTGATTCTGATCCTCTCCACCCCAGAATGTCTGTCCAATGAATGAATGACCTCCGATCACGTGTGGTTTTGCTCCGTAATGCTGGTTCACGTAATGCGGGACATCCTAAATCTTTTTTCTACATACAAAATAGTAGAATATATGCGATTCGGAACGCAACCAATGTTTTTATTAATACGTTTGTGTCTGCAAACTTACCGATTAAAAATAAAACTAAGCATGCAGACTTTAAAGATCCAGTACTGTGAAGGAACACTCTAGAGCTTGCTAACGTATACTAGAATACTGTTTGTCTTCTTTTCATATGCTCACAATTATGTTCTTCAAAAAAAAAAGCTCTAAAAAAATCATGGTGGCCTTCTGTTCGCTTTCCCACATATCTGAACACATGAAGGCAACATGGTGTATTCTCTAACTTGCCCTGCACAGACACAACAATCGGACAAGACACAAGCTTTGATGGTCATAAGGAAAGCATTTAATCAGCAGGAGACCCAAACACACAGTCCAGCTGTAATTCATACAATTTATGCACACAAATAGTCTCAAAATAGTAACGCACGGGTCTACCACCATTTAAACAAAGAGTGAATGAAAATCTATTTTGTTTGTCGTTTTATTCAGCAACACTTCTGAATTCATGCCTGACATTAGGTTTGCCTTGGAGGCTGATTTTGTGTCATCCACAGCACTGTGTTGTATCCAGTGAATCAAATAGGAGAATTTGAGGCTGAACCAAATACAGCTTGAGCCGTTTTGGAGTCATCATGCAGCTTCCTAGTTTAATGGTTTTGAACTTGCTGTTGGAAGCAGCAAACCGCATTCACTAGCTAGACTACACATGCACCTTCTGCTATGGCAGTACGTATCATGCATTCTGCAGAGTAACGGGAGAGACAGGATCACCACCTCAGCTGCTCTGAGGGGACACAGAGATGGTGTTGTTTTTTTTGAAAAAGCATGACAATTGATCTTTAAAATAACACACACACAAATGTTGCACTTTCTGAGTTTTGAGATTCGTTAACCCACTTCTTTTTTTTTTTCAATACCTTGAACCAACCTGCTTGGTCCCTCACACATACAGTAGCCTGGTGAAACATTGGAGTGATACTTAGAAGGGTTACCATTTCAATTCAGTCTGTCTTATAAATCATGAAGTGCAAACAAAAACTAAAAAGAGGAACATCCATGCAGGTTTAAGTCCAGTTTTCTATAAAAAAAATATATTCATAAGTGCAGATTCCTTTCTTTTAACAACAACTTACACGTTTAATGTGTGGTCACGTCTTGTGCACACACTGCATTTTACATCAGTCCAGTCATGAGCAGTTTGTCTTATAATGTTTTGAGTGCATAGACAAACCTGAACAAGCTCACTCACATTAGCCTGGTGAGAGCTTCACATGTTTCTCTTCCGCATATCAGTCTGGACTTTCTCCTATCTCCATGGGGCGGAGTCTGTTATAAAAAATGACCGGGTCAATGGGGGGTCTGAGTTCTGACCTTATGTTCGTCCCTTAGTGGAAGGCAGCCCCTGATTGGTTCATTTTAGTCATCAATCTAGCCTCCAGTCAGACCAGATCCTCCCCCACTTTCTGTCCGTTGAGGCTGCATTGACAACTACATGAACCAATCAGAAGCTGCCTTCCACTATAAGGGACGAACGTGAGGTCTGGACGCGGACCCTGATTGGCCTAGGTCATTGTTTGACAGGCTCCTCCCCTTGGAGATTAGAGAAAGTCCAGACTGATCGGCGGGAGAGAAATGAATGTTAAGCTTGCAAGGTCCGGCTGGTCTCAGCAGGCTACACTTACACTCTCCCCCCCCTATAAGCAACAGGAACTCACACACAAACTCAAGCTAACTGCTACAAGACCCCATAACTAGTCACAGAGGCACTGTGAAGAAAGACAATCAATGCATGAGCAACAAAGGGGAGGGTTGTTTTCAGTAGTGACATTCAGAGTTTTAGAAGAGTGGGACATGTGCAGATGCTAGGTTCCTAATAGCCTTTTCCCCACACACAGTGCTCTGTGTATTCTTCTTTTTAGATGACATTTAACCTCTCTTCATATGAGTTGTCTGTAACAACACATTGGATTATAGGTTTTTTTTTTCTCTTCACATTTCTTCCAGGAGTGGGCTACATGTTTGGATCAAAATAACAACACCTAAATCATTAGATAAAGCCCCTGAAATGTTCCAGTTGTTCATATTCATTTGGTAAACCTTCAGTTCTTTAGATCTGCTTCCCTAAGCTGCTGGCCATTCTAACACCTGTTGCTAGGTTTTGGTGACAACATGTAGCCAGTAAAAAAAAAAAATAATAATAATAATTAAACCTTGTCAAGACAATCTCGACTCATGGTCCATTAAGTAGGTTTTTCTTAAGTTTTTCATCATATCACGAGCTGTATCAGTGAATAGTTTCCTTGTAGTTGCATATGTTCAAACTGCCATTTTAAATTCACTTACTTCCTCTCTTGCCCAGAGTTGGACAAAAAGGATCTAGCGTTGACCAACTGGAGTCTGTGCTGGGATCCTGGCATTATCGTCCCTGCTACCCTGATACCAAATAATCTCACCCCAATATCGATTATACCCTTCAGCTTTTACAAGTTAGCTGCTTTCCCCATGTGCAGCCTTTGTGCCATAAGCTAAACTAACTGGAGCACTGTTCCTTTAAACGCTCACGGTTCAAAGCTCACGCCCGAATCTCCAGACCGTCATGAAGAATAAACTACTAAATGGACCGCGAGGAGAGATTCGATTTTTTCAACAGCAGTTTTCCCAAGGACAAGAATTTAACTTTGAAACTAAAGCACCTCTACATAGATCTATATGACACTATAATCAGGACAAATGAGGAAGATTAAGCCATGGCGCTACAGCCAGTGTTGGGAGTCCAGTCATTTGTGACTTACTAAAAAAGGGGCTTTTCATCAACTCTATCCTACCAATCCCAGGAGCAAAGACTTGTTCTGTTGTGTGGCAACGCTAAGCCGATTAGCAACCTGAAAGAGCCCCTCTGTGCCTTCCACTGCACACACACTGTCAACTCTGAGATTCAAGACCATGGATCACTCACTCCCATTGTGATCATGTGAGGGAACTGACGTGGAACAAGCATGAAAACCAACCCAATGGAGTGAAGTCTGTTTGACTGCTTCACCCCACCTTCCTGTCCCTAGGTTAAATGTGCTTACAAAGAGAAAAGTAAACCTCTGGAAAAATCTGAACAGAAGCTAGCGGATGAAAGCAGGCCATGCTGAGAGGGTGAACACAGTGACCCAAGGCTGAAGAACAAACGAGGACAAAGTGAAAATGAAAAAAATAAATAAAACGGGAGCCGGGGCAGAGTCAATCCTCTCTTCAAGGCTTCTTATCCTCCTCCTCCTCTACTTCTATCTCTACGTTCTCCAGCAGAGTGTGCTTCTCCTCCTCCGGCAGTAGAGTGGAGGGGTTGAGGTGGAACATGTGCCTGGGATAGAGAGAGGAGAGAATATGCTTCAGTATGTTGAAGAGAATCAGGTTAAATCAGCAGCTATGTCCCTGCAAAGTAGGGATCAGTCAAAATAACCGATAGTACCCAAAGTAGTCAATATCAAAATTCTGCAAAAAGTAACAGTACTCCTTAGTCTTCAGTACTCAATTTATTCCAGAACTTAACGGACAGGGGGCAGCATACATACGCCTACAGGTATTGTAGTCTGCCGTTTAATGCAAAAGGAAGAAGAACGCATACAGATGTGGTGCGTGCGCCCCACACTGGCACGGGTTAATGACAATAAACAGCTTTTCAGAGGCACAGAAAATACGACAGAAAGTCCCTTGAAGCAAGGAAATTAGATAGGGTAGTAGTTTTTTGTAATGTGAACAATTGTTTTTTTTTTCATTTGTTACTTGAAGGTTTTTTTTTTAGAATGTTGTAATGTGTTTGGAAGTGTATGTTGAAGTACATTGGATTCATTGTTCTGTTTTTCTTTTTTTAACTTTGGTATCGAGTGAGGTATCGAGAACCGCCGAATTTCACTGGTATCGGTACAGACCATTACATTTGTGCTATGGTGACATCCCTATTGGGGGGGGCTGTGGTGAAGCAGGTAGGGCGGTCGTCCACTTGATTGCAGAGTCAGTGGTTGGATCCCCCGCCTACCCACCACATGTCCAAGTGTCCCTGGGCAAGACACTGAACCCCAAATTCCTACCGATAGATCGTTGTATGAATGTGCGTTAATGGTAACGTGGGAACGTGAACAGGTCTCCCTTGAAAAAGAGAATCTTGTCTCAATTGGATTACCTGTATAAATAAAGGTTCAAAAAAGAGCCCAAACTCACTTGTGTTCACACGTGGGGAAGAACATGTCCAGGATCTTGACGATGACGGCTGAGCCCACCACACCGATCACCACCACCCACATGACCAGGAAGAAGAGAGGCAGGGACTCAGAGCAGAAGCGCCTCAGACGCTCCCTCACCTGCTCCACCCACTGACACATGGCCTGACGAGGGGACAGACACACACAGTTAGCATTAGCCTGCTCTGCTGCTACAAGGCTCCAACTGACACTACGTAAAGGCTTTTTACAGCTTCGTTTAAGAGGAAAAGACAAGTGTTTTGTTTCCAGGATTTCCAAGATATAAGTTCAACTTTTTCCAAAAACCCCGAAGCTTTAAATATATACATGGAGGAAAAAAACTTGCTTGTGATTTCATATTTTGCCCTATCTGTAAAATGGAAGGGTGTTCATATGTATGTTGACATTTACTTTATAAAGCTATTCAAGAAAGACACAATGGATGTTCCATAGAAATATTAATATAAAATAAAATAAGCACTAAAACCCAATATATATTATATTAATATACAGGTGTGTCCTGTGTGGTATTTATTTCTGGGGAAGAATTTGAGTCAATGGGTCACGTAACGTGGAAGCTATTGAAGAACATTATTATTTTGTAATTAAAATATTTGTTAAAAAAAAAATGTATTACACATTTTCAATTGAAATAAGTGTGATATATGAGCCCAATTTAGTACACTTTTGATCATAATTTAACAATAATATGACCAAGTCAGCATGAAAGTATTGAAAAAAATAAAAATGAATGAACCAGACAGTATTCTATTGTCAGTCCAAGACAGTCTGATCAATGTAATGAAAATCCAGCATTTCACAGATTTCAAGCATTCCAAACATTGAAAACACAAGATTTAAAATCAAGCCTTTTCCAGACTCTGTATGGAACCCTGCAGAAACCTCCGCAGCAGTCTGATTTCTTTGGGAACCCCCAAACGGTGGTCCTCTCCCTTCCTACATATCAAACCCCGCCTACCACTGACAGCTATCCTGCTGGGATTGGCTACACACACACACCTGTGGCATTACATAACCCTATCCATCATTTAGATCTAGTTATCAGGCTGGGCTTACGGAGTAGGAGGATATCAACTCTGGAGGCGGAGTTTCCATCTGAATCTGCCCCGGCTGACTGGGCTCTCTGACCAGATCAAACTCGTGGTGGTATCTGCCGTCATACAGCAGGTCTGGGTCCATGCGCAGTGGAGTCTCTGGGAGCTTCCCCGGAGCGGCTACCTCTTCCTGGGTGGTGTCCGTGTGCTTCAGGGGGTACTGGCTGGTGGTCTGGGACATCAGCTCATCTATATCTGTAAGAGGTGACGATGCGTATTTAAGTTTGATTTCATTATGCATCATTCATAATAAATCCTTTCATTTTTAATGTAATAGATAAATAGATACATAATTCATGTTAAAATGTAATGTAAGGTAATTGAAGCGATTTGTAATGTGAATACTAACATGTGTTTATGTGCTGCAAAGTGCACAGAAACTAATGTGTTGTTCCTAGTTTCACAACGTCAGTATTGTTCTGATTCAGTTCATGCGTACAGTGGGACCAAGTGTGGATGAATGCCGGTCATAAAGAACAGCGACATACTGTATTAAGTTTGACTCTGAGCCAGCCTCTCAACCAAACTCTATTCACAACAAGCGGCCAGCGAGGAATTTGATTTCAACATTATAATGCACTTTATTTCTTGTATTATCCATGTCATGTCATGTGCCACAAAGTGATATTTTTTTCCGGCTTAATTTTGTATTTTTTTTGTTATAAGTAATTTTGTATTATGTTTATTTGCAAATAGTTTTCACAGCTTTAAAGAACGCCTGTTTCAAAATAAACCGACCCGTGTCTGTGTGTGTGTGTGTGTGTGTGTGTGTGTGTGTGTGTGTGTGTGTGTGTGTGTGTGTGTGTGTGTGTGTGTGTGTGTGTCTGTGTGTCTGTGTGTGTCTGTGTGTGTGTGTGACCAGAGCTACAAAATCTGAGTTTAAAAAAAAAAAGGTGCCAAAGAATCAAGAATTTAGGATCAGAGAAAAGCAGCGTCGTTTGAAATACCTTTCCTGGGACTTGGTGGATCAGTGACGAGGACGTCGTTCTCCCGGGGAACCCTGAAGATCTCACTGTGTCCTATGGGGTAGATGTTGGTGAACTGAGCCAGCTTCTGGAAGTCTGGGCTCAGCAAGATCTTCACCTCACACATGTCCGGCTGCTGGACCTAAAAAGGATACAAACCCCCAAATGCAAATGAAATCGTATATCCAAATACTACTAGTAAAAAAGCTTTTACACAAGGTAAGTAGTAGTACTGTCATTGATCAGTTCTTTGGTTAGAGAAAAAAGGCTCTAACCACTACACCACCTTACCCACCAAAATTCAGAATACATCATTAAGTATAACTACAAACTGAGCAGTAACACATTTATATGACAGAGGAGAATGTGGATCTCACAACAGTTGGGTGCATACCATTTCCCCAAATTCTTTCTAACATCTGGGAACAGACTGGGGAGAATACAGTTCTTTCTTACTCAGACTCACACAATATTAACCATTGGAGAGAGTGGAAAGAGAGCCATGTTTACCTCTTTGCCCTCCATCTCGATGACTTCACTGAAGACCTGCAGAGCCACCACCTCCTCCGAGTCGCTGTACAGCCGGTTCTGGCTCACCATCACCCGGGTGACGGTGGACACCACGTCCCCGGACTCAAAGTCACTGCTGCCATTCACGCTGTCTACTGTCAACATACAAATCAGAGCATTAAGAAGCTGGTTACGTCTCTCTCTCTCTCTCTCTCTCTCTCTCTCTCTCTCTCTCTCTCTCTCTCTCTCTCTCTCTCTCTCTCTACTCTTCAGATATTCACTGATTTTTTTTAAAAAGTGATTTTGACAACAAGCGCACTCCAGAATCGCTGGACTCCACCTTAAAATAACAAGCCATTCATCAGGTGAAAAAGCCAAACATATGCTGTTTAAGAGTAGTTCATATTATTGTTATTATTCATTCATGTTCATATTGATTTGACAATTTGAACACTGAAGACTGAGGGGAGAAAAAAACACTATGGGATCATTAGAGCCACGTTACCTTCTATTGACTCTACTGATTAACCTACCTAGTGTGTTTGATAATTCTTTTTAAAGCGTTCATATTATATTGGCATAATAAAGAAAAAGGAAAAAAAAAAATATTTGTAATATAGTAGCTTGAATAATCACAGAGTATTCTGAGGTGATGTTTTGCTTGGTGAGTGTTACTCTGGTGTAGTTGTGGTGAAACAGTAATGTGAGGGAGGCTTAACTCACAGAGTACAGCCTGACAGTTGAACCTGGTGACCCCGGACAGCTCTACCGGGATGTCATTCACCAACACCTGCTGCTCTCCAACCGAGATGTTTAAATTGATCTGAAAGGAGGCACAACCACGTTAGGACTTGGCTGCTCGCTACTATTTCACATTGCATAGAGAAAAGAAGACCCACCTCGGTACTTCGCTTAGTTACTTAGCTTATTATAATTATTATTACCTGTAAGTTGTTGGAGTCCTGTAACAGTGTGTCTGCCAATGTCCCCGCTGTCACGTTAATCAGGATGGTTTCCTATGGAGAGCCATCAATGAAAAGGAAAGGGAAAAACAAACAGACGTATGTGTCTTTATATTCCACGATGTCTGCCAGTCAACGCTGGACGATCTGTAAGCTAATGCTATGCTAACATCAACAGCATCAGTATTTTGCTCTTGCTGAAATTAGCCGCTTTGATTCTTACCGTATTCAGTTGCCTGGGCGGCGACTCCGTGCACGTTACTGAAGCAAAAAGAAGACACACAACACTCACGGCCAGGCCTGTCACTTCCATTTTGTGTTGACTTATCTCACCAGCAGCAAAATAGCTAAAACAAAAACATTGACCAAAACACTATTGCTGCGCATGCGCGCGTCATTACCAAAACACACCCCAAAAACACTCGATTTCTCGCGAGATCGGTAACGTCAACATGGCGGTGCTCCTTGAAACAACGCTGGGTGATATCGTAATTGATTTGTTTACAGACGAACGGCCTAAAAGTAAGACCTTAAAAGCATTTCCACATAATGGTAGCTACTTTAGTGAAGTGTTCGCTGGCTGAGTAAAGCTGTTAACCAGCTGAATAACAGAATAGGCGGGAGCTAGCTAAAACTGTTAGCTCGCTGGCTTCCAATTCATTATTTTATTTACCTATAGCAAACAGTAGATTCCCCCTAAATATCCTTCCAGGCACAAACCAATACACAGCCTCATCTAAAGCCAAGTTATATTGTTGCTTAGTGTTATTGTTCATTCAACGTTAACCTGTCGTGTGGTGTTGTTTTGCAGCTTGCCTGAACTTTCTGAAACTCTGCAAGATCAAGTTCTACAACTACTGCCTCTTTCACAATGTTCAGGTAAAACTCATGGTCCCGTTCAAAGTTCTGCTATGAAACATATATTGTCACATATGTCACATATTATTTTCACTTGAAACATGCTGTGGTGTGCCGTCAACTCAACCTGACTGGCCTGAGGAGGGCGATATAGTCACAGACCAGTTTCAACCCTGATATGTCAGGCCCTATTATCTATGGTCAGGCCACTCTTTGTATATGGACACATTGCAAAGATAAAGTTACTCTCTGAGTTTATGTTGCGGTCCTTTGAAATCACTTCTAGTGACAGTTTTACGTGTAGATACATTTGCATCATGACTTCTGTGTCCGAAAAGGTTAAGGGAGCGTGGGCGAATAAACAAATGATGCTCGAGTCGCAGCACAACTTGTTCAATTTTTGCAGCGTGCAGGGTGTCAATATTGTTGCCTCTGCATCCTGTAGCAATTGTAATGTGGCAGTAGAAGCAGTGCTCAGGTTCCATTATATCAATAATCTAAATAACCCTATTACTGTTGGAGATCTTGCGAGCTTTACCGCTAAGGGCCACATGGATTAACCACAGTTGTCATCTGCACTTTCACACTTAATGACATACCCAACCGAAATAAAAGTGTGTCTCTCTCTGTGGCTTTTTTTAATCACTTTATACTTAAAGGTGGAGTCAGCCATTCTGGAGAACGCTTGTTGTCAAAATCACTTTTTGTCAAAATCAGTGAATATCTCCTATTGCCGAAAATGAATCTGTCAGTACATGTTGTATTAATTGTATGAGAGAATCGTGATATGAATTCACAGTCCTAATATTTGATTTCTAAAATAATAATGAACATTTATATAACAATGTGTTTGTCTCCTCCTCAGAGAGACTTCATCGTGCAGACAGGAGACCCCACTGGGACAGGGCGCGGTGGAGAATCTGTCTATAGGTCAGCCATCTTTACCACTGACTTTCACTGTGTTTTTATTTTTCATTGGAACACTGAAAGTAGAACACAGGTTAATGTTCTTTCCTGTGTGTGTGTGTGTGTGTGTGTGTGTGTGTGTGTGTGTGTGTGTGTGTGTGTGTGTGTGTGTGTGTGTGTGTGTGTGTGTGTGTGTGTGTGTGTGACTAGCAAACTGTACGGGGAGCAGGCGCGCTTCTTTGATGTGGAGAAAGCGCCACGCATCAAACACAGGAAGAAGGGCACGGTGTCCATGGTCAACAATGGCAGCGATCAGCATGGCTCTCAGGTGGATACTCACATGTACATAAACACACTGTCGTTTGCCTCCCCACATAGCATCATTAAAGGTGCACTATGTAACTTTGGGTGTGTCAGAGAAGTGAACATGTATTCTCATAACATAATAAATAAGCCTCAATCATCATCTTTACAGATCAAATGCTTTTCTGGTGTGAAAAGATTTGTTTAAAGACCTACTTCACTGGTATAAATATGAAGGTGTATTGAACTCTGACATCCTATGTAGTATAAATGTGCAAAAAATTTAGAAATCTGTTCATCCTAGCCTGAGAAAAGACAGAAAGAGTGTTTTATGGTCCCGCTTTCTAATGGTTAGGACAGCTGGGCCAAGGGAAGACTGAGGGAAGAGAAACCTCATTCATTATATTATGATAGCGATTTTATAATGAGAAAACGCTGGTTCCGTATGGGTGAAGTATTCCTTTAATCTGCTGCGTTTCTCTGGTCCTCAGTTCCTTATTACCACCAGTGAGAACCTGGACTACCTGGATAAAGTGCACACTGTGTTCGGGGAGGTGACAGAAGGCATGGACGTGTTGGCCAAAATCAACGAGACCTTCGTGGACAAGGACTTTGTTCCCTTTCAGGATATCAGGTGAGCCCCTAGACAAAGTGCCTCTGAAGCAGTGTCAAATACAAGCCTCTGTGTCCAAGCATGCATTTATATAAAGTGTGGATATCATTGGGAAATCAACCTCTGACAGGTCAAGAATAATTTTAACCTTCAGTATTGTGGTCATATTATATGTATATATGTATAATAGTAATATTATTTTAGGCATTATTTTATGGAAATGATCGTTTTGACTAGGTTTTATTAATATTATTTTTTTTAAACTGATCATTAAGCTAATCAACATTAAAGATAAACATTGATAAAACGGGACATTTTTGCTTATTTTTGTTCTCCCAAGTAAAGAACTGGTGCCCCTGACTTTGAACTTTAATAAATGATTAAGGTATTATTCATTTTCAGATCATTTCTAATAGCAAAATTAATCCGAACGACCTTTAACCATTACACAGTATTAGCCCCAAAACGTCCGAGCATAACGGATGAGAGAATGTCTTTTTTGCTGCAGGATAAACCACACGGTGATCCTGGAAGACCCCTTTGACGACCCTCCTGATCTACCAGTGCCCGATCGCTCCCCTGAACCCACCAAACAGCAGCTAGACGTGAGTGCACTGCCACTGTTTATACTCCATGGAAAAGTCATGATAGTTCTTCCATCTTTTCCTTCCTCAGACAAACATTATAAAGTTCAAACTGTGACCCTCAAATAACCCAAAACAAACTATCGCCATCTGGACAAATGAACATGAACAAATGCATAGAGCCTAATGTAAGAAGGGCATATACTCAGCCTCAGTAACCGTGTGTGTGTGTGTGTGTGTGTGTGTGTGTGTGTGTGTGTGTGTGTGTGTGTGTGTGTGTGTGTGTGTGTGTGTGTGTGTGTGTGTGTGTGTGTGTGTGTGTGTGTGTGTGTGTGCAGAGTGGGCGTATCGGAGCGGACGAGGTGATCGATGATGCGGATGGGAAAGCGGCGGAGGAGTTGGAGGAGAGGCTGAAGGAGAAGGAGGCCAAGACTCAGGCCATCCTGCTGGAGATGGTGAGAACACTGGCTGAAGGAAAACTTCACATTGCTGCTGCTGGCCTGAACATGATTTTTCACGTTGTAAAGAAAATGAGGGACAGACGTTACTGAACCAGTGGCAAAGGGCCGGGAGATGTTTTTCATGCAAATTTAGACAAGAGTTTTTTTTTCTGTGATTTAAAACCGTGTGTGACGTATCGTGTCTCGTACATTATCTGTATGACTATGAGAATTAGTTAAGTAGCACAACTAGTTACTGTTTTATTTCTTTTTTAAAGATTATTTTTGGGCATTTTCAAGCTTTATGAGATAGTACAGAGTTGAGATGGGGAGACAGAGAGAGAGGGGGCATGACCTGCAGTAAAGGTCCACAGGTCGGATTTGAATCCGCGACCACTGCAACGAAGGCCGGAGCCAATATGGTACACTTTCTATCCACAACGCCAACGGAGCACCCCAACAAATAGTTACTTGAATGCTTAGTATGTAGAACTCCCAACTTGAAGTTACATTATATGGTAATGACAAATTATTTATCTCAACAAAATATTACTAGCTGGCTCAAAAAGAGGCACTTCTCCTTCAAAGTAAGAGGTCTAGTTTTCCTTAAACTCAAAAATCTGGTAAAGACAGTTTTCCAAGCTTTTTCTTTTTTTTTCACAGTAAAAAAAAGAAGTGTGCTCTCAGTCTTCAAGTGAAACTAGCCAAGATGCAGACACATTAACTCTCTCTGTCCTCCAGGTGGGAGACCTCCCTGACGCAGACATGGCTCCCCCAGAGAACGTGCTGTTTGTCTGCAAGCTCAACCCCGTCACCACGGACGAAGACCTGGAAATCATCTTCTCTCGCTTCGGCTCTATTAAATGGTGACGTCGCCAACCTTTCAATTTCTACCTAATGCTAGTTTTGTATTGCTATTGATTTGTACATGTGGACATTGTCTGTGTGCTAACAGTTTTTGCTTGATTGCTCTCATGTTTTCCTCTGTAGCTGTGAGATCATCCGAGACTGGAAGAGTGGAGATTCCCTCTGTTATGCTTTTATTGAGTTTGAAAAGGTGAGCATGGCATTTGTTAATGGGACATAGAGTAGGTGAGTCAACTGCACCGTTAGAACTGTGTGTATGTAAACTGTGTGGGGATGTTTTTACAGTTTTAAGAGTTTGAGATGAGAGGATCAATATTAATTTACTGTTGTGTGGACTTGAGTTAGCATGTGGTTGGCCTAGCTTAGCACCAGGACTATTAGCAGGTTAAACAAATAGCCTGGCTCTGTCCAAATAAACCAAAAACTAACCAAAGTAAGTCAAATCAAATTTAGGGCTGTCAAGCGATTAAAAAAATTAATCTAATTAATTACAGGCTCTGTGATTAATTAATCTAAATTAATCGCATACTTTTATGACACTTTTATGCCTGTTTATAAACAGCTGTATAGCCTACTAGTCTCTCTCTCTCTCTCTCTCTCCGTCTCTCTCTCTCTCTCTCTCTTCTGTCTCCACAACAGACAGCGCTGCACTGCCACAGATGCTTATGCCGATTCATTCACCATCGTCGTACTCATAGGCAAAAATATTGAGTGACACGCACACACACACACACACACACAGACACACACACACACGTTTACGCGGACGACGAGACAGCTAGCAAACGAAATTGAGACACGGGGAGAAAGATTGAGAGATACTGTTTTGAACCTAGCCTACATTGTTGCACCCACTAAATCAATAATGCACAGACACTGGCTGCGGAGAATAAAGTAAGATGTCTTCCTACCTTCATGCTTATTAAACCGTCTATAGAGCCCTCGGCCCCCTGCTTCTCTCTTTACTTTTCTCCCTTTCACCCGCGCGGGCTGTGTCTGCTTCAGGTGCAGCTCGGTGCAGCTACGCACCACTTTTGCACTGGGTCAAAGGGCATTATAGAAGTGCGATTAATCTGCGTTCATTTTTTTAATCGCGTTCATTTTTCTGTGATTAATTAATCGAAATTAACGCGTTAATTTGACAGCCCTAATCAAATTAGATAATTTTATTTAAATATAACAAACAGCAATTTACCATGGTGGGCTTTACGACAGCCTCTGTACGTAGACCCTCAATTCGAAGGGACAACTAATTAATCTGCTTAAAAACTTAATTAGCTCTGTAAAAAAAAAACAGAATTAGCATCTCTCTCTCAAACTGTTGAACTACTCCTTTAAATATGTGCAATGGTGGTAATGTGACAAGGGACTAACATTGCAATGACATCCAATATATCTTCTTAGAAATCCCTAACTTGTGAAAGAATGATGGACCATTTTAACTTAAATTAAGTATTTTAATTTTTTATTTGTTTTGGCAATAGAAGTATACAGACAGTTTAGTTACAGCATGCATGGATACCCAAGTGGTGGCATAACCCAGTCCAGGGTACGCCCCTAAAGTCTGCCCTCAAAGACGTTGTTATAACAACTCAGCTTCATGTTGTTAAGGCTCCTCCTCCTGATAGCAGCCCTTCTCTTGTCAGACATAGATGAAACAGCCAGTAGCTGGTGGTCAGATGACCTCACTGGTATAATGAATGGTCCTCTTCAACCAGCATAGTTATCAGGATCTATCTAGCTTTGCGGTGGCCACCCACTCCGTACACTATATCTATTAAAAGTGATGGGAAACCCCCTGCAGCCTGTGAATAACTCAGTGTTATTTTAGAGATGTCAAAAGTATATGATATACTACATTTCCCCTCCAGTTTATGACTTTTGGCTGTTCTAAGGGCCACTTCCCCATGGTGAACTTCTGCCTGTAGGAGTGATCCTAGACACCTTATGGCTTAGGTTTATCAGTGGTTGAGCTGGTTATGGGCTCTTTCTTTTGGTGAGGGGGAACAGATTGGACAAATCAACTTTGACAGTGGACTGTCAAATAAAAGGAGACGGCCATGCAGCAATAGTATCATGGATTATTAGTGCTGGACATGTTGAAGTGTTGCATAGTTCTACCTTTAGAGGGCGCTGGGCAGTTTGTTGTAGATACAATGGCCCTCATTTATCAATCTTGCGTAGACCAGAAATTTGGGTGTACGTACATTTCCACGCAAACCTCGGCATTTATCAATATGGATGTGAGCGTAGGATACGCTCAAATCCCACGCCAGCTCTCAGCTCGTGTACGCAAATTTGTAAACAGCATGGACTCGCAGTGCAGGCTGTGCCGGGTAGCCGATGACTTTGTTGGACAATTATTAGAAGATAATACAAATGCAGTGTTTGCTCAGACCGAAATAAAGATATTAATCACTTAAAAATGTGCAGCTTATGGTGTGCAACTGAGTAGGAGCACTGATTCAATAGTGCACACACCGGCCACTTAGGAGCGCTGCATAAGGGCAGTTGTCTCCGTCTGGAGCAGCTGGGGGGACACTGAGGCACGGGGGCTGCATTCATTCAAAATGTTAGCCACAGTATTAAATATGTAGTAGACATACACTGCTCTTTATGATAAAAAATATACGGCACAACATTCAGCTTAACATTTTATTTATTTGACGCACTTTTTAGATGTTAATTCCTCTTTTAATGTGTCATTGATCGCTTAAGCGAGAGATTTATTTCCACCGTTAACCGGCACGTTTTTCCGATCTGCTGGTGGAGCAGGACAGTGGGCGCTCTCACAGCTGATCGTTGCCGGGTCGGCTTGTGCAGCTGACGGCCGGGCTGACCACTCGTGCTGTCATACAGTAAAACGCAAAATGTGTTCTTTTTACAACCCTATCTAAAAGGGCCAATACATTCTAATCATTCAAATCTCTGCAGACCTGTATTTATTTTATGGGGACCATTACCGGACCGTTCGTGCGTCTGTTTCTCCTCTAGCACTTATATTATGCCCGCACCCTCAGTTGGTTGCATTTAAGAACAGCAACACGCTTTTTTTAGTGGCGATTTTTTAGTCAGACCACTTTTTCTTCATCTATTCAAAGAAATGGCGACATATAATGGTATATGCTGTTTTATAGCATTTGAGCAATAGCCATATGTAAACCTAAAATGCAAAATCCTCAGCTGGAGATCGTTTGTTGTCAACACCAACGCTGTTGACAGCAGCAGTTATTTCCTTCCTAACTGCTGCCTTCTGTCGTTCTTTGATGCCGCTTGTAATGCTCCGAAATGAAACTCTTTATTTTTCTACTTTCGCTGTTATTCTGTCAATTTCTACTTCAGATAGTTCCTCTTTTGTACCGTAACGCGCATATCCATGTCGCAAAACCTCTGGGCGAGGCCTCTAAACTGAGAAAATATAGGGGCGTGGTACGATTGTTTTCAGCCGCTGCATTTATCAATAATGGCGTGGCGTACGCCGAGATTGGCGAGATACGACTGTTTGATAAATCCCACGCGATACCTGGCGTAGGGAGGTATTTGCGCCAGAATCTGCACCAGTTTCCACGCAAGTTTGATAAATGAGGGCCAATGTGCTTACAACCCTGATGTTTACCTGTAATATGATAGATGCATTGTACCTGTGATACAATAGAAGAGATTGGTGTCCGCAAAGGGGTTTTCTACAACACAGAAATTCATTTAATTCAAGTACTTTTAATGTATATTTTCAGCTATTAATATGTACTTCTTTAAGTCTGGTTCTGCATAACAATCAGACAGTGTCAGACTTTTACCATCAGTGTTTTAATGTTAAACGTTTTCCTTGTTCCTAGACATTTGATAGCATATACAAAGTAAAGGCACATTCTCCAGGACATGACATTGACTGTGTCTTGTGCTCTGTGCGTCTCACAGCAGGAGGACTGTGAGAAGGCTTACTTCAAGATGGACAACGTGCTCATCGACGACCGGCGCATCCACGTAGACTTCAGCCAGTCGGTGTCTAAGATCAGATGGAAAGGGAAAGGTAAACCCGTACTGGAGAGGCCTTGGCTGCCATGTTTGGAAAATATTTCTCATTCTCTTCCACGGTGTGAACAGGGAATGCAATAATCAATGAAAAGCTGCTTTGTGTGTACAGTGGAGTTTTGTCCAGCTCACCTCGAGTTCACTCTTGACCCAAATGTCCTCTTGTTTCCCAGGGGGGAAGTACAGCAAAGACGACTTCAAAGCCTACGAGAGGGACGTGGAGGGCCGCTCCAAACTGGCTCTCAAGGACCAAGTCAAGCCCAAACAAGAGTATCCTTGTCTTCCCCTTCAAAATCAAAATCAAATCAGATTTATTTGTATAGCCCAATATCACAAATAGACATTTGCCTCATAATAATATATCAGTCTGCCTTATGAACTCTGTTGCGGGCCGTTTCGTTTGTTTCTTTCTTTTCTTGTTTCTTCACTTGTTTTATTGGGCAAGCCTTTTGACTTTTTCAACTACCTGAGGGTTTCCATAACTCACCTCAAAGCTCCAAGTATGACCTGATAATAGACGAGGATGAAGCCAGCAGTCAGCAGCCCTCTGAGAAGAAACACAAGGACAAGAGGCACCGCCACCATTCAGAGGATGAGGACAGGAAGGCCAAAAAGCACAAGGTATACCTACTACTCAATGCCACCTTTCTCACACACATCCCTATACTCCACTCTATTGTCATACTGTGTTGAAGTCTCCCTATGATTATTTTATTAGAGTCGAGTACATATTCAAATAGTTAGGGAACCGGAACAGGTTCAGAAATACATTTTTCATATAGCAATGCGTAACATGACACTGTGCAAGTCTTCAAAAGTTGTTCAAAACCTCAAAGAAATGTAACAAACAAAAAGAAAAACCACATGAATCCAACATGATGGGGGCATTTTGATTTTTATGCAAATGATAAGGAAAGCTGTGTAAACCAATGCAAATAACCTTCATTCCAATTGTCTGGTCATTTTGGCTTGTTCCCCATGTCATTCATATCAACAGTGTGCATTGTTAATGTTGCACAGGCCATTGTAAAGTGTTGCTCTGCTAAGCCTCTCTTCATCTTCAGCAAGTCATCACCACATGTTTGCACGACAGCAGGCGTTAATTGTTGCGTGTTGGTTGCTATTAGTGTATCGCCAGTGGCAGTTTAGTACGTCATCACAGGCACACACCTATATTGAGTCCTGGATCAGCTATGTGCTCAATATCACTGTGGTTTTTTTTGGAGCCATTTTGAACAGGTTCTTTGTTATTTTCCCTCAGTTTTTTGTCTTTTGTCTGTTCTAAGACCACTTTAACCATGGTGAACTTTAACCGTCCTTTCTCTGTTAAATATCCCTCTCCGGTCTCTTTGCCCTAACTAGGTGACTAATAAAGCCGTCAAGAGCACCCTCAAGGCAACGCCTAGGGAGGAGCACTGTTTCATATTTAACAGCTTTCCTCGTCTGTGATGGGAAAAAAAACAGCCAGACATATTTGAACCAGGAAATAAAGATGTTCAAATTGAAGAACTGAACATTCTACAACAGGGACAACAACATAACACACACACACACACACACACACAGACACACACACACACACACACACACACACACGCACGCACGCACACACACACACACACACACACACACACACACACACACACACACACACACACAGGTGAATGACTTTGGATTGACTCTAGGTTTAAATTGACATTAGTGAAGACTTGTTGACAGTTGTTACTGACAGATAGTTCAGACACACACACACACCACAGCACATTCTAAAATAGGGGCTAACTGATGTCTCTGGGTTATGATTGAGTAACTTCTTCATACATGGAACAGTGACTTAACTGTAACAGCCCTTGTCTTCCTCAACTCAGTAAATCTGGTTCTTTGAGCATGTCCCTGCATGAACAAATGTTCTCACACACACACACACACACACACATATACACAGTCTCTACCTCACTGTCTCACTGGAAATGGCTATTGACATAATATCAGAACATTTCATTAAAAAAAAATGTTTTGCATGGTGAGAAAAATAGATATTGCGACTGAAATAAGTAATACATTGACAAGCATCAGGTACAGTTAGTGTGCTCCAAGTTATATCAGCACAAGATGTCCTGAAAAGTCTAATGTATGCTTTGGCAGTAATGTGTCTAAATACATAAATGTGCATATTGTGCCGCCTTTGCAAGACACCAATACCAACCAAAATATAATAAGAATCAACTTCATTTGGTTAGCACCCCTCATACTAGAAATACAGCTCAATGTGCTTTATTGTGATTACAAGCTAAACATTAAAATATACATACAATTAACATAGGCATGATGATAATAAAAATAAGCTGCAAAGAAAGCAAGGTATTTAAAAAAAAGGCACGTAAAAGCATTAGTCAAAATAAGAAAGATCCATTAAATAAGCCAGATGTCAGACACTGGCTCCCTACTGAGCTCCACCTCCCACTCCTTTAGTCTAGTTCAACCACCACTCATCATCTGTTACTTTGTGCTATTATGATTAGACACTCTTTATTAGGATTATGTATCATGTTAACATAACTAAAATAATTTATAATAGCATGGCTCTTCAAACACTATATATATATATAGTGTTATTACAATGTTTCTATTTATGATTTTTTTTTTAACACTGAAAGCAAAAAACAACAACTTTCTTTTTTCAATTGTACATTGTCTGTAGTGTCCTTTAACTTGTTTTTAAGACGCGGTTATAATCATAAATAGATATACAAATATAAATGTGTCCTTTTTCACATAAAATAGTCTCAAAGTTCTTAATACTTGTAAAAGTCCTGCCCACTCAACCCTCAGTGTCTAAAAAATAGATAGACTGTATGGCTCAAATTTCTTATTTAATTTAGTTGAACAATCTTGCGTATTGAAGTGATACCATTGTGTAGATCTATTATGGTGCAAGTGCTGGTGTGAAGTCAGGGTCATATGATGGCCATGGAAGCAACTTAACCTTCTGGTTTGAGTTGGAAACCTTTAACCACTTCCACACTGTCAGTGTAAAGTTCACCCAGTGACTCTCCCTGTGTCCTTTTTCTCTTTGCCAGTACAGCAGAGCAGTGACTGTATTAGTGTATTTATCAAACATAGTCTTTCATTTGGCTCCGGGTTGAACCAGTCTACCAGACAACTGAGCTGATGAATAATAATCTTGTTAAGATGGGAGGATTTAAAATATATATATATATATAAAATACTATATTGTGACACAGGCTCTCTGTCATGACATGGCAACTTAATTGGAAATTCTGTTTAAAGGTTCTACGAGGAACTTTTAAATATTTCTGAAACAATCTCATTATGCCTCTGATGACATGTAACAGTAAATGATACCATCAGTGCAAAGAATGCTATTTTTATATAGTTTTTCTTAATGCCTTTGTCATGGGTACGCTCACCCTGGGACAACAGCTGGTACAGTAAACACACTACCACTTTTGTCCTAAGGGGTTGCAAGAATTAACACAAACTGAAAGTTCCTCGGAGCACCTTTTAAAGCAACATGTTTGACGTCAACATGTTTTTCAAAAATGTTAGAACATATGTTCTAACTTTCCCCTAGGAGGCAGATTGTGTGAGATTCTTTCTCTTTTCAATTTTCATGTACTGTGTACACAGATAATTGCACTTACTTCAAAAATACTGAACTATCCCTTTAAGTCTTATCCAGTTTGTTTAATATGGCCTTTGATATTTTGAGTTTCCTTGAAATCATTAAAATATTACATAAGTGATAAGGAAGGGGTGTGTGTGTGTGTGTGTGTGTGTGTGTGTGTGTGTGTGTGTGTGTGTGTGTGTGTGTGTGTGTGTGTGTGTGTGTGTGTGTGTGTGTGTGTGTGTGTGTGTGTGTGTGTGTGTGTGTGTGTGTGTGTGTGTGTGTGTGTGTGTGTGTGTGTATGCAGTAGGATCATTCATATAGTAGTTTGAGCATAGGGAGCAATGAAAAGAGAAAATGCTGTGTAGTATAGATTGTATACAAACTTACATCTCTCAATACAATGCAATAGACATGTCCAACTGAATGAAAACAAACTAAACTGAAACAGAATAGATATAGTGGATATATGTTGCTGAGCCCTTTGTATCTAGTTAGTTTGCCTTGTAAGCATTTATTTATAGGTATAATATTACAAACTTTAGTGAGCTGCTGCTACCAGCAACCCACTACTGCATCACCTAGAATTCAACCCAGGTGTGTCAGTGCCACAAACACACCAGGCCTGTCCCTGCCTATCGACCTATTATTATACATGCTTCCTCATTCTTCTTTGCCTAACCCATATTTATTTTGTTTCTGATTTCCATCTATCAAAGAGTTTATTTATATCTGCTGTCTTCTTGTCATGGGAAACGCTTTAGTTTCTAGAGGGGCAGGGTAAATCCAGTTTGAAGTGTTGCGTTTACTGACAGCTAACCTGTTTGGTGCTGCTTGAAACAAACCCCACTGTGTTCAAAGTCAGAACTCAGTATTCCCTACTATGTAGCTCAGGTATGCTTTGAGGAAACAATTCCTAACATGATGTCCATTCAAAACACCTGTTCACAGTCAACACCCAAGAAAGATAGTATGCCTATAAAAGACCTTTTAAAGGGTATACTGTATACTAAATCCCCATATACATTGGTTTTAAGTTTGAAAGGGTGGCTTTGGGGTCAAGTTTCTTGATTTCCGCATGCAACGTAATCGGCAACATACCAGATAATACTGTGTTGAATGAAAACAAACTGACTAACTAGTTCAATATACTTAGCTAATCTGCTATTCATGGTCATTCGACCTGCAGTGAACAGTAGCCATCATAGTCCACCTCAACGTTTCCCTGAAATGGTTAGGATGACTTTCATCAGGTGGTGTGTTTCCTGTTCATTCAGAATGTTGGTGCACACATTTAGACTTGTGATGGAAAAGCTCAGTGGTGCCTAACCACACTGTCAGGCTCCTTCCTCATTCATTAGTAGCAGGTAGGCCATGACACTGTAACCTCTTTATAGCATGTCCATTCACCTGTGCAAAAGAAAACTGGGTGGCAATGTCAAAATATTACGTTTGTGATTAATTGGGACGGAAACATCTCATAGCGTGCCATGAGGTTTCTACTTGAAGATTCATTGTTACCAGGAAGTATCAGTTTTTTTTCTCCAAGAAGTACACAGATCCCCATGCCCTTTCAGTGCTTTTGATGTGTTGAAGCAGTTGCTGTATTGATAGCCACAGCAAGGTTCACCTTGTGATGCCTGCTAATAGTTTCCATTACATGTCATTTAGCAGACGCTTTTATCCAATGCGACTTACAACTGGAGCACACATTCATACACCGATAGCAGCAGCTACCACACAGGGTGCTGGCTAACTATCAGGAGACATTTAGGGTTCAGTGTCTCTTTGCCCAGGGACACTTGGACATGTGGCGGGGAGACGGGGGATCAAACCAACAACCCTGCAGTTGTGGGTCGACCACCCTACCAACTGAGCTACACCCCTCCTCCCCCCATCAAGTGTACTCAAAACAAATCTACGCTTTGTTGTTTTCCAGGACGACGAGGACAGCTGGCGAGACAGAAAGGTGTCCCGCCAACGCTCGCGCTCCAGAGACCGGGAGCACAAACACAGCAAGGCCCGGGGCAAACACACCGGCAAGGACAAGGGACACAGCCACAAGGAGGAGCGCCACGCCAGCAAGAACAGAGATAAAGAGAGGAGTAGACACAGATGAGCAGGGAAAGAGTGGAGACACACACACACACACACACACACAGTTCTTCATCTGTAGTCAGCATGAATTATATGGCATCACTGTATTCTTAAAGGAACAGTTCAACAATTGAATTTTTTAGCTTTTGGCCTCATTCTCCGGCTCAAGAAAAGGTGACAGACTATATATTTTTTGCATGTTAGGTCATTTAAAAACCAAATACACACTGGAGGGAAACCAGGAAGTCCCTTTGACGGTCACACATTTGATTCTAAAATGACATAACGTCTAAAAATATTGAGCGCAACATAACGTGATAAATATACAAGAACCAGCGAGCACACAGGAGCGTTTAGTGATGTTGTAAAGTGTATCTTTTGACCTGCTCCCCTTGACAACCAGTGTTTGAGTTAAAAATGTTGCACTATTCCTTTAAGCCTACACTCTAGTGGCTTCCTTTTTAAAAAATCACCCTGGCAATAACTTGATTATCATGTTCTTGTCTTGGAAGAAAAAAAAATTGTTTGCGAAATAATTTTTTTTATTTGTGTATTAAAATAAACAACTGTGCAAAATGTGACCATGGCCTAATCATTCTTATTCTATTGTTATTTCATGTTCAATTCCTCTGCAACTTCCTCCTCCTCCCCTTAAACACAACGCCCAAATTAGACACTAAAGCTGTCAGTTGATTTATATCTCACCTTTGACTTTTTAGTTTAGTAATGGGTGGGGTTTTTCATATGCATAACAATTGGCCACGGAAAAATATTTGGGTGGAGTGTGTGTGTGTGTGTGTGTGTGTGTGTGTGTGTGTGTGTGTGTGCACGCACTTGACTGCTGTCTCCCTCCACCCACCTGTACCTGTACTAGTGAATGCATAAAGGCCATTAGAGGTGATGGTTTCGGGGGAATGTTTCAGATGTGAGGCGGTGAGATAAAAACACAAACACAATGTAATCTGCTAACTAGGGATCTCAAACATCAAACAGCTGTCTGGGGACACATGTCTACTGAATTCAAAGATTGTCCCATTCAATTGTTGAACCCTCCATGTTGTGACTACCGCAATTGCTTTATAGGAATAGTCTAGTTCCAAAGATAGAACATTATGTCAGTCACAAGGAAATGCGTGTGACATGATGCTCAAACCATTAATAACTTGATAGGGAGGATTCTACTTTGATTTATTCCAGCACCGCAGATGCAATAATTAGCTCATTGTGATCGTCAGCAAAGCTAACCACAAACAAACACACACACCCAGAGTCCCTCAATTGAATACGTTCTACTCTCCTGTTGTGTTAGTTTCATTTGAACTACTTTCGTGTTTTTTTTTTTTTGTGTGTTCAAGTCACGGAACCTTATGACAATCGGACTGAATGAATTAAAATCTTCAGAGAGAAATCGTTTTAAAGGTGCAGTGTGTAATATGACATCATCAAGAAAGTTCTACAAAGTTCTAGAATGCAACGCTCCCTGGGTAACCCCAACCCTTTCGAGTAATAACAGAAGCTACAGTGGCCTTCAAGGACAAGAACAATTCTAAATTTTAAACAATGCACCTGATGACATTCCAACTATGACACTTTCAAGATGGCGGCACTAGGCCTTGGTCCAAGATATGCAGAAATATGGACATACAGTATCTCACAAAAGTGAGTACACCCCTAACATTTCTTCAAATATTTCATTATATCTTTCCATGCGACAACACTGAATAAATGACACTTTGATACAATGTCAAGTAGTCAGTGTACAGCTTGTATAACAGTGTAAATTTACTGTCCCCTCAAAATAACTCGACACACAGCCATTAATGTCTAAACTGCTGGCAACAAAAGTGAGTACACCCCTAAGAAAAAATGTCCAAATTGGGCCCAAAGTGTCAATATTTTGTTTTGCCACCATTATTTTCTAGCACTGCCTTAACCCTCTTGGGCATGTAGTTCACTAGAGCTTCACAGGTTGCAACTGGAACCCTTTTCTACCCATTCATGACGACATCAAGGAGCTAGTGGATATTAGAGACCTTGCGCTCCTCCATCTCTCGTTTGAGGATGCCCCAAAGATGCTCAATAGGGTTTAAGACTGGAGACATGCTTGGCCAGTCCATAACCTTTACCCTCAGCTTCTTTAGCAAGCCAGTGGTCGTTCGGAGGGGTGTTTGGGGTCGTTATCATGTTGCAGTACTGCCCTGCGGCCCAGTTTATGAAGGGAGGGGATCATGCTCTGCTTCAGTATGTCACAGTACATGTTAGAATTCAATGAACTGTAGATCCCCAGTGCTGGCAGCACTCATGCAGCCCCAGACCATGACACTCCAACCACCATGCTTGACTCTAGGCAAGACACACTTGTCTTTGTACTCCTCACCTGGTTGCCGCTCCACACTCTTAACACCATCTGAACCAAATAAATGTATTTTGGTCTCATCAGACCACAGGACATGGTTGCAGTAATCCATGTCCGTAGTCTGTTTGTCTTCAGCAAACTTTTTGTGGGGTTTCTTGTGCATCATCTTTAGAATAGGCTTCCTTCTGGGATGACAGCCATGCAGACCAGTATGATGCAGAGTGCGGCGTATGGTCTGAGCACTGACAGGTTGACCCCCCCACCCCTTCAAGCCCTTCAGCAATGCTGGCAGCACTCATACGTCTATTTTCCAAAGCCAACCTCTGTGTACGACGCTGACCATGTGCACTCAACCTTCGTAAACTGGGCCGCAGAGTGGTATTGCAACATGATAACGACCCCAAACACACCTCCAAGATGACCAGTGGCTTGCTAAAAAAGCTGAGGGTAAAGGTTATGGCCTGGTCAAGCATGTCTCCAGACTTAAACCCTATTGAGCATCTTTGGGCCATCCTAAAACAGGAGATGGAGGAGCGCAAGGACTCTAATATCCACCAGCTCCTTGATGTCGTCATGAATGGGTAGAAGAGGGTTCCAGTTGCAACCTGTGAAGCTCTAGTGAACTACATGCCCAAGAGGGTTAAGGTAGTGCTGGAAAATAATGGTGGCAAAACAAAATATTTACACTTTGGGCTCAATTTGTAAATTTTTTCTAAGGGGTGTACTCACTTTTGTTGCCAGCAGTTTAGACATTAATGGCTGTGTGTCGAGTTATTTTGAGGGGACAGTACATTTACACTGTTATACAAGCTGTACACTGACTACTTTACATTGTATCAAAGTGTCATTTATTCAGTGTTGTCCCATGGAAAGATATAATGAAATATTTGAAGAAATGTTAGGGGTGTACTCACTTTTGTGAGATACTGTATATGAGACCCTTTCTAAGGGGAAAATAAATAATTCAAAAAAAATGTTCAGCTATTATGCACTAAATTATATGTACTTATGGATACTATAATTACTTTCTACAAAATCTGCTAGGAAATAAAACCCAAAATTCTACATACTGCAGGTTTAAATCGGTCAAATTTGAACCGGGAACAAAGCGAGAGGGTTTAAGAGAGTCATCGCGCCATGTTTTGGAAAACACAGAATGAATCATGTGTGAGCTATGAGCAGAAAATGGAAATAGAGCTGAACCAAGTGTATGAAGAGGGGGAATCTCTGAAGAAGTGAAGGGAAGGCAGAGCAGTGGAAAGAAAGGGTTGCACAGCTCCCACACCCACAGGTGGAACCACTGAAGTAGACTTCCCCCAGACGCCCACATGCTCTTCACTACACTCACAGTCACCCTTTAACCTTTCTGTAAAGTCACACAGCCTATTGTAACACTACTATCCCTGCGTTCCAAATCACATACTTTTTCTTTTTACTACACTACATACTAAAGTACTGAAGAGTTTGAGGGCCATAGGAGAGATAAAACAAATCAGACAAGCAAGATTTTGACGTCTGTGTATTGGAACATCCTCAAACTTTTTCTGGCATACTAAATAGTTGCAACGCAGGGTATATGTGGATGGGCTGCTTCTACATTCTACCTCACACTAGCGGGGTCATTCTGCCAGTGTTGTGCGGGTGTCACGTCACAGAAGAGAAAACGGCCAATGAAACCAAACACAGCAGATCCAGATTCAATCAGGATTCCCACCGTCATGAAATACCTGGAAATTTGAAGAAAGCTTTTCCAGGGCCTTGAAAAGGTTTGGATCTGAATGTTTTGGAAAAGTTATGAATTTACACACATTTTTCGCTAGTGTTTAAAAGTCCCAAAACCGTCGTAACTTTATGCAAAATAGTTCCTTTGGGTTACTGTTGCTAAAGATATTGCTTGTTTGCTTATCCACAATAGTGAAGTACTTGTCTATTGTATGGCTTTGATTATTGAACCATATGATTGTGAGACAAGCCTGAATAAGGTTATGGAAATTTTGTTGAAACGTTTTGAAAATGTATTGGTAAAAATGTGTGGGACACCCTGCACAATGTATTATGTGTCATGTGAGTGTGCGATGGCAGAGGCTGATGTGTTGTGAAATAGTGAAGCAGGCCTGAGGTGGTGTGTGTGTGTGTGTGTGTGTGTGTGTGTGTGTGTGTGTGTGTGTGTGTGTGTGTGTGTGTGTGTGTCATCATTGTCCTCTGCTGTGTTAGGTTTATGAAGAAGGTAAGAATGTTCAGTGAGCTTGTTACTGTGGCAGAATGCTGTGTCGTCAAGTCAAAGCTGTCGGTCCAAATTCCTAACATAGACACAGTAATGCACACATATCTTTAGTTATACATTCACTCGTGCAAACACACATGCTGCTGTATAGGTGGCGTACAGATCACTTCGGCTTGCATCGAATGAACAATGTAAGGATTTGTGTGTGTGGTTAGGGTTGGGGCTGGCTGCAGAGAGAAAACGATAGATAGTTAGCTGCCCCTTTCAATGCAACTCACTCCTAGAAAGGCTTTACTCACATGTTATACTCCTGACCTTCTACTGGGATATTACTGAATCCTATTAGACACGACCAACTGTTAGCTGAGATAAGATCACATGTTATGAGTTGGATGGTGAGCACGGACAGTACAGCTGTGAGAGAGTTTAAAGTGTGCATTGTAAAGCTGAACAATGAAGGCTCTCCACATGTAGTGTAGGCACTGTAAACACTGCCGGTCTTAGAATGCAGTTTGAACTGTCAGTTCATGTTGATGTGATGAAAGAAGCTAAATCAGCTTTATTGCGTAGAGTGAGGGTTCGTGGTCACGTGTGTGAATGTGCCCTATTTCACAAAAGCCGACGGACGGACGGACGGACGGACGGACGGACGGACGGACGGACGGACGGACGGACGGACGGATAGATAGATAGATAGATAGATAGATAGATAGATAGATAGATAGATAGATAGATAGATAGATAGATAGATAGATAGATAGAATCCTGACACTAATTCACTTTTGTTGTTGTTCCAACACAAGTCCTGCTTCCTTTTATGGCGCCCTTGTGAACATGATGCATCGTACTTCTTCTATTTGTATGGACTTGAACAATGCCTGAATGCCTTTCAATCCATCTTAAAAGCAGCAGAACATCTAGAGAGGACATCTCTATACAGTTGTGGGTTCTTCTTAGTGTTAGTACTATTATCTTAACATTTACTTTGATGGCACTGCACCCTGTCTCACTCCACTTCAGCCATGTGTCTTTCCAGTAAGACAACAGGTGTTTCTTGGAAAAGCACACACACATCAGAACAAGCCCAGACTGTGCAAAGTCACGCTCTATGTAGCACCGGAGCATGTTTTCCTTCATAGACTCTTCCTCATTTCATCATGTACTACTGTTACTGTATACACACAGAAAAAAAAGCAATATATATTGTTTTAGCCTAGGGAACCGAAAGCAGCATGTCCTTTCGCAACTAATAAGTGATGTGTGTCTTGACTGTCTTTTCTTGATAAAACATTGAGTATTTATCTGGGTTGTCAGTTAAGAAAATAAATCTTATATTTCATGCTTTACTACTTAAAGGCCTACTTCACCAGTGGGAATATGAAGGTGTATTGAACTCTGAGATCCTATGTAGTATAAATGCCCAAACATTTTAGAAATCGGTTCATCCTAGCCTGAGAAAAGGCAGAAAGAGTGTTTTCTTTTACCCTACAGTTTGCCCAGTTGTGATGTTGTGAAACTGTAGGGTTAGACAGTGAGACCATAAAACACTCTTTCTGCCTTTTCTCAGGCTAGGATGAACCGATTTCTAATTTTTTTGCACATTTATACTACATAGGATCTCAGAGTTCAATACATCTTCATATTCGGACTGGTGAAGTAGGTCTTTAAGTGAAAGCAGTTATTACTTGCATGAAAATAGTGAGAAATGGCAAAATATACTAAAGTGCAATTGGTCAACATTTTCAATTGTGAATGTGCTCATGCAGTACGGCCCTTTGAAAAGTGATCATTCGGATTTTTTTATTTATTTTTTTACAATTGAATAATTTTAACATTTTCATAACATTTTAATCTTGCAGGTTTTGGATCTAATCTATAAAAGCACATCATATTATATAAAATGATCATCTGAAATGTAGAGGACTTCAAATTTAAAGGAGCATAAAATATGAATAACTCGTGAACTTGAAAAGAGTTCTGTACAGTGTTTGACTAGAGGTTGTTAAGTTCCTCACAACACAATGTTGATACAATACACAGCATCTCATAAATACTGAAAGTTCTTCTGATGGAATGTGTGTGTGTGTGTGTGTGTGTGTGTGTGTGTGTGTGTGTGTGTGTGTGTGTGTGTGTGTGTGTGTGTGTGTGTGTGTGTGTGTGTGTGTGTGTGTGTGTGTGTGTGTGTGTGTGTGTGCGTGCGTGTTAAGTGATGCTGAAGCACTAAAAACAGAACAGGCTGTATATAGGTGTTCCTGGGTTCGATAACAAGCCGCTCTCTGAAAGGTGACGCAACTCTTTTCTCAGACTGGCCAGTTGTTCCTACTCAGTCCTCCTGACTCATGCTGTCAGTACAGATGAAAATATGCAACATTTAACTTTATACTTCTCTTTCTATCGGTGTGCTGTTCTTTTGTCATCATTTCTGTGGGATTTCTATGAGAGATCCCTATGAACTGAATATAATCTTAAGAAAGATTCAGCAGGATTTGTTTTCTTGGGGCCTTGAAGTATATAATCTTATGATCAAGCCATTCCATAATTGTACCATATTTTTTACAATAGTTTGGACTGGATGACAATTGACACAGTTTGCACTATGACAAACAACTTTTCTCATTATAACTTCTCATTATATTTTTATATTCAAAAAAGATGTTTCCATGTTCGGCCATGGTTTTAATTTCAATTTAACGTTAACCAGTGTACATTTTCAATTCTGCTGCAATGTTCCTCTGTTTTTTGGCATGGATTTGATAAGCTGATTGATTGACTGATTGATTGATTGATTGATTGATTGATTGATTGATTGATTGATTGATTGATTACAAAGGCTGGACTTTTCCTGTCATAACAACATACTAACATTTGTCATAACAGCAAATAGATCTAGTAAGCTGTCATAAAAACCTTCTGTGAAAAAAAATATATATCTCATTACGAATGTATTTTTACTTATTGACATATATTTTCACCAGATTCACTGTAGATTTTAATGTCATGATGTCCATCACACTTTATCCTTTTAGCCTTCAATCTATTCTGACCAATGGTGGTTGCTTTTTAGTTTGTGTTTTTGCATGTGCCACACCCTGGTTAGATAAAGGGCAAACAGCACACATATGAAGGCGGCTTTCAAAGTGCTGCTTCATTGTGACTTCATCTTCCTCCTCATTTTTCATTCTCTTATCATCATGTCATCATCACAGCTAGCCATGTTCTGTCTGTAAACACACAGGGCGGTGTCATTGGGTGTGTGTGAGGTGTGACTGTAGATCCACAAAACATTCTACACAGTGTGTGGGACCTTTGACCAGGGACTTCTCAGAAGCACAGGCACTTCAGGTAAAACTATTTCCTCCTCATTCAGCCAAAATAGTTTCAGATTTAAGCTAAGCTAACTAGCAATGAGAGGCATAGTTTTGCCCATTACTTCTTCAAAAATTTGATGGTTTCCGTCCCCATATCCTGAGCCCGAGAGTGAGTTTAGCAACAAGCTAAAAACTTAAAAAATGTTGGGTTACGATTAAGCCTATAGAAGAAAAATACTGAGGAGCTAAATATTTTCAATTTGACATGAAAAACACAAAAAGTCCTCTCACCTCAAATTCAGCTGTCTAACTCCAAGGAGGACTATGTAGGTAACCTCTGATCCCAATTCTGGACATTTCCATACCAAAATTCCACAGACAGCTCCTTCTGGTGCCGAGATATAACGAATGTGACAACCAACCCGTGTGACATATAACCCCGTTCTCCCCTAGCTGTGACTGACAACCCCTCAGCTCTGTGCTGTATGATGCTGCTGTCTCTCTATCAGTGTCTCTCTTCTTTTGATGGACAGCTGACAGCAGAGGGACAAAGAGCTCTGGCTGTCTGTAGATGTTCAGGTTCCCCATGTAAAACTTATTGTCTTCTTTGTTTGTGTTTTGTTTGACCTTTAGACAGATAATGGCTAGCTTCCATTGTTTGTGCTAAGCTATAAGCTAACAATCTGCTGGCTGGAGCTGTCATATTTACCAAAGATATGGGAGAGTTGCTATCAATCTAACTCTCTGCCACAGCCGTTGATGCAACAACACACCTATTTGACGTTGGGAATTCTACCACTCACTAAAAACATAATTCAATAGAGATCAAGCGTTTGAATGACAAACAAAACCTCAACAATGTGATGTGTCAGTGTGACTCTAGCAGGCTTCCTGCTGCTAAACACTGAGTTGAATATTCCCTCGGGCTCCCTGATCCACCCCAACTCCCGAAGAGGAAGTAGTGAGCACTAATTCACTGCTTTTCTTCCTTGCTGGCTACAGAGGCTTTGCTTTCTCAGCAGCCAACAGTCACTTCCTCCAATGAGTAACAAGAGCACACATTGCTCGTCAGGGGGACGGACTGACTGACTGCTTGACTGACTGACTGACTGACTAAATGACTGAGTGAGTGAGAGAGTGAGAGCAGCTCACACAGAGAGAGAGAGAGAGAGAGAGAGGCTCAGGCTCCGATCCACCACTTGCTGAACGTGTAAGTACAGAAGAAGACAGAGGTCTTAACTCATGTGACTATGTTAAGCTGTAGCTGTTTTGTGTTCAAATGTGAATTGTCGGAGGGAGCCTGCACTCTTGCCTTGTTCAGACATGTTTGAATGTGTGTGTGAGAGAGAGAGAGGCAGGTATAGGTGTCAGCCTGTCTGAGTGGAGGGAGGGTGTGTTGACCAGCTAAGTTTACCTGGGAGATTGGACATGTACAAGCAGCACTGCAGGGATAATCATATACTCTTCATATCCAGAGGTAGAACATGAGTGTGTGTGTGTGTGTGGGGGGGCCTTGCATTGCTTATGCACTGAACGCCAGCTCAGCAGCAAAGGATGTGGTTTTGTGCAGGTTGTAGCAAGCCTGTGCTATAAGCCTAGACCCCTTGCAACAAAACAAACTGTCTAGAACTGTAAAACCAAGTGGCGTGCCATTTCAGATGAGACAGTTTGTCATGTGTTCAAGGGAAACCCTGACATGGGTGCATGGCATCACACTGTGGCTGGTTTTCCTCATACTTTGAATGTTTAGCTGACACACCAAAGGCGGCACAGGCTAATCTATCTATCTCTCATGGCACACTGTACAGGAGAAGTGCGCCCAAGTATACGCTGGGTAGGTTTCATCTTCAAACAAGGCCGGGAGATCACTCATTTATGACCTTTTACTTAAAACTCCATCAACAGTTTGGGCTGTGCACCTTCATTGTTCCAGGTGTAATAGAGTGTGTGTTAAAAACTTTTGTATCTGGTTCAGCACTCAGAATAGCAGCTCTGCTTCGTGGGAGGAAATAGTTAGAATGATTGACATATGCCCCCCCCCCCCCCTCAGATACACATCAATGGGATCTCTCTCTTCTCATTTGGGCCATCATGAAGTTTAGGGGGGGGGTTTCCAGAAAAGGCCAATAAAACACGTCTGGAATGGGGTGAGGCTTCGTAACATTAACACCCACACTCACACAATCACACACCGTTTTCCATTCATGTTTGTTTTTGGTGACTTAACCCTGTGAGGACAACCAGTGTGAACTTAGAGCCAGGGATCAACTGCCGACCCTCAGCTTCCTCCTCTTGGTCTGTGACATGATGGGGCTTTTCTGAACCAGCGTGTGACGTCAGCCGGTGTGTGTTCGCACTTGCGTTTGGCAGTCATGAGTTGTGTGGTAACCGGAGCTGATTCTATCAAGCAGCACTAGACTGCACCGCAGTCAATCTGTCCTAAAAAACCCCTGTGACTAAACCGCAGAGCCTGTTTACTGTGAACTCTCTTCTTCCTCTGACACCTGTCAACTCTTCACAAACAACAGGCCGTTGCCGTGGAGATGCTGATGAGCCTAGAATAAGGAGGCGTGGAAGACCCCCCCCCCCCAGACCTGAAGAGAGGGAACACACACACACACACACACACACAGAGTCTACAGGATGGACAGCCAGCAGCAGCATGCCAAAGTGGAGCGCTTCTTGAAGTTAGGATACTCCCAGGGAGACATCGTGCGGGTGCTGCAGAGCCACGGCCATGACGCCCAGACCAACGACATCCTGGAGGAGCTGATCAAGACCTGTCACACTCCAGCCTACAGCAACCACAGCCTCCAGAGCAGCCCCAAGCTGGTGTCCAGAGGCTGCAGCCCCGCGCCCCCCACACATAACACCAGACAACCAGACAGAGAAGCCCCCCTGGCAGACTTCAGACCAGTGGTTATAGATGGAAGCAACGTGGCCATGAGGTGAGTCTACCTTTAAGAAGACTTATATATCAGTTTGTCAATGTGTATATAGGCTGGAAGAAGAACTTGTGTCTAAAAGTAGTGTCCACTGAATAATGGTTTTACTTCAGTAGAAGTACTGACGCGTTATTATGCGTAATCTCATTGTACATTGTGAGGATATTCACTCTGGTCAATGTGGAGCTTATTGTCACTGCGTTGGATCATTTCATCTCTATTGATACACAAACCAAGTGACTGTTGGCAGAATGTCAGTGGAGTGCAATGTTTGAGTTGAAGTCTGGGAAACAGTAAAGAACAAGTCATTAATGTCAATGCATCGAAACAATTTGACATGGCACTGAATGAAAAGATTGAAAAGAGTCCGTTCATGTGTCTGATTGAACACAACAACAAAAGAAACATTGCAAAACAAAAAGAACATAAGAACTGCACCATGTTACTTTTAAAACACAATTATCCGTTGGTACACCAGCGTCTCTATTTGTGTGAGTGAGTGTTGACTTCCTCTTTAAGGTGTGGGAAGTGAAAACATGATGTGTGCCTGTCTTCTTCTTCTTCTTCTCCTTTTTGACTCACTCAAAGTCACATGAAGCCTGAGGGCCATAGAGGAGAGGGATAATGTTAACGCGACATCGGAGCTGTTTACCCGATACACTCTATATCCAGCGTGACTTGTCATGTCTTGTAACTCGACCCTTATGATGTCACATTTTCTACATCAAACATAATCACACGCTTGTTGCCACCTGGTTCCCAGATTAATCGCGTAACCAGGAAATTGTGAGTCCGAAAACAGATAGCGTGCCAAGTGGGAGGGAAGGCCAGGTTATGAATTCAAAGTGGGACACAAAAGGGGAGATGTTTTCACAGCACGTATTCCTGTAAAAGGACGTGAAGCGGAAAGAGGAAGAAGACTGAATTATTGCCACACCTTTATCCCCAGGTGAGCCAGTGTTACTGTAATCTGACCTCAAGCAGTGAAATCTCAGACACCCATCAGGCTTTTCTTTCTGTGTCCCTGATCTTTCACCTGTATAATACCCATGTCACCCACTTCAGTAAAGGCAGTTTACATCAAAGGGCTCTCCAGTCAAATAGAAATGCACTTAAACCGAGCTGAGAGACGTGTCCGAGGCAGATGAAAAGAAGAAAGCAGCAGAGGTTAAAACATCCTGACTATTTAGTATGCCAGAAAAAGATTAAGGATGTCCCAATACATGCAATGTCAATTGTAGTATGCGGAAAATACATAAATGCCCCAGTAACTCCAATAGCATTTTGGAGTATTCGTCTTTATTCTTGACATTTCTCGACATAATGAAAAAAGTATGTGATTTGAAACGCAGGGCTAGTCCCTAGAATGGGTCAAGTTCCGTAAAAACCTACAACTCCCACAATGCAACTTGCTATCATGTGTTGATGTATAGCCTCAGGTCCTCCCCGCGCGGTAAACGCCCACAATTCAAACCTTGTCACGCCCCGTTATGCAAACAGTGTTTTTCTTCTATAAATGTGTTGTTTCCGAACCCAGAACCAAGATTACTCAGACAATCTCTCACTCACGTCACTTCTCAGACTGCGATGTGTGCAGTGTGCCACAGCGGATGTAAAACTGGTTTCACACTCGTGACAAGCATTTGAAGGAGTGCCTCGTATATATATATATATATATCCTACGCACATTCTCTTTACATAAGTCATCAATTTCAGTGTCGTCACAGACGGTTGGCTAGAGAATGACCAGCTGTCACTATATTTCATAATTTTCTTGAACCCCACTGCATTAATGTGACTGCTGCATTCAGTCCGGGGAAGGAGGGTTTAAAACTGCATTTACTAATGTTTTCATATTAGCAACATATCGCCTGACTACTTGTAAGATTTACAACTCATTGGACTAGCATTTGTCAGGTGAACCTTTTGCTTGATTGCACTTATGGAGGTTACTTTTGATAAAAGCTTCAGCTAAAAGATATGTCATGTAATGTGATGGACCAGGCTTCAGAATGAGTAGCTTTACTCAGTCAGTTCCATGTCTCTGCTCCTTCCATTTCATTGGACAGTTTGGACATTGTTTGACTCAAGGACACATACAACAGGTCTACAACCCCAACCTGTGTCAGCATTGCAACAGAGCTCCAGGGTGCAAGTACAAATGATCAAGAAAAGAATCATTCCTGTTCTACTTTATGACACGGCAATAAGGATATGCAAGGCTGATAGGACATGGAATCTCACTCATCTCCTACTAAAAGCTTTGTCTCTGGTACCTGTTGTATGTAAATACTTTCAACACTTCCTGCTGTCGGACAGAAGGGGAACCCCCATGCACACGCACACATGCACACGCACACACACACACACACACACACACGCACACACGCACACACACACACACACACACACACACACTTTTTGCTTTCTCCTACAGGCAAAACAATCCAGTTTGCTTCTTCAGTGTTTCCTGAGTGAACTCAACACCCTCTGTAATGCTAGTATTACATTACATTACATTTGTAACACTAATGTTACAATGGGTTTCCATTTCAAAAACAGATGTTGGTCAGGTGAACAGTAGCCTACTGATCAGATCAGAAGTGATGGTGACAGCGATCCAAGATTTCTAGGTTTTTTTAAGTTCCCAGAGAGCCACTTGCCAGAGACCGAGTGCATGGGAACATTCTAAGTGGAGTTACTCATGTGTCTGTGCTTTAGAAATTGGGACACTGTCTACTTCCTGTAAAAGGGATAAGAGACGGGTGTGTGCATAACGTACACAGAAACACAAAAGAAGAAGTGTTTTTTTTTTCTCTTCTATTTTTTTGTTGACTCTGGCTTCTGTGTCTCTGTAGCCATGGCGACAAGAAGGTGTTTTCATGCCAGGGCCTCCAGCTGGCGGTCAACTGGTTCATGAACAAAGGCCTGAGGGACATCACTGTGTTTGTGCCCCTGTGGAGGAAGGAGCAGCCCAGGCCCGAAGCACCCATCACCGGTAAGAACAACCAGCTGAGCCTGTGTCACTGTGGCTCTTTTGGGAGAATGTGTGTAATCAGGGTTGGTGCGTATTATTATTTCCTTTCAAAGGCTTGTTCTCCAGGGCTGACCCCACCCAATTGTGCTATCGTATAATTAAATGATTCTAGTTCAGCAAACACTTGTTACCTTCATAGTTTAACCATTGCTTATCAGGATGAACCAGAATGTAAGCCCCGAGTAAAAGATGCACTAACTGACAACTGACATCTTGTGTTGACAAAGTCGGCGCCTCGACTCATTGTGTTTGGTGCAGGCCTGTCATGCAGCTTCTAGCTTCAGGACTGAGTGTTGAAGGTTTGCCATCAATCTGTGAATAGAGAGTTTTCCTACTGTCATCAAACCCCTCAAACATAACATCATGTATGTTGGAGGGGTATGGTGATCCACCAAGGACTTTCAGAGAGCTTCAACACTAACTAGAAGGTGCTAACTCTTTAGGGCCGAAAATAAACGGAGAAAAAGCTCCATACAGCAGAGACCAAATGTCACGACAAGAGATACCATACACATTACATATCGTTAGCCTCATAGCATAATTGCCTAAATCATATTTACTCTACTCTACTTTTACTCTACTCTACTTTTACTCTACATCTACTCTATTCTACATCTACTCTACTCTACATCAAATCAAATCAAATCAAATCAAATCAAATCAAATCAGTTTTATTTGTATAGCCCAAAATCACAAATACATTTGTCTCAGTGGGCTTTACATTTCATACAATATGACACCCTGCCCTTACACCCTTAGCTCGGCTGAGAAAAAACTCCCAGTAAAAACCCTTTACCGGGAATAAAAAAAATTGAAGAAATCTCAGGGAGAGTCGACAGAGTAAGGGATCCCTCTCCCATCTTCTTTACCCTACTCTATAACCCTTAAAATATGATTTAGGCAATTATGCTATGAGGCTAACGATATTATGATTTGATTATTTGTTAATATAATACATATTGAATAGAGCACATTTCACCCGGGTTGAACTTAGTGTTTTTGAATAACCCTAAGAAATTAGAGAAGCCACAACATTGAGTAAGTTTGTTGAGACAGTGCTGACATTAGCAGGAAATATCTACGCAAGGATAACTTTACCAAAACGGTCTCTTGAGAACAAAGGAAAGAAAAAAAAGTATTTTCTTAAGAAGTGATGGTAAATACACATCCCTCCATCCTGCTGGGCAGCCTGCCATCATAGGAGTGCAGCCGAAGCTAGCTTGGATTTACAATGGATTTGACTTAGTTTCACTGTGCAAAACAAGTATCATATTGTCTGTAACAACTTATGAAAGAATGAGGAAATAAAACTAAAAATCCAGTTGGACATTCAAGTTGGATCAAGTCAGCACAAATAGCTTATTTCCTGAAAGTAGTCCTCAGCAGTTTGTACCAGGAAGCATCATCAGTGCCAAGTGGAGTTTCACACCTTTTATGATTCATCATCCATAAAGCTCACAAACAAAACAAGCATTCAAAGACAAAGAGAGAGATAAAGGCTCATAAATGGAGTGCAACGTGCCAGTCACATGCCTCAGCAAACGTCTGTTTATCTGCACAGCACATGTGCCCTGGTCATTTGAAAAGCAGTGCCACTAACCTTGGCAGGTCAAGCACCAAAACATGTGCTCCTTTATCGCTTATCTACGCACACTTGTTTGTCTTGCATTCATGCTCCCGCAGCTGTAATGTTGGCTGTTATCTTATGGTTTGGCACCATCTTGTCTGTCACAAACAATGCAAAAAGTCTTTATTTCTTAGCTTGTTTGGGCCCTAACGACAACAAACATTCATTTGATTGTGAGACACTGCCTAATTGGCGAGATCACACTTTTCTTTTTATGGACAAGAACCCAATCAAACATTTTACATATCACAAGTAGGGCTGTGCTAAAGTATCGATATGGCAATATATCGCAATATTTATTTTCATGATATATGTATTGTATCGTCAGCTCCAAAAATCTATATTTTGAAAAAAAAAAATCAAGTTTGAATGTGTTGTGAACTACAACTCCTGATGTAGCTGAACGGTTATCTACACTGAATTTCCAGGTTATGAATCTGAAATAAAGCTTTGAATTAAATTGTGACTCATATTTTGACTTACATTTTTAGAGTTATCAACATTATGTGTTATGATGTATAAAGACCACCCGGATTGTACACAGCAACTTTTTTTTATTTTAGCTGTTTTTTAAAAAAAATCAGTGAACTAAGTGGTATATCGTTAATGCATGGTATCGCAATGTATCGTGATATATCATGTGATGAGTATACTATCGTGAAGTCATTGCCAATACACAGCCCTAATCACAACAAGTAAGATTGACTAATATGATTTTGAAAAGCTGTCTGAAGACAGGCATACATGGCCCAAGCATGCTGACACTATAACATGCAGCCCGAGATCCCACCGGCTCATATGTGTGTCCCCAACATTCTTTAACTATCATTACAAGCACACAATTTCACCCTAGATTTTACAAAATAATCGGTACATTTTATTAACCATTAAAATATGCACAACTTTTGTTAAGAGTATTTTCCAGACACTAGAAGGACTGGGTGGTTGCAATGCCTTCTAATATGAATCATTCTAATAAAAAGCCCATCCTCATGTGTTTCTGTAGATCAGCATATTCTCCACGAGCTGGAGCGGAGGAAGATCCTGGTTTACACGCCGTCCCGCTGTGTCAACGGTAAGAGAGTGGTGTGCTACGACGACCGCTACATCATCAAGCTCGCCGTCGACTCTGACGGCATCGTGGTGTCCAACGACAACTACCGCGACCTGCAGAATGAGAACCCCCAGTGGAAGAAGTTCATAGAGGAGAGGCTGCTCATGTACACCTTCGCCAATGACAAGTAAGTAGGCTACGGAGTAGGGCTGGGCAATTCATAGGAAATGAATCGAAACCGACATTCACAACCTGTAATTGATTTGAACAATTGGATTATTTTGATCTGGGCACTGTACAAGCCCTTGTGTTTTTACTCTTAGTCAGCAGTGATTTTTTATTTTTATTTTTTTAACATATTTGTTTACAAGAGATTCAAGTAATTTTCTACTTTTCAAATGGCAATATTTAAAATAATATATTTGATTTACAAGACATGCTTATGACTTATTTACTACAGTTTTAGCTATGACGCACACATGGTTAGACTCCAGGTTCCTTTAGACCTCAACATAACATTGTGCATTGGACTAACATCTCCTGTTCCTGACTGTGTCCGGTGCAGGTTCATGCCTCCAGACGATCCTCTGGGTAGAAATGGTCCCACCATCGATGACTTTCTCCGGAGGAAGCCGTGGACCACAGACAACAAGCCTCAACACTGTCCTTACGGTTGGTTAACACCCAACAACAGACACTATTTCTTAGGTTACACTTCCTGGTACTCTCTCCTGGGGGGATACGAAGCACACAATACACCCAGTGAACATGCCCATGTCAAGAAACTATGATAATCCCCATGAACTTGGTGTATTGTGTTAGCATGCTCACATTTATTTAACACAAAGTACAGCCTTTTGTGGGTAGGTTGGTCATGACAGACACCAAATACCCCCACCCGTTTTATCTACTAATAGAGGAAGTATAAAGTTATTGTTGTTTCAAGATTAGGCGTCAACTGAAAAGTAGAAGCTCTGTTCCAAAACCAAACAGAGAAATCTCTGTCCTTGCGTCAGGCCTGGGATTGAGATCATTACCTGCAGCAATAGCTTCTGCCTGAATATAAGACTGCTATAGGTTACATCTAATTAGTTTGGATCCTGTGTTGACACTTTGTACTGGTTCACAGCAGTGAAGCCCAAAACTAACTTCTTTATTTCTTTCATCAGGGAAGAAGTGTACTTATGGAGTCAAGTGCAAATTCTACCACCCAGAGCGGGTCAACCAATCCCAGCTGTCTGTGGCCGACGAACTGAGGGCGCAGAGAGACAGAGCCAAGAACATCTCTCCCAAAGCCAGCCTGCAGGACACACACTGCCCCGCTGTGCACCTGTCCTCTTCGCCCAGCCCTCCGCCTGGGAGCCCCCACCATCACAGAGACAGCAGCAGCCCCAGGAGCCAGCAGCCCTACGTCAGTCTCCACCACGGCCCCAGCAGCTCAGACCTGGACGAGGCCTTCAGCTCCATGGATAGCTCCCTGTCCAGGCTCTACATCCAGGATGTGGCCTACAGCATGGGGCAGCCTCTCCACAGCTACAGCAGCGGGGTGGCCAGCTACAGCACCAGCCAGGACGACTACTCCCTCCCGGGCTCCAGGCAGTGCCGGAGCGCAGGAGCTTACTACCCCAATCACACCGGCTCAGTGAGCAGCCAGTGCAGGTGTGGTCACCAGCAGACCAGCAGGCTGTCCCCGTGCCAGCCCCCAGCATGGGGCTCCTGCCCGGCGCTGCTGCCACATAATACTGCTCATGTCTCAGAGAAGCAGTTCTTCAGGCCGGACAGACAGGGCCACAGCTTACCCAGGGATCCCTGGTCCGCAGACAGGAACAGCCCCAGGGAGCAGTGGTCCTCTGGCAGTCACAGCCCCAGGGAGCAGTGGTCCTCTGGCAGTCATAGCCCCAGGGAGCAGTGGTCTTCAGACACACACAGCCCCAGAGAGCAGTGGTCTTCAGACACACAGAGCCCCAGAGAGCAGTGGTCTTCAGACACACAGAGCCCCAGAGAGCAGTGGTCTTCAGACAGACATAGCCCCAGGGAGAGCTGGCTGCAGGGCAGCCGGACCAACAGTCCGTCCAGTGAGCAGCGGACAGGCCTAAGGAGCCAGCTCAGCACTCTGTTCCCGCAGAGCGTGGTGGAGCAGGTCATGAGCGCTTACCCACACGTCTCAGACATCTCCCAACTCATCTCTCTAATCCAGAGCTACAGGACCAGCCTCATCTCCTACTAGACAAAAGACTGTCAGTACGTTTACATGCACAATTTAGTCAAGCTAAGGTTATAGCTTGACTAGGACATTTAGTTGGACTACTGTCCTTCGAGAGCAATCGATTTTCTGACTTAGGTATGGCTAACTCCGCTACGATAGGTGGCGATGTAACCCCTTTCAACCGCTTTCAGCTTGTTAATATTGGACCCTTTTCCAGTTGACCCAACTTTCTAGTGCACGGCTAATGTTTAGCAGGACGCTAACTAGTTAGCCCACCTCTAAGGATTAGCGAGTTGGAGCATGCTCAGAGCATCTAGGCCAGTTACTGTCTGATTGACCGTAGACATGCTGCCAAAGCTCAGCTCTCAACCGCATTTTTCTTGGTGTGTTCGCTCGGTTTTGAGAAATTCAATTTAGTACAATTTAAGTCGGACTTACATGTTTACATGTATTGTAAAAGTCCAGTTTCAGTCAGGCTAACACAATATATCGTTGTTGTTTTTTATCAGAAGTGTTTGACTTCAACCGAGCCCACTATGGAGTTCTCATTCTGAAAGCAAAGTAAAAACCAAAGGAAACGTTTTTACTTTACCAATAATGACTGTGAATATGTATATAACGAATCATTATATAATATTTTCTCTGCTTTTATTAAACCATGAAAAAGTCACATTGAGAATAAAAAACTCTTTACAAGAGAGTCCTGTAAACAACTCCTCTTTCTTGAACACATTCCAAACTGAACCTTTACTTTAAGCATTAAAAAGTTACTCACTCAATCAGGTAAATGTAGCAGACTGAATGTTGTTTCTATGCCCTCGTATAAAAGTGCAATGCACTACGCTCCATACATGCTACTTATTGTAGCACTGAAAATAGGGCTGTATTAAAGCAGCCTGTGTTGTTTTCTCATGTTTCCTCAAAGTGAGGAACTCTTATATTACACTATTCTGTACTTCTGTAAAGAACGTTGTTGACCTGTTTTTGATATGAACTTTAATGGCTTGTGTTTTTGCTGGGCCTGAAATAAAAGCACTCAAATCACTTTGGATACTAGTCTATGATCAATATGTGAAATTGTCCTATTTGGTTGTTGGATGAAAGATTTCAATGTTGAACTGCCGTGGCTGCATGTTAAGGGTTGATGAGCCAGTGGATTTGCAGTTTCCAACCCTGTGTGGCTGATGGTTAATGGAGCAGTCCAGTGATTTGTCATAACAATACCGCAAAGCTGGAAAAAGATTGATTTGATTTACATCAGTAGAAAACGTCATGAAGAAATATCCATTGTACGACAAGATCTACCGTGGAGGAAATGTAAGTATTTGATCCCTCACTGATTTTGTAAGTTTGCACACTTACAAAGAAATGAGCGGTCTATCATTTTAATGCTAGGTTTATTTTAACAGTGATAGACAGAATATCAAAAAGAAAATCCAGAAAATCACATTTTAAAAAAGATAGAAATTGCTTTGCATTTCATTGAGTGAAATAAGTATTTGATCCCCTACCAACACATTAGGGCTGCAACTAACGATTATTTTGATAATCGATTAATCTGTCGATTAATTGATTATTTATTGATTAGTGTTTTGGTCCGTAAAATGTCAGAAAATTGTGAAAAATGTTGATCAATTTTCCAAAGCCCATGTTGGCGTCCTCAAATGTATTGTTATTTCCAAAACACACAGATATTTCAGTTTACTGTCATAATAGGATTAAAGAAACAAGAAAATATTCACATTTGAGAAGCTGAAATCAGAGAGTTTGGAATTTTTTTATTAAAAAATTACTCAAAACGATTAATCGATTATCAAAATAGTTGGCGATTATTTTAATAATCGATTTGTCGATTAATTGTTGCAGCTCTACAAAACATTGCTTAGTACTTGGTGGAGAAACCCTTGTTGGCAAGTACATAGGTCAGATGTGTCTTGTAGTTGATGACCAGGTTTGCACACAGCTCAGGAGGATATTTGGACCACTCCTCTTTGGACCACTCCTCTTTGGACCACTCCTCTTTGCAGATCCTCTCCTAATCTTTAAGGTTTCAAGGCTGTCGCTTGAGCTTCAGTTCCCTCCACAGATCTATTGGATTAAGGTCCGGAGACTGGCTAGGCCACTCCATGACCTTAATGTGCTTCTTCTTGAGCCACTACTTTGTTGCCTTTGCTGTATTTTTAGGGTCATTGGCGTGCTGGAAGACCCATCCATGACCCATTTCATGGAACATGGCCCCATCCATAGTTCCCTCGATGCAGTGAAGTCCACCTGTCCCCTTAGAAGAGAAACACCCCCAAAGCATAATGCTTCAACCTCCATGCTTGACTGTGGGGATGGTGTTCTTGGGGTCATAGTCAGAATTCCTCTTCCTCCAAGCATGGCGAGTCACTATGATACCAAAGAACTTGATTTTGTTCTAATTTGACCACATCACCTTCTCCCAAGCATTCTCTGAGTCATTCAGGTGTTCATTGTCCCGTGTAGATCTGGGCTGATCCCTCACCTTTCTCGTGATCATTGATACCCCACAAAGTGAGATCTTGCATGGAGCCCCAGGCCGAGGGAGATTGATGGACATTTTGTGTTTCTTTCATTTTCGAATAATCGCACCAACAGTTGTCTCCTTCTCACCCAGCTTCTCGCCAATGGTCTTGTAGTCTATTCCGGCCTTGCAGGTCTACAATCTTGTCCCTGATGTCCTTAGACAGCTCTTTGGTCTTGCCCATAATGGAGATGTTGGAGTTTGATTTATTGACTCTGTGGACAGGTGTCTTTTATACAGGTAACAAGTTGAGACAGGTGTGTTTTATACAGGAAACTAGTTGAGATTAGGAATACTAATCTGTGGGAGCCAGAAGTCTTTATGGTTGGTAGGGGATCAAATACTTATTTCACTCAATGAAATGCAAAATTATTTATATCTTTTTTTAAATGTGATTTTCTGGATTTTCTTTTTGATATTCTGTTTATCACTGTTAAAATAAACCTAGCATTAAAATGATAGACCGCTCATTTCATTGTAAGTGGGCAAACTTACAAAATCGGTGAGGGATCAAATACTTATTTCCTCCTGTATTTGGTTTGTAGTTGGTTTCTAACATCAGCTTACAAAACCCTTTTATATACTATCTATGACAACTACTATCTATGGGGTGGTAGGATGGCCTAGAGGAAAAGGTGGCCGACCAGTAACCATGAGGTCGCTGGTTCGATCCCCGGCACCGGACAGGAGGGTGTTAGTTGTAAAACTAGCAGAGGCTGGTATTGCGTCTACGGTGCCCACCATCTCTACCATTGTGTCCTTGAGCAAGACACTTAACCCCAAAACTGCTCCAGGGGCGCTGTACTGCGGCTGACCCTGCGCTCTGACCCCCTCCGAAGTGTGGTAACTTGAGAGGGGATATGCGAAAAGACGAATTTCAATGTGCCTCGTGTACAACTGACAAATAAAGATAACTTAACTTAACTTAACTTAACTTAAAACCCCTTGGTGTATTGAAATGAGTTTATTGTATAAAAATTCATCTTATCCGAGCGCTCTGGTGGCGTGGTCTGTTTCCACTGTCACCATCTACTTCAAACTGTCAAATAAAGGTTAAAGCACAGAAAAATACGAATTGATCCTATCTTGTATAAGGATGCTTCAGTACTTTTTGTTGGTTAAAGCCATAGATAGTATATAAGGTTAAAGCGTTGCAGTGTCCGAGAGCCCCAGTGGCAATGCATAGTCCCTGGTTCGTGTCTGGTAGGGGATGTTTTCCCATGATGCATTGTTCCTCTTCACAGTGCTGTCGGCTCCAATTAATTACATACATTTCCCCAAACGGGGAAAAAAAACAGTAATCTAAGCAAAACCTGCAACAACATGCCTCACAATCCTGGTCTAACATTCAATAGAGCTTTGTCACAGCAGAAAAAGCCTAAGTGTAATTATTAACATTAATAATATATTCACTAAAGCTTCCCTGGAGTTCAGCACCTGATTAAAGCTACAGTAAATGGAATGAGCCCTTGTGAACTATTAGTCCCAGCTGGTAGTAAATGCTCCCTGTGAGGAAGCTCAGTTATTTGACAGCCCATCATACATTATGAGTTGGCGTGGGAATGTGAATGTCTCGCTGCCTCTCTTCAAAGCTCTATTGGTCTCTGCTGCCATCTAGCGGATACATGCATCACCAAAACAAAACAGAAAAGAAAAAAATTCAGATAGATTTTTTTTTATTATTTTTACAAATAACTTATCTGTTACAAAGACAGTTTTCCCAGCTAAAATCAAAAAAACACTTTTAGATATCCAAATTATTTTTTTTCCATATAATAAAACATGAATAAACTGCCTCTTCACACCAAGGAAAACTGGTTTCTTTGGGTTGGAAAAAGGAAAAAAAAAAAAAGTATGGCGTAAGTGCTTAAGAGACCATTATTCATCTTCTACTTTTAAATGAGTTTTTAACAATACTAAAAATGTTGTTTCTGTTTTCAAAATGGCACTCGGATGTGACAAGAGTACATTATCAAATACAAATTCAATAGATCTAAAAAGGCACTGATGCAAGGCAACATTTCACTAATGTGAAAAAAAAGTAACTACTCCACAGTTAAGGTAAAGTTAATGACAGTAAGTAAACTTTAGAAACACCCTCGTCAATAAAAGCTTAGGAGGATGAAATGAGCCAAATAAAAAATAAAAGAGTATACAAAGTGGACAGTCATGTTGTGCTTACTTTGTTTTGCTTCTTGCCTTGTCTGCTTCAGAGATGTGGTTTACCATTCTGACCTGGTTGTATATAAAAGGCATGGGACAATGATAGGAACACTAAACACAAACAGATTCACTTTGATCTTTGGTACCTGACGTTAAAAAAAAAAGCCCCATTCAGGTGCACAACAACATGGAAAGGTTTTAAGCCAATCAGCTGTTCCCATTCGCTCTGTGACATCATGTATCTGCAGTAACGTCCTGATTGTACTGGAAAATGAGTGTCTCTGTGCACTGAGGTGTAGAAGTCCCCAAAACATTAAACCTACATTCCAGTTGTCAGATAAGATGGCAGTTTGTCTTTTTTTTTTTTTTTTGCATTTTGACCCCTTCCCTCCCTCCCACCAACCGTCCCCACATATTTGGTGTCCTGGAGAAATAAAAAAAATTAAAATAAAAAAAAAAGACTCCTCCATTGCCTTCAACGTTGCTGTATCTGCAGATGGTACACAGTAAAACTTAGCAATGACACGAGCCATGATGAGCGGACTGGGGCAGAAGAGGGCTTTCTCTGCTCTGCTCCTCTCCTTCTGCAAGGCTTCAACTCTCACAGAAATCAAGTCAAAAGCTTTAAAAAAAAAAGGGAGCATGGTGCTTATTGGTTTGAAAGAGGGAAACAAAACAAGACAAAAAAAAGTAAATAAAGTCTATAAAGCTATACTTACAGGAAATACACGTGATTCATAGTGTGAGGAAGAAGGCTTTTAAAGGCACATTCTAAAATTATGTACAGTAAAAAGCTCAAAGGGGGACTTTCTGCCTCCGTGTACTGTACACAAAGCATGCAACTTAAGTTTCTTTTTTTGTTTTTTTCATTAACTCATGATTAAAAAGAGACAGAATAGGGAGAGAGTGAAGGGGGAGGACCAAGAGGCACGTTTAGACTTCCTCCATTCAGATCCTCTACAAACAGCAAACAAACTTTACAGTCCATCATTAGTCTGTTACTTTTCCCTTCAGATGCTGGAGAGCAGTGGCTGAACAGTTCCCAATCCCCCGCTCAGGCCACCACACACCAAGAAAAAAACTGAAAATTCATTCAGCAAAAGGCACATTGGCACCTGTGTTGTGTGTGTGTGTGTGTGTGTATATGTGTGTGTGTGTGTGTGTGTGTGTGTGTGTGTGTGTGTGTGTGTGTGTGTGTGTGTGTGTGTGTGTGTGTGATCACACTGCAGGGCCACACTCGTAATACTGTAAGTGGGAGCAGCGAGGTATCCCCGGGGCTAACGTGTCACCATCAGAGTCTCTAAGGTGAGGTATCATCCGACTCTGCCAGCCTTTTTTTGAAACAAAACAATAAAAGGAGCTGTAAACACTATCCAGTGGAGCCTTCAGTGGACAGCATTCTACAAACATTATAGGACCGAACAAAAAAAGAGAAAGAAAAATCCTGGAAAACGGGGCCGCGTGATGCACGTGGACTACGCCACCATCCCAGCTTCCATACAAAAAGTTAAAGAGCCAGAGAGGGGCCCCTAACCCCGGCAGACAGACAGGTAGAGAGGGCCCCCGGTCTGTGTCTTCTAGTGTGGGAGCAGACAGACAGGTAGGCGGGCGGGCAGAGCAGCTCCTCAGTGGCTCAGAAGTGGCGTGGGAACTCACACTGTTCACAGCGGTTGAGGGCGGGATGGTTGAGGAAGGTGCAGGCGGTGCAGCTCCACTGCGTGCCCTCGTCTTCCTCCTGCTCACGAGGACTGCCCGGGTCTGCAGGGACACAGCCAGGTGTTACAAGCACAAAGACCTTAATATTACCACAATCAAGTCATGCATTCACCAGTAAAAAGTCATATATACAGTACATATGACCTATCAATAGGTTTATAACGGGGGGGAGGAGGGGGGGAGGGCATACTAATGTAGTAAATTGATCAGACATTGCCATGCATCCTCTTCTGAACTTACCAATGGATAAAGTACCTTTGGGTTTGGGTGGGACAGGACCAAGGAATCCAATGTTGTCATAAAAATTATGGATTGCACTGGGATTAAAGTGTGGTCCTGTGAACACATGGAGGGGGAACCACATGTAATGGTGGACGTCCATGTTTCACAGTGCATTCAAGTCATCAACTGCAGTATGTACACACTCAGACCTTACACAACACCACCACCACAATGCAAAATGTAATGTGATAAAACGTAGACTTTAAAACAATAATGAATACATGCATTTGTAGGCACAGACTTGATACAACTGTAACTGAACCTGGGTGTGACACACTGACACTGCTTCTGGTTTAGCCACTAACTAGATTGAACAGAACCAATGACTGTCTTTATTGTGATAATACTGAAGGGAGATAATAAGCAGGACGTTTCTTCCTGAAAAAAGGTGATTGGATAAAGTGTGACTTCCCCTGGCCTGGGATCAAATAGCACTACAGCTTTCTCTCCATAGCACATCACTGCTCCCTACTCACTTCAAAAAGACTTCATCTGTGACTAATGACCAGCAGGCATAATAATGGCCCACTGTTTATGTCTAAGGTTAGTCAAAATCTGGGGTTAAATGCCAGGTTATCAGCAGGTCAGTGAATGAGAGGTGCCCATTCATTCACCTGTGTAAATCACTTGGGTCTGTGGCATGGCTCTATTAGCAGTGCATTGCTGCCAGGGGGGCCATAAATCCCTTGTTACCACCCAGCAACAGGATGCAATAGAGGAAGGGCTGGTAGTTAACAGCACAATGGCAGTGACTTGACTGCGTGTGCCCAGAGGATGTAAGAGCAGGCCTGATCTACAAGCTGCCTATCTGACCTCACTGCCTCTATGACTTACTGTTCACTTTAATATGATTCAACACACACATACACATACACAATGCCAGTTAGAAGCACCAAATACCTGAAAATACCCTAAATCAGAGAGTCAGAGAGGGAGGGAGGGAAAGAGAGAGAGAGAGAGAGAGAGAGAGAGAGAGAGAGAGAGAGAGAGAGAGAGAGAGAGAGAGAGAGAGAGAGAGAGAGAGAGAGAGAGAGAGAGAGAGAGAGAGAGAGAGAGAGAGAGAGAGAGAGAGAGAGAGAGAGAGAGAAAGAGAGAGAGACAGACAGACAGAGACAGAGACAGAGACATACCTTTTGTATTAAGCAGATCAATTTCTTTGGTGAGGCAGTCAATGTCGATCTGCAGTAACCTGTTTTTGCATCTCAACTGCTTCATTTCCTCAATCTGAAAGAGAGTGAGAGAGAGGGAGGGTTGAGAGGTGAGCACCAGAGAGGAGCAGGTCTGTGCCCTAGCTGGCCCCACCAAGGACCCAGGGAGCTGGGCAGCAGAGGCCAGCTAACCTCCACACTCTCTGCCTCTCTGCTGACTCAAAGTGGATGAGAAAGCCTTTTAACTCAACCCCAGAGCTGTGGACAAACTCCCTGCTGCACCATCTAACATGAGGATGAAGCCGTGAAGGAACTAGACATCTACATGTTCTCCTGACACACTCTGTGAGCCGTCAGTCTGAAATATGGAACAATATACAGTCAAGCCCCAAATGAGTCATACCCCGATTGATTATTGAGAAGGGTATGAATCATTTTGGACATCAGAATCAGAAAGGATTTTATTGCCAAGAAGGGTTTTACACCAACAAGGAATTTGTCTTGGTGAATAAGGTGCATACAGTTAGACAATAAACAATGAACGAACAGTGACTGTAATATATACAATATAACACAATATATAAAGAAGTGATAAGTTAAAATAGTATAAAATAGAATAAAAACTAAGGTAAATATACTTAAAATGACATGCCACTTTTTGTTCAAATGTAAATAAAAGCTATAAAAAATAAAAAAAAAAATAAAAAATCCACAATGATGTCTCTTGCACATCGTCTTATTATCTTCTGGGAGAAGCCTGTGTCATTTCCAATCTAGAAAAAAACTTGCTAGTTGAATAAAAGTAACTTTAAGTCAAAATTTGCCAGGGGAATGATTATGAATCATTTCGGGCATGACTGTATATCAGCCCAGTCGTAGACAGAGCCTGTAATCAACATAGTTTCAGAGTGGAGCAGCGTAATGTGCCATCAGCTCAAACCAACACATGGCAAATATGAGCCACATGGTCTGCGTCAGTAATAACCAGAGAGACATTTGTTTGCAGTCATGAAGAACATCTGATGACTCTTAATCACATACACTGTCTGAGTCCACTGCTGCTAGAAGCATAATAAACTGGGGTTGTTACATTGATTGATCTAGCCAATGAAAACTGTCTGCTCACACTATCTTGGCCTTTTCTCCATATCCTTGCTGGTGTTAGCTGGGAAATGTATTCATTATTTTTTTTGGTGAGTGAAACCTGAGAAGGACTATACATAAATGCATTGTGTGCACCTGCGTGTATGGAGGCGTACATGGCGGTGAAGTAGTTAACCGTAAGCCATTCTCTTGTTGCAAAGTTGAATTGTTCATTGTTTTTTGTTGTGATGCGTTTGCTGCTACTGGATGTCAGATTTCTTTGGGATCAATAGAGTATCTATCTATCTATCTATCTATCTATCTATCTATCTATCTATCTATCTATCTATCTATCTATCTATCTATCTATCTATCTATCTATCTATCTATCTATCTATCTATCTATCTATCTATCTATCCATCCATCCATCCATCCATCTATCTGCTATTGTTTAATGATTGATAGATGGAAGGTTCAGTAGCTAATGATTACTGCTCTCAACAATGAATATCACTACATGTAAACATTTGAATACTGGGTCTAAAAATACATACCATATAAAGGCTATGTCCCTGCTTTGATTCAGTGTAGGGGGGCCCTTTGCAGCATTACACCCTCTCTTGTGTATTGTGTTAGTAGGGTGTACTGTTCAGATGGAACGCAAAGGGCAGTGAGTGTGTCTTACAGAAGGGATTTGGGAGGCGGAGTTGGATCTCTCCAGCCGTCTCCTGGTCAGGTCGTTCTCCATGTCGTTCACCTCTTCTTTTAGCTTCTCCAGCTTCTTCTTCTTCAGCTCCAGCTCGTGCCACAGCCGCTCCATACGGGCCTTCTGGTGGACCAACAGGGCTGCACACACACACACACACACACGTTGGTTTTTATCACGTCCAAGGACATTAGATAGAGTTTCATTCATTTCCGAGAGACTTCCCCTAACCCTACCCACTGTCCTTACCTTAACCTAAACCTAAGTCACCTTAAAGCAAGTCTTCACCCTGAAATGAATTATGTATGTGATGGGGACTTCCATTTTGTCCCCAAAAGGGAGGTAAGTCCCCACAATATCACTGTGTGAACAGAAAAATGTCCCCACAACATGAGTAACACACACACACACACACACACACACACGCACGCACACGCACACACACAAGATTCCTCTGGGCTTTGTTTATTCACTGCAAGTGTAACCATACTTAAACATGATTTGCAATTTTGTAAAATGATATACTGAGAAACCAAAGAACCAGGGAACCAAATAAAAAAATGCCTAGAGGATCCCTTCAAGGAGAATTGAGTATACAGTCCTGACACATTTTGAGCCCAGGCTGATGTGTGTATACAGCAGGCGGACCAGTTTGGAGCTTAATCCCCCTGTGGAGAACAACAGCTCAGTGTAAGGATAGAAAGGGGGAAGTACATGAGAGCCCCCTTTACTGTTGTCCATAGGCCTGTGTTTCATCACCTATTGTGGTAAGGTGAAGGGATCAGCCTTATCCCGGTTGTTAGCTGTTAGCGGTAGCTGCAGGCTAACTTGATACAGCACCTCCACTGTGTGCACAGGATCCACTCAAGTCTCTACAGCGCTTTGCCCATAATTCTTGATAGTTCCCGCATCCGCTGACAGGTCGCAACACCTCCGACACACACACACACACACACACACACACACACGTTTAACGATCAACAACTCTCTCTCTCTCTCTCTGCTGCTACACACTGCACTGATTACAGGAGGAAGGTTGAATGCTAAACCTCTCCTGTGGGACAACAGGATCATACACCTGCTCTCCTTTCAAAATGTCTCCCAGCTAAACTGCTCCATGGGAGAGGAGTCGCCCAGTGTGAGAGTGGGATCTGGATTTTAAGTGTGAATCCTCGTGGTGTTTTCCAACAACACACAACACACACACACACACACACACACACACACACACACACACACACACACACACACACACACACACACACACACACACACACACACACACACACACACACACACACACACACACACACACACACACACACACACACACACACACACACACACACACACACACACACACACACACACACACACACACACACACACACACAGCTCAATAGAAACTGCACTTGAAAAAGCCAAGTGAGAGCTGGCACAAGTACATTAACTGATTACATACATGTGGCGTTATGTATTTGTTGTGCTCGACTGCCAACCTTCAACTCAGTTTGCTAATGAAACGCTGTGTTTTTTAGTAGTGCTTTTCATTCAGCTATGATGAAAGCAAATGTGCCTTTGTTTTTTTTAAATATTGGATAATACACACACACACACACACATTACGTGATAACGGGCAACTTCTTTCCTATAGGCTACTTCAACACCATCCAGGTGTTTCTTTCCAGTGAAACACTGTTTAAAATGAATCCTCCATATTGGCAAACCCGTTACAAAAAAAATCAAAAAAAATTGTCATTTCAAATAAGCTGTAGAAAGAATGACAAAGTCGTCCTCTTGACTTAAACATTTGCATGAACGCGTGGTCATCTTTCAATACAAATCCTAGGCTCTGTCCTTTGAGAACCAGTAACCAGTTTACAGAGCCTAGGTTGTGTATTACTATTAACACTAGAACACACAGTACAAACACAAACAGGTAGGGGATCATGAGAAGTTGACAATAAGTGTTCTCCAGAATAGCTGAATGCACCTTTAAGTCTGGGATTGCTTTTTTGAAAAATGGCCATCACTCGGGGAACAGAAACGGGTCTACTCATCTACAGATGTAGAACATGCAATGACATGCAATATTGTGTAACAGCAACAGCTACAAATCTAGGGTGTGAATGGTGAACACATAAATGTTTCATTCATAGTGACAGGTGTGTTTTAGTTTTTTTCCGGTAGGGATTGGATTGTGACTCGGCTGTTGTCATTTTGCTAGCAGATGACTATGCAGGCCAGAGGAAGCAGCATGCCCCGAGTCAAGCCCCTGTTGGTGGTATAGTCACCACAGTGCAGGAGCCACAGCCGCTGACTCACACGCAATACAGTGAAAAGCCCAAAAAAGGTAACAGGCAGTGTGTGTGTGTGTGTGTGTGTGTGTGTGTGTGTGTGTGTGTGTGTGTGTGTGTGTGTGTGTGTGTGTGTGTGTGTGTGTGTGTGTGTGTGTGTGTGTGTGTGTGTGTGTGTGTGTGTGTGTGTGTGTGACGTTTTGACTCACAGCACCCAATACCAGCAGGCTACGGGGTCAGCGTTTAGCATGGAGGACTCACACTGCATCACAGACATATTAGCTCTCAGCTAACTCACATTGCACTACTGACTGAACACCAATGACAAGCGCAGACCTACACTCACTTTGGCTCAAAAACTACACAATCACAATCAATGTTATGGAAAGAGACTCTGACAATCACTCAATGTACTTCATAGTAAAATGACTTTCTTGGCAGGATGCAGTGGAAAAAGCATTTAGACCAACTGCTGGTAGAACTGACCTGAACATATCAGTCACTGTGCACACTTCAGCCACTTGACATTAACTAAACAAACAATAAACATGGACGCCGACTGCAATCCTTCAAATGTTTGAAAAGTTAGTCAAAGCCCTGGGTTGCTGTTAACACTTGATCTTACGTATGTGTTTGAAAAGTTGCAGCTGTAAGAGCTGATCTGGTAAAATGCCTTCTAGAAATGACTCATCAGCACTTTGCAATACTAGCTATAATACTAGCACTGCACATACAATGACTAGATGAAATGAACATTGTATAAAGAGTTTTAAAGGGTTTGCAATGACTTTAATGCCCGTGATATTTCTTGGTAGGATATCTTTTATATAATACATGCAGTCTTCTGTCTTATATTCCTGTGTTTGTATGAGGGCATAAAGAGTGAGATGAAAGCCCTGCTCACCTTGTGTGTACGCTGCATCATCAGAGCCCATGCTGAGTCTCCGGGGCTCGTTGGGCCGTTCCCTGTGTGGAGACAGAGGGTCTGATAGATGGACGGGGTCTGGCTCCACATAGTGGTGGTCCTGGGGCAGGCTGAGGAGGTTGTTGGGCTCAAACGTTGGGGACACCACGCCAGGGGACACAGCCGGGGGCTTATTGGGGGACACGGTGATTTTAAAAGTGTATTTGGTATTGGGCTGAGTCACCACCACACGCGGAGAAGAAGCTGTGCCTCCTGCTCCCACAGAGGCCCGGGACTTAGGAGGATGGTGGTGGATGTAGGCGGGGCCCATGCTCACTTGGCCCCCCATGTTCCTGGCCCCCGAGGGCCCCTGCAAAGGAGGGTTGGCTGAGATGTAGACCGTGGGAGGGTTCCTACCCCCACCGTCATCGCTGGAAGCATTAGCTGAAATGTAAAACTGAGGCTGGGAGCGAGAGCTGGCCGTGGCCACTGTGCCCTCCTCACAGGGGGCCGAAGCAGCAGAGGGCGGGCTGGCAGAGATGTAAACAGTGGGCTGGCTGCGGCTCAGGCCGGGGCCTCCGATGGCCAGAGGGGCGCTGGGGACAACAGCAGCCCCAGAGGAAGAGGAGGAGGAAGAGGAGGGACAGGAGGAGGACGTAGAGGAGCAGCGTGGCCCGCTGCCCGTCCGCAGCACAGCGGTGCTGGTTGTGGAGTTGCTCCTCTGAGGAGGTTCAAGTTTGATCTCTATCTGATTCTTGCGCGGGCCGGTGGAGATGTTCTGGATGTTGTACTGACTGATGGTAGAGCTGGGCATGACGGAGGACGAGGAAGAGGAGGAGCAGGACGAAGAGGCCTGGCTCCCTGTGGGCAGACCAGAGGGAGCCTGGGGGTTAGTGGGGGAGCTGATGGGCATGTAGACGTGAGAGGTCTGGTGGCCCTGCTGGTGCTGTGAGGTATGTGAGGCGTGTTGAGGGCCGGACCAGGAGCCCGACAGGCTGGACGGGTGAGAGATCTGGTAGATCTGCTGCTGGGGCTGGGAGGTGGGGCTGTACTGGACCCTGCCTCCCTGCTGCTGGCTCTGCCGGCCTGTACCGGTCTGGCTAACGTAGGGCCTGATGTAGATAGAGTTACCCTGTGGACTGCCGAGGCCCGACTGGGGCCCGCCGTGTATGTGCAAAGACGTGGGCGTGTTGCGGCCTGTGGGGATGTTGGGGGCTAGCGTGACGGTAATGGGGTTGAAGCGTGGGGCCTGCTGGCCGCCCATAGCGGGGCCTTTTACACCCAGAGGGTAGAGGCCCAGGTGTTGGGGAGGCTGGGGTTTGCGTGTGGGCTCCATCACACCGAACACATTGAGGCCCGAGGGCGCCTGCACCGGGGCTGAGCTGGGCTCCTGCTGGTAGAAGTCAGTGTTAGGGGCCTGGCTGCTCTGGAGGGGCCCGTCGCTCAGGCTGTGGGCCAGAGTGCGGCTGCCGTTCATCCTCAAGCCGTCCGGCACATGGTGAGACTGCAGGCCCAGGTTGAGCTGGGTCATGTGGTTGTGAAGCCTGATGTAGCCGGGGTCTGAAGACAAGCTGTGCTTTCCCTCCTCACTGTACAGGTAGACCGGGCTCACCTGGGACAGGTATTCACAGCACGCGTCTAGGTTGTTGTTGTTCTGAAGGAATGAGAGAGAGGAAATTAACTTCATCAATCTGACATTCATACCCAGTTAAAGCCAATCCAGCAAATCATTATCAACTAGCTTGTAATATTGTCAGTTTACCACTCCACATACTGTACATACAGTTTGGTCTGACATAAGAAGGGTTTAGGAAAACAAAGGATGGAGCAGCTAAATGAATGGCAACACCCTGGTTCATAGGTTTCACTTGCCAGTGGGATGCCAGGGTGCTGAAATACAACATAGTGTTCTATTAATGCTGAGTTACCTCCTATTCATTCATTTCCCTGAGATCTTCCCTGTCACTGTCTCCAAGAAGTGTTTATTCATTGAAGTCTTTTAAGCAGTTAAACCTTGGATTCATTTAATGCTCTATAAAAACAACACTACGTTTACATGTTCAGCATATTCCGATTTAGGTCCATATTCTGGTTAAGACAATATAACAAATACATTGTTTCCATGGTCAGAAGCTATAGGGATATCCCCGTTACCATGTCAATCAGGCTATTCAGAATGAACCAGCGACGTTCACTAGTAGTGGTAGACGCGTCATGATGACAGATGGCAGTGCGTTCTTTTCCGACAATAATTCCCGTCCCATCCAAGGAAAATGAACTCTCTTTATGTCATTACCGTTGTCCTGCATTGTTTTATCAGACATAAAGGACACCTCTTCTTTTAAGGAGGGTCACGCCATGGTTGACACACTCTAGTTTTACAGCAGTGCACCAGGTCATGCGTGGCAAACTGCGACAAATTGGTCAAAACACGTCTTAATAATGTGACTCAAATCTGAACACTCCACGTCTTAATGTGATAATGGCTTACTCCGACTATGACCTATATTGCCGTGGATGTCACCATGGTCAATGTTACAGTAGAGCCTGGATGAAAAGTCGTTTTTTGAGGCAAACTACCATTTTTAAAAGAGAATACTACTTTTTGTCTGAAATGTGCTTGTTGATTGCATATTGCACATTGTAAATATTTTTCATCACATTGCACATTTCATTTTAACTTATCTATTTTTTACTTTCTATTCTATTTTAATATATACTGTTTTATATTGCAAAGACAATTCATTTGCACTACTTAGTATTTAGAATTTATCTTATGTAAATATTGTTTATGTTGATCTTGTTTATCTTATTTAAAGATCTCCTATTATACTACTTTTCTGGTCTTAATTTCTTGTTAAAAACTGCAATAGAGCAACCTGACACGAATCACATCACAAAAAACTATGTAGATTTTCGGGAAACGCTTCCTCACATCTGGGCGATTCAGCATGCCCTGTCAACACTGTGCTTCGGCCATCTCCGCCCCCTCCTGCAAACCCCCACTCCGTTGCGATTGGTTACCTTCCTTCCAGAACACTTTCAGCAGCACCGAGCAGCACGAGGGCAGATTTGAGAGCAGGAAGGTGGGGGCATGGCCGGAGCGCGCCAGCACGTTGCAGCATTACCATATATGGAAAAATCCGGAATCTTGACGACACAATGGCAGGAAATTTGAACCGATTTGAACACGTAATTTCTCGACCGGCTGCCCTAGTGTTTAGCGCTCTGCACAGCCACCCCAGACGGTCAGCAGGGAATACGTCTAAATGCATGTACGTCATTATTTGATACGCTAGTATGGTTAAACATGACTATAAATCATTATAACAACGTTTATAGGTCATAAAAGTCAAAAAGTATAATAGGTCCTCTTTAACTATATTTTTTTATTTTATCGTTCCAACTGCACCGTGGGCCAGAGATAAACGCCATTTTGATTCTGATGTATGTCATGCATATATCGGAACTGACTGAAGAAGACTTTGACGTTTAACTTTGTGCATGTGAACACAGTCCAGTGGGTTTTATCCGCTAGGCTTTAACACAGCATTTACTTTGACTGTGCTGCTCACCTGCAGAACACACTGGGAGACAACACCCTCTGGGACTTCAGGGAACTTCTGGCGCAGGTCTTGCAAAACCTGAATGTCAATCTGGTGGCTTCCCTGGGCCATTCGTATGTTGCCAGGTCAGGACAGCTTGCTCTGGTCAGCGCACTGGAGGGCACTGGGTCAGTCGTGGCAGCAAACCGCCTTCATCTTGAACATCTTCTGATTGACAAAAGAAAGAAGGAATAATGATGAGAAACCCACTGGGATCTCCATAGCATTTATTTAAAAGACAAAGATACACACACAATCTGATCTTCCATATGGTCCTAAGAGTGGGGAGAGACGGCTGTGCTTTGTTAACATACAGTGAAAAAGTAAGCATGTGGAAGTAGCAGCACTGAAGCCAATGTGGTCTACTACTGTGGAACCCCACTCTACAAGACATCGGTCAGACTGTTTGAGGGTTGTCTGTGTCATCATGCCTGGGCTGAGCTCTCAAAACTACATTTCAGAGATCCTCAATGAGAATAGATGGCATTCAGGGCCGCCCTTAGTTCAGTTGGTAGGGCGGGCTCTCTACACACTGCTTTGAGCTTCTCCGCCACTCCCCCCCTGCTGCAAACCCCACTCCGTTGTGATTGGTTACCTTCCTTCCAGCAGCGGGAGATTTTCAGGAAGGTGGGGGCATGCAGCCGGAGCTTGCCTGAGCAGCATTACCATACATGGAAACATGACAGAAACTACCCAAGCGTGACAGAAACTACCCGGAAATTTGAAAAAGTTAGTTCTCGACCGGCTGCCATAGTGTTTAGTGTTCTGCATAGCCACCCCAGACGGTCAGCAGGGAATACGTCGAAATGCATGTACGTCATTATTTGATACTCTAGTATGGTTAAACATGACTATAAATCATTATAACAACGTTTATAGGTCATAAAAGTCGAAAAATATCATAGGTCCTCTTTAAGGATATAAGGGGGGCTAACGCACACTAGTCTGGTCTGGAAGCCTATCTCCATATCCATTAAGCCTATATTAACCAGATAGCGTAATAAATGGCTAGCCATGTGGAATCCTCCTTTGTGTCCTTGAGCTCTATATTGCCAGTAGATATGCTGGTGCTGAATACACTACGAATATAATCAAAAACGCAATCAAAAAGTAATCTATTTTTTAATACTTTATTTAAAAAGGTGCTACGAGGAACTTTGAAATATTTCTGAAACATACATCTAATGTCTTTTCCTCTGATGAACATAAATGACATGTAACAGCAAGCGAGACCATCAGTGCAAAGAATGCTATTTTTATATAGTTATTCTTAATTCCCGTTATTAATCATAACATTGTTGCACACACACACACACACACACACACACACACACACACACACACACACTTCTTACAATCATCCAGGCGTTTCCACCCTCAAAAGTTGGGAGGTGTACCAAAATAAGTGAACCGTGCCGTATCTGTTTTGTCACCCTTTCACACTGCGGCACTTTGATTGGTCGACAGAATCATCATTAGCGAGTGAGAGATAAACCGCCGTGTGTAGTCACCTCTGCAAGAATTTTTGTCTGTTTACTGTGTTACAGCTTTTAGCCGTCCGGCATAAACCCTGCTAGGGCCCGACCGATATATCGGCCGATTATATATATATATATATATATATATATATATATATATATATATATATATATATATATATATAGATGCTAGATGATATATAGATGATATATAGATGATATATATATATATATATATATATATATATATATATATATATATATATATATATAATCTATATATCATCTATATATCATCTATATATCATCTATATATCATCTAGCATCTATATATATATATATATATAGATGCATTGCTGCCCCGGAGGTAGCCTTATAGCATATTAACAGCAGCAGCAGGTGTGTTGTAATACATTGGATTAATTCACACTTGACAGTTCCCCCTGACACCAATAGCAGAGTCATTGGTCATCTCTTGACTGTTAATAGTAGTTGATATTACTATAGTTATTATATAGAATTTATATAGTGCTTTATTGGAGGTCATTCAAAGACACATTACATCAAACATATAGAAAATCATACTTATAGAAAAAGAAAACAAAATACAGACAAATTAAAGATAAGGTTTGGAGTGGAGTCCGGTGTAAGTATGCTTTCTTAAAGAGGTGAGTTTTGAGTTGACTTTTGAATGAGTTTATTTAGTCTGAGATGCTAATGTTTGGAGGTAGGGAGTTCCAGTTGCAGTTACATAAAATGCTTAATGTCTGAGTTTAAAAATGCGTTATGTCACTTTAGACATATTTGTAACACTTTTTAGATAATGCATATTTCAATAAATAAAAAGTTCCTGTACCCCTATTGAAAGTAACATTTATATATATTTAAGGGTTCAAAAAAGTAAATTTTTTCAATATATATTTATGAGATTAAAAAAAAATAATAATCGGCCGATTTAATCGTTATCATAATTTTTCTCAGAAAATAATCGACATCGGCACCCAAAAATCCATATCGGTCGGGCCCTAAACACTGCATACCAAGTAAAAGTATTTGCTGCAGTGGAAACGCAAAGCCTTATCTAGAGTTACCTTACCGTACCAAACTGTCCTGCTCAGGTGAAAAGGGGGCAAAAGTCTACAGAAAATCAAGCCTCTTAAGTATCCAACTTCACACAGGCTAGTGTTTCCCCTAGAATTATTTTTAGGCCCGGTGGTAAAAGCTGATAAAGAGTATGCGCGCGGCGTGCGTACCAAAAGAAAACCTTTACCATTTTAAAGTTAAATGCATCAATCTGGTGCACTTTGAGAAGCTAAATCTGATTTAATTTTTTTTGCTCTGTAAAAAGCTGTCATATGTCCTGCCTAAAACAATTTTCTGGAATAATTTGGAGACACAAGCCATATAAACTATTGAAGAAAAACACATGGATATGAAAATAAAATACAATAAACACTAAGACCTAATATAGACAGGTATATCCTGTCTAGTATTAATTTCTGGAATAATCTGGATCATGAAACATTTTCTTTAATTTATCAAATATTTAAAATAAATGAATTAACCTAGGCTACACCTTCTGGAGCCCAATACATTATCAGTTTAAAATGTACCTGTTTAATTTAACAGGCCAAGAGAAAGCACCAGTGCAAAGGAGCCAGAGAACAACCATTCAGGCTGAGCTCAGGAGGCTGGGCAGCTCAACCATTGTGGGAAAAGGAAATTCACTAGTTTGCGGCCAAACCCAGTTACAGGTCAACAGTTTGGTTAGATTGTTTCCTGGCTTCAAAAACAAGAAGGTCCACACCTCTTGACTGTATGTAACTCTAGGTCTGCAGCCGGCCCATGTGAGGCTCCTGAGGGGTGGGGGAGATTAACCCTGGCTGTCCCTGGAGGCGCTGGTGGTGGAGCAGCACTGCACTGCCAGCACAGATACACACAAAGCTTCTATTGCTGAGGCTGTTATTCACTGGGCCAAAGCATTGACCCACAGCCACACACTCATGTCTGGGAGGTAGCAGCAGGCCTGACATGCCCCATCAATGGACTCATTCACTCTCTGACAGAGCGAATGCACCTCAAAACGTCCAAATCAATTAAAGCCTAAATAAAATGTGGAGAAATGATCAACAGGAGTTCTGGGCAGAAACGTCAGCGCAGCACCTGACGTGGGGAACACTGTTGATAGCCTACACGACAGTAGTTGATAGAAACAAAGAGGCTACACATAACTGCAGAGAAATAAACAACTTAAATGTCACGCCATTCTCTCTCCAGTGTGCAACGATGCTCTGTATCAGAGCATCTGATGGCTTGGGACAGTGCTCAGCTCGGCAAAGCAAATCTTGCTATGGTTCTATGGAAATGGAAAACAGTGCAAACACAGTAAGGCCTTGTTCACACTGCAGGTGTGAGCGTGAGCATGGCGTGCGTCTTTAAAAATCAGATTCACATGTTTTTTTTTTTTTGTTTTTTTTTGTAGATATTTTATTGGCATTTTCATGCTTTATTGAAGAGTTGAAATGGGGCAGAGAGGGGAGTGACATGCAGAGAACGACCACGGGCTGGAATCGAACCCGGGTTCGCTGCTAACCCATGGGGGACGCCCTACCAACTGAGCTAAGGGTGCCCCCTGGTTCCCATGTTAACAGGTGAGATGGTTGACACTGCTCACCGGCCAGCGCGTCATGTTGGAGGGAGGCCTAGTCCTGCTGTGAACATCTGACGGAAAGAAGACCCAACCCAAATCATGTGTAGCTTTTCTTTCTTCATTTATAGATTTTATTTTTAACCTTACTGAATCGGGGTTAAGGAGCTGTGGAGCTGTATTGGACTAGAAGAAATATTAACGAACATTTGCAAAGAGCAATCGGGAGGGTGGGGGGGTGGGGACTTTGTCGAGTTCTGGGAGCCATACATGGCCGTCATGGCGGATGGGCACATGATAGAGTTGTTCTTTTAGTTGTTAAGCATTTTTAAAAATCCACGGTCAATAGAAACCAATGGAGATAGGGCTGGCAGTTCAAGCGCTGCAGCAATGAGGAGTGCAATGTAAACAGTTTGTGTGACCATGGAATAAGGATCCCATCTGAACCTCCAACAGAAACATCCTCTGCAGCTTCAAGGGGCAACCCAGCAGCACTGCATGGAATGTCTAACTGCCCTGTCTTGGTCCAGCAACATTTAAACAAGTCAAGTGAAGTGGAAGCTCCTAAGAAGCAACGGACATGCATGTGTGTGTGTGTCACTAGCCCCTTTTACACAGAGATTGCGGCATATTGACGGAACAACATCACTCCAAAATGCCGGCTTTGTTTGCTTCTGTGTTATTTACACAGAACCAAGCAACGCCGGCCTGCTGGCGCATCAGTAGCCCCTTTTACACAGCGCTCCGGAATGAAAGAGGTGCTTGTAAACAGCGTCAGGTGTGACGTAAACATTTAGCGCCGCGCCGGTCAGCTGCTTTACAACAACAATACTGGCCGGTGAATTGAGAGCAGAAGTGCTGGAGCTTGCAGTAAGAGGGCCGTATTTTACTGTCCCCACGATGTGCCAGTTGATCTCGCTACGCAACATCTCTGGGACTGTTAACCAAACTGACAAAAATCACTCCGCTGCTCACTGCTTCACCTCTGTCTGTCTGTGTGTGTGTTTGTGTGACAGGTTGGTTGTGAGCGAGTCTCTTTGTGAGACAGACATAAACATAGACATAAACATATCCTACACACAGTGTGTGAAGTCACGTTACTGTAGGCAGAAATAAAGTGTGGATATACGCTCAGACTTAGGATAATAATAGCGGCGGCGGAATCCAGTCAAGACGATGTGAGTACGTTTGGCCGCATATTAAGACAGTAACTTCAGGCTGCAGCCCGCAATGTAAACGTTCCGCAGTAATTTTCTCCATGAATTGTGTTATTTATGTTGGGGGATAATGCTTTGTTAGCTAGATGGAACTCTTGTTAAACATATTGGCCGATTAGAATTATTATTTGTAGAGTGTGCGAGTCTTGAGTTGTGTTAGCAAAACAGTAGCTCTGTGGCTAACAGCTGAGCCCGAGCCTTCAGTCAGCTGAAGCAGACAGTCTAGCGGGGCGAGCAGACTATTCCACCGTTCCTTGGTCGTTCCTATTTACTGGCGTACTGAACTACGTTTTAGTTACATAAGAACCTAGAGCAAGAGCCCTCCGCTGCGCGTCAGGCTCCTGCTTCAGCTTGTCGGACTTTATTTCTAGCAAGTGACCCGTTCGCTATACTTTATCCCTTACTTAGCCTAGCCTAGCTTTCCCATTGTACAACTTCTCCTGGGCAGAAATAGACTCATACACTCTGCAAAATGAAGCGCGGGGGTTTGGATTGAGCAACGGACCTTATGATCAGCTAGATTATACGCCGTTCCTTTTATTTGGTGATTTTTACGGGACATCAGGCCGCCGTGGTTAATGTTAAACACACGTCCTTCAACTGCTAACATGGTCGCATGTTTAGAACGTAGACTATGGAACGTCAAACGCCCCCCAGTTCCGCATCAACAAGCTGGAGCATTTAAACAGAGAGGCGGAACTGATCGTGTCGGGAATCTTACTACCCCCCGAGGTAGTAAAATTCCCGGAACGATCACTCGCACCTTTCTTCCCTCGTTCCGCAACTGTCGCATTTATACAGCAGGGCGGAGGGCCGAAAGGCCGGCATATTCCCGGCTTTCACTGGCTGTGTAAAAGGGGCTTCTGACTGTGTGTGTGTGTGTGTGAGTGAGTGAGTGAGTGAGTGAGTGAGTGAGTGAGTGAGTGAGTGAGTGAGTGAGTGAGTGAGTGAGTGAGTGAGTGAGTGAGTGAGTGAGTGAGTGAGTGAGTGAGTGAGTGAGTGAGAGAGTGAGTGAGCGAGCGTGCGGAGTGCCCACACCGACACATGAACATTGACATGAGAGCTGAATGCAAAGCGCCTTACAAACCTCGGTAGCTGCTGAAAGTACTCAAAGGAACGATATCCAATCAAGTGCATGAGAAAGAAATGTCACAATGGAAACACAGCTAATGAGTTGTTGTGATCATTTAAAATATGGAATGGTTATTATGAACGCCTGTGAATGAAAAGAATGCACTTGTAAATAACCAAAAATATCATCCAAGCCGATAACATATTGATGGATTTTCTTCTGTAAAGACAAAGCTGGTATTGTGGTTCAGGCTGCTGCAGATGCCATTCCTTTACTTGATAGATGTAGTTTTTACATTGTGACTGAATGACTGTGCTGACCCACAGGCCATAGCATAACTCCCACAGAGTGCAGGAACACACAGGAGGCTTGCATGGAAACTTTACTAGTCTTAACAGAAGAGCTCTTGGAGTCATCACAAAAAGCTCTGACCGACTGAATCCAAGTGATTTGCCACCATATTAATGTCAGCAGTCTGGGGCTGACATACACTGGAAGATAAACTGCAATGGTGTCATCTGTGGAAACTTGAAACAGTTGGGCATCTCTAACACGAGCATCTCCAAACATTGTGAAAGCTCATGTTGGAAAGGTCACATTAAGAGAGTAAATATTTAACCTAATAAGCAGTTTATGAGCTTATAGAATGAAACATTCACCACAGTGCTGCTGAGATTAATATGTTTAAGACAATAATATTTTCCTAAATCATCATACTAAATGACAATCCTGGTGGACAAAGCCATTTACTGTAACTATGTTAGGCTTGTACATGAGCCCAACACATGAGGCAGTTCTATTGTTCCAGGCAAATGTCTCCAGAACAGAAACAAACCACACTTTATGTGCAGAGTCCACATTGCACTACACTTTGCCATGGAGCCTGGGCCTCACAGTGCACACACACAGCGAACAAGCATGCTCAGCTTTTAGTAGCCCACTTTTGAGAACATGGGTATGAGAGTGTTTGTGTGTAAGAGTGTGAGTGCATGTGTGTGGTGGTGGGGGGAGTGTGTGCATGTGTGTGCGTGCGTGTGTGTGTGTGTGTGTGTGTGTGTGTGTGTGTGTGTGTGTGTGTGTGTGTGTGTGTGTGTGTGTGTGTGTGTGTGTGTGTGTGTGCGTGCGTGTGTGTGTGTGTGCAGGAAATCAAGAATTCAGCACCACAGCCTGCAGCTGGTGGGTTATTGGAAGCAGACAAGGGCACCAGCTCCCCAGGTTTCACCAAGCCTTCTCAAGGCACGGTGGTAACGCTCAGGATTTTACAAACATGGGCTCTCAGTGCAGTCAATGGACCAAGTTCACCAACATTTTTTTGTTTTCCATAGTAAACACTGTAAATAAGAGTTGAAAAGCTGCCTGGTCTCTGTCTTGGGCGTAATAACACAGGAAGAGGATGGAAGCTCTAGAAGCACAACACAACTAGTTCTGTGGACAACACAATCGATGTGTACCCATCATAGAGCCAGGCCAGCTGCCTTCACCTGCAGCCATCTACACCACCGGCTAAGTCTTCTCAGGGTTTTCATCAACTCATCAAAAGGCACAACTGAAGGATTCATTACGTTATCTTAAGAAAAAAGTATGATATCACCACTGATACAACTTTTTACCCCACATTACATTACTAACCATATTTACCCAGGGTTAGACAAATGAACATGTCCAGCGCTATTTCTATAGCACATCTGTCGGGGGTTCATAACAGATTATTTGCAGCCAAGAATAGAAGGCTGAAACGATGAACATACCAGGAAATATGTAATTCCAGCTGTTTTCACTTTTATTCTGTATTTACAATCAACGCTTTCTGCATTTCTTCTTTTTTAGTGTCTAACACCTGCTACAAGGCACCTGATGGAAATACAGTGCTGTGTGAAAGTTTGTGAACCCCTTGAGCCTTTTGGAATTTTATTTATTTTAACCATTATTAATTCATTTTTATCAATACCAGTATTTTTTATATGAAATAACAGATGTTTGTTTATCAATTCAACATTTTTCTTTTCCAGAAATCAACTGTTAAAACAGATCAAACAAATTATTTGACAAATGTTGTATCTCCAAAAGCTTGTGAACCCTGAGCTGCATTGCTTAAAGGGAAAATTCGCCCATTTTCATGTGAATGGTATATCAGGGCCGAGTATATTAGTAGTCTATTGAAAAAAGCCCCCCAAAAATTGATCCGAATTGGCAGAGAGCACAATGATTTCGGATTTAAACTGATGACGCGGGGCTGACGTAGCCGTTTTTACAGTTCCTACAGGCCCCAGGATGCATTGCGCGGGGGGGGTACGCTCTGCAGCCTGCCCAGATTCCGAGCTGCTCGCGTTACCATGGTGACATAAACACAGCACGGACCTGACCCGTGTAAGCAGTACAGTAATAGCGCGCTTCGTATTATTTCACTGTTGGACTACTACCACAAAGAAAACATGCCGTCCTATAATGTGCCTAGATGCGCCAACTTTAGGAAACAGAAAAGAAGCAGGAGTAAGCGTAAGCTGAAGATACTAGGCCCTACCTGTTGCCTATTCACCGGCGTGATGCATAGCCCCAGCCCCGGGAAAAAGAATCCGAATAAAGGTAAGCTAACGTGAGCTAAATTGCATAGTAGCCTACTGTAGTTAGTATCAGTGTTTCCCCTACATTAGTAACTGTGCTGCCCACACCGCTGTTGAATATTGTGTCCCGGTGTAAGGCTAATAGATGGGGCAAGGAGGAATTAGTCTACCGGTTGTAGCTGTAGCCAAGTTACCTTAGCCGCTAAGCTAAAGTTAGAAGTGAACTCGTGAGGGGGGCAGTAGGCCCCTCTGTGTATCCTTGAGGAAGATTTAGTTGCATTTGCAAGACTGTTTGTGTGTGACTGTGTGTTTGTTTTCCATGTGCATGGTTATTAGCGATGTCGTTAAAATGATCAGCTTTCCAAAACCATAAACAATTGCTATGCTGATGGTGATGGCTGGGTGATTAGCACTGATGTCCCTAGTCTTGTGTCGTCTTGGCTCTTCCTAATGCAAATGCATAGCCACACCCTGGCATACAGTATGCTTGGCTGCTAATATAAACATGATGTCTTCTTAGACAAAAGACTACTATTGTGTTAGTGCACTAACTGACTGACCTATCTATGGTTACATAGTGGTTTGTCTGTTTTATATATTTATTGCAACAGCAACATTATCTTTACAGTATAACACATTGATTTTTCTTTTGTCATCTCTTCAGTGCTGGCCTTGTGATACAATCATAATTTGTCATTTCAGGTGAGGTCCAAAGGAAGATGGTGTATTGTCCGAGGACCACGCACTCTGTTGTGAAGACTGTTTACATCCCGCACACACGCACCACTTCAGTAGCCTGGTGCTACCAGACCATCGTACTTCATTTCATTTGTACAGAAGGTCTGGCAGTGCTGTAATTGGCAAACGTTCACTCACTTGGAGGCGGGTGTCTGTTAAAGTTTAAAACTATTGGATCTGCCCAGTGCCACTCTGGATTAGCCAACCAATTGCATAACGTTTGGTCGTCACGTGTGTCATGAGCCGGCTTCTGGCAACTGAAACTGGAGCGCGACTTCGACGTCATCGTTCTCAGCCACTCGCTCGCTCTCTTCGCTGATTGGACACAGAAATTTGTTCGAGCAGAATCCCACTAATACGCCCCGTCACCAGACTGACTACTGAAGGGAAAATGAAATTTGGCCGGAAGTAGGTAGGCGGGCGCAGCCAGGCTACCACTTCAGAGCATCCCTCGTAGAACTCGTCATCACATGAAGAAGGGACTGCTGCCTGCAAAGTGCTGACATCATCACTACAGCTCCCTCAGCCTGCCCTCCCTCACAACATGTCCAAAACCAACTACAGAAGAAGCTGCTGCTAAACATCACTCAATATTTCAACAGTAACTTGACGAAGGAAGCATTATGCTACAATTGTTTTTCCCAACACACTGGAAACTCAAAGCTTTTGAAAATGTTATTTTTCTGTTTTACATTTGTATATGTACATACTTTACAGTTGTGTGTAGAATAATGCACATCGTTTTACTTGCTTGTTATATTAAACTCTATCTATGCCTTATAAAGTGTTTGATTCTCTGAAACTATTTCACTTTTAGTTGATAAGTCAAACCTATGTATTAAAATGGTTACCTATGCAATGACAAAAAACAATCATGTTTATACAAAATTATTTTTATTTGTAAATACAGTCAAGGAGAATTGACACATTTTCACATGATTAAATCTCAATCAGTGTCCATAGTTAGCAGCAGTATTTACAGGTCAAAATATTTGATCATAGCTCATCCGTAGCTTCTACGTAGCGTCTTCTTCAGCCTGTCGCCTGTAGTGACCATTTGGAGATGGATATTTGGCTCTGATGCGCTGTATGACACAATCAGGTAAGACGATGCGGTCCCCTTGCCAAGTATCTCCCCTTTGGAGCACCCACTCAATCAAGAACCGACGTGTGACAAGTCGATTATGTCTAAAGAAATTAAAACACAAAACAAGTGGTTACTCTCCACAAAGCTATAATGTAACAATAGCAGCCAATGTAAGAACAAAAGACTGGTCATTTTATTTGACCTGTTGTAAAGGGTTCTTCTGAAAAGTGCTATAGACATGCTAAGTGCAACATCAGTGCAATGGCTCAGACAACACAATGTGACAAAGATAACGTTACAACATGCTAGAAAAAAATAATGTTACTCACTCAATGATCATCTGCCCTCCCGGTCTTGCTGGTATTTGTTGTCTTTTCCAAATTATTTTTGGGATATTGAAAATGTCTCTCGGTTTCTAATGGTGGTCCAGTTGTATTGTCTTACAAGGCTAACCCTAACCAAGGCTGAAACAGCTGCAGCCTCGGCCTCTCTGCATACTGTATTTCCTCGCTGAATTTCTTCAGCAGTGTAGGCTTCTCTGGCCCAACTAAATACCCTGCTGGTTCATTCCAGTCAGCCAACACACTTTTTAAAGTATCCTCATCCATATCGTCTGTGCCCGTGTGAAAAGATGCAATTTTCAATGCAGGAAATGATACAAGTAAACTGTCACGGACCATGGGCATGGACAGACGGTTTGTTTTGGTTCGCACGTGCTTTTAGAGCCCGCCCCCTGGATTCACAGAGAGGGGGGTTGGTGAGCTCGGCTCCAAGAGTCTGTAGTCTGCACGAGCTCTTCCTTGACACGGAAACGTCACAGAAACGTCACCGGTGAATGGATTTTTGAAGCTCGGCCCCCGCGAAACGGACGATGTTGAAAAAATACACGGGGATATAATGCAACCCGAAGGATATTATGGTAGATGAGTTAAGGTTGAAAATCGGCGAATTTTCCCTTTAAATGGAGCAGGTTAACACAATCAGATGGGCCAAATTGAGTGATGAAATGGACCAATGAAGTGAGAGATCTTTAGGGAAGAAATTGGGCGGCACTAGATAAAACAGAGATCAAACCAGGTCAGTTTAGGCTCACCAAAGTGAACCCATACAGGTCAATTAATAATGGTTAAAATAAATAAAATTCCAAAAGGCTCAAGGGGTTCACAAACTTTCACACTACACTGTATAAGGTCATTACAAATACATGTTTCATTTGAATCAGCTTCACAATTATTATTTAGCTTTTGTTTTTGAGGCAGAAGAGGCTTTGGAGGTGTATTCTTTCTGACTTGTTAACACTGGAGACAGCACACATGTTCTCTCCAATGCTTCCACACAATAACTGATGAGAAATGAATTGGTCTTTTTCAACTATGCACACCCATAGCCAGCAGCTTGTCTTAACAGAGCCCCTTCTTCTCCTTCTTCTTTGTGCTATGTCAGAGATGCACAGTTAAAGCGAACACACTAGAAGCAATGAAAATAGTTAACACTGTGACCCATCTGGTCTACATTAGTGGGGTTATTGACTGAAATTTAAAATGGACACTCTGCCAGGCTGATGGTAAATAACACATGGCTCAGTGTCAGTGGGTTAAACATATACCATAAATTAGCTACTACTTTACTGAATACGTTTGAAATGATATATTTCACTTTTCTCAAAAAAGGTGCTACCAGGAACTTTCAAATATTTCTCAGTCTAATATTCCCTCTGATGATCATAAATGACATGTAACAGCAAACAAGAAAAAGGCTATTTTTATATACTTTTTTCTTGGTGCCTTTGTCATGGGTACGCTCACCCAGGAACTACAGCTGGCATAGTAAAAACACCACCACTTTTGTCCAAAGGGGGCGCTAGAATTAACACAATCTGAAAGTTCCTCGGAGCAGCTTTAAGTATTAAAGAATCTTTTTTCACTCTTCAATACTTTCTTGTTTTTGGTCTGTGAATCTTTTCCATAACCAGAAAGTTGCAGCAACTACATCAACTACCGCACTACATGTGTTAATAAGCTAAATCCATCAACCCAGATAAAATCACAGACTAAAATACAGTGTAGTTCGGTAAACAGAGCACTGGGCTTTCCTTCAGAATGGAAAAGGTGACGGTCACAACATTGAAGCCTTCTTCATAGCTATTGACAGGAGAGCTCTCAACCAAAGAGCCAACAGATAGATACCTTATGGAGAAAGATCAGGAAGCACATCTAGCATCAAAAGGCTTGTCATGCTATGCTAGATCTGCATAATTATACATGACATTTTCATTTGGGCTTTTCTTTCCTAAACAACCATTTATGAATCGAGACATAATCATATCTCCGTCGAGGAAAATAGTAAGTTAGAATGTCTTTAAGGTCATGTTCTCTCCAAAGCAGTTTGTTTGCAAATACAAACCATGGCCATAATAACTGGCTCATTTCTTTGGAAAATAAAATGGGGTTGAGAAGATGAGACGGAGGGGTTGGTAGGACGAGTACAGGCCACATAGGGGAAAATGTTAAGAAAAGGACAGCAAAACATCCGTACGAATTTCTGTCAAACAAAAAACCATCGCACAAACATCTACCACCGCAAAGTCCTTTAAAAGTCCCTAGCCCGGCTCCAAACATGCCCCACAGCACCTTGATTGGGTGGTCCAAATGAAAAACAGCTATCCATGTGCCCTGCTAAAAAGGTTGGACTACTTATGGCACCGATGTAAGCAATGTTAAGAAAATGAAATCATAATCATATGCAACAAAATGCTCTCCTACTGATGATGGTCAGAAAACAAGTTATTTGGTCAAAGTGTTGAAAACAGTCAAACACCATAAAAGCGGATGTGATGATAAACCTTTATTAACTACGCAATTTTTTAAGACCTATTAAATATTTTACTTTCTGGAGCACAATATTCTTAAAGGATTTTAGCCAAAAGGTGCAGCCATGTAGTGAGAGCCTGTGCAACAGTCATCCACCTCTGCTAAGAGTGGTTTGTAAGGAGCCTCCTCCTTGCTTCCCTTTTCCTTAGGCATTATATGTCAGGACCACAGCCTGAGACAAATATAGAAAGCCTTATCCTATACCACTAATCTGTTTGTTTGGCTTCCTCAAAGAAAATTGGAATAAAAAAAAAAGAGGGTGTAAGCAATCTACAGAGCAAAAAACCAATAAGTGAAGAGAAAAGAACAAGCGCGCGTAGCAATGGCGGTCTCGGCAGGGCAGTCTTTTTCCTTGCATTGTGGAAACATTAATTGCCAGCTTGACAAGCCCCGACACAGACTCTCATTGAGCAGGTATAGCAGAATCTATAAGCTACCACGTCCCAAACCCCGGCTTCAGGAAAGACGATAGCTTCTTTTTCCAGCCATAAAACATTCAGGCTAAAACAGCGGCCCTCAAACCCATGTGACTGTGTACACTACTTTCACACCTTATTGGGATAGCGTGCTTGGCAGGAGGCAAAACTTTTTTTTTTTTTACAAACTGTTGGCATTGGTTTGCGAGTAGTGCACGTATTCTTCCAAATACTAGCTCGGGCCAAAAGGAGGAGGGTGGAGGGTTTACCCAACCAATCAAAAGTTGAGACAATGGGGGAATGGGAAAACAGCAATGCAAACTTTTAAAGGAGGGTTTATGAAGCTGTTGGATGCATGTACTGTGCACTTTATATCACAGGATTGCACGTAGTCAGCACAGTACAGCAGTTTAGGGCTCTGTTGGTCTGACCAAACACACATCCACTGTTGGCTTTCTGCTCCATATATTGGTATTTATTTATTGCCATCACTGCTGCACCTTCCTGGGGGATCCTGTTGGATTTGGACTAGCTTTTAAGTGTTGTCCAGAGACAAGGGTTTCACATCTGCTTCCAAACACATGGCGCTGCAACAACAAGGCAGGGATAGGCAAACACTGGACAACAGAGAATGCAGGATGTAGATGAGACATATTGTTCTTGGGTTGGTTAAGCAGACAGATAAAGGCATTTCCCTGTGTCCTTTTGAGGAAGCTGACACATTGACTTATGAAGCTCCTCCTACTCAGACAAAGCTAATGCGCTACCTCCTGCTTTAGTAAAACAGTCAACTCATCATCATCATCATCATCATCATCATACTTGGCTCACTGAAGGCATAGTGGAGAATCACTGTGTGGAGAGAGGCTCCTGACTGTATCCACAACAACTAGTCATACAGTCAATGATGGGCATGAGGTTGAATGAACCTGCTGGCTGCCAAACAACTAAATACCGGTGAAGTTGTTCAAATGGAAGAGAGCATTGTACAAGGTAGACTATATTAACCAGGTACAGAATCATTGGAACACTCTGAAAGTTGACTGAACTGAGGGACTGACCACTGCCCTTCTAAGGACACCACCACTGTCTGTTGGCTTTTGTCCACAGACAGTCGGCAATGAAATGCAGGAAACCTACCCTGCGTTCCGAATTGCACACTCTTTCTTTTTTCTATTCTACATACTACATCTGACGATAAAAAGAATCTAGTTAGGATGCAGTATGCTACAATTGGGACATACTTGTACTTATTTCTTTCATCTTAACATCGTGCCATGATCTTGCCTGGGTGTAGTAGACATCCGGGTACTTCTAACCATCCTAAATCTGGCCACAAGAATCGGGACATCCTAAATCTTTTTTCTACCATACTAAATAGTAGAAAGTATGCGATTCGGAACATAGGGCTAGTTTCTGTGAAAAGTGATGTGATAACAGCGAGGACTTACGGTGGGCTAAAGAAAGGTTGAGAAACAGTTGGGGTTCTGATAGATTTTTTCACCAGGAGTTTTTGAAGGCTGCCCTGGCTTTTGCTGGCCAGCTGCGTGGCAACACATTCCTCCACTACATGATTCAGAATTAGTGAATATTCGTCACATACTATCCCTGCTGCAGACCACCTCATTAGGCTCAGGAATTCATCGGGTTATCTTAAACTTAGCATCAAACCCATACTGATCAGGTTGAGACAGGACCCATCAGTGGAGGCTTTGGCACTAGAGTATTTATATATGGATATATCAGCCACTATGCATGTTATCTTGATAAGTTACCTCTTTTGTGCTTATCAATCATTTCTCATGTCAATCAGATAGGCTATGTATCTGTCCCATTTGGGGGAAATGGTAAATCATACTGACTGTAACAAGGACTGTCAACTCAGGAGTGTGACTCACATTGATAATAGTCTGGAGGTTGACTAATAGCTGATCTGGAGTCTGCTACTACGTGAACATCCTATACCCCTGTCCTTGAGATAACAAAGCTGCAAACAAAAAGCCATAAATACCAGACATAACTTCCATGTCGCTCCCATTCCACAGCCACACCTTCAAGAGGAAGTTTTACACACACACACACACACACACACACACACACACACACACACACACACGCACACACGCACGCACGCACGCACGCACACACCATTTTCAACCGTTTCTTTTATCAATTAAAGTTCATAAAGAGTCAAAAAAAAGTATTGACACATACCCATCATAATGATAGAAACTGTCAAGGAATCATAAACAATACATACATATACACCGGTGACATGTATTACAGCTGCAAAGGTATGTCAATAATCGACTTATTACTATATACACACTTTATATCAAATACCCCCCGCCCCCTTTGTACAATCTTCATTTACATAACATGCCCTGAATTTGTAATCGCATACATGCATTCATTCCATTTACATGTACAGCTTATTACTGCTCACTGGTCAAGTCACTCTAAAAGGAGCCTCCACATGAGCTCCTCTTCCCCTGGCCAGACGGAGCTGTCCCTGGGCTTCTAGACGGCTGACATTCCGGCCCACTGTGGTGGAGGCGTTTGGGTGGCAGCGCTGTCTCTCAACACTCAGCGCGAGGCCAATTGAGCACAATGAGACTTGCTTTGCACTCAGGCGCTTAGCGATGACATGCCAAGTATGCAGCGGCCAAAATCTTCACCCTTTATTGCCTTACCAAATGCACTTACTGTATGTCAGCATGCTCTTTGAAGCACACAGGCAGTGGGGACATTAGCAGCACTTCTGTCTTTGGCCCAGCTCATTCCATCAGTTCACTCCACTGTGTGAGGATGTGAGGGGCTCCTTACACACACGCACACACACACACACACACACACACACACACGCAATAACACACACACACACACACACACACAAACGCACACACCTCTATGGAGCCTCTTAACCACACCTCCAAACGGCCCCTTAATGCATATACTGGATCAAGTTAAACCAGGGCAGGAAATACTTCAATCTGATTTTAAAAAACAGCAAATCTATAAAAGGTAGGAAGACTTGTCTAGTTATATTGAGGAAATGTCTTCCTGTATTGAGAACATGACAATTTCAGATTCCAAAGGAAAACAATCTATACAAAACTCATTTTGGCAAAACAATTCCACACTTTAAAACATGTAGTGCTAGTGTAGTGTGTTGCATGGACCTCCGTGTGTTGGGGCTGAGGAGAAAAAACCCTCCGCCGGAAATGCTTCCCGCAGCTGTTAGGAGTATCATTCCCCACCTTGAGGCCAACCAAAAGACACATAGCGGCCAAGTCACGTGACCCCCCCCCCCCCCCCTCCCCATGCTGAGATGCCATTGGCTCTTAGTCCGGCCCTCTCAAAACATTGGAGTCATACATTCTCTCCCCTCAGTGAGCAGGCCCTCTGCACCTACATCTAGGTAATGACCTATCAATGCAGCGCCGCTTCATACCATGGACAATGTTAATTGATTTTCAATGCAATGTTTTAAGCACATCCGAGTTGGTGCATGCTGATCTATGGTATGGGGAGGGGGGGGTAGTAAACAATAAAAACCTTTAGGAAAAAAATCAATAAACGTGTGTACGTGTGTGTGTGTGTGTGTGTGTGTGTGTGTGTCAGTTAACCTCACGATGGGTGGTTTCCGTTGTGTTGCTGAAGCATTGATAAGCCTATACTGTACACAGTTTTTGTTCTGTTTCAAATTTGAAAGGATCCCTAAACTTTTGATCATTTCTCAGGTCCCTTTCTCTTCCTCTCCCCTCGCTTACTGTTTTTGTCGAACAACGCACGAGAACCACACAGCTCTGAGGTTAAATACAACTAGGCATATGAAAAACCAAGCCAATTCATTTTAGTAGTCAAGTTAGTCAAGGAACTCGATGAACGGTTTCAGCTAGGGCTTACTATACTGTGATCGTAATTGACTCAAAAGTGATGGGAAAAAAACAACTCCAAAGCTCTTATTTACAGTAAAAGGCTCCATCTTGTTTACGGTGTCAACAACATTCAAATTAAAAAAATGACACGTGGGTGTTTTAATAGCAGTAGGCTTTGGTTGAGTAATCCTTTGACCGATAGCAGCTGGATGTGGTGACTGCAGCAATTCAAAAGTCCTATCCTTATGTGACATGCCATGTTACAACATCTACACAAAACAAAGATGACTTTGTATCTCTCACAGTTTACTATCAAGATAACTCCTGGTCCCTGAACTGACCACAGCAACAGGACTCATTCACAAAATGATGAACGTTTGCTTTATGCTACCCTGATTTGAAAAAGGGGACTGAAGATAAACCTAGCCTCCTAGCAGCCTCTGTGATTAACAAAGGCAGGTATCCTACTTGATGAAATGTCTGTACCAAAAAGCTTATTAACTATAACTCTTAAAGCTGGGGTATGTGATTTCTGATTGGTCAAAGTTAACATGAGCTGTACACTTTGACCAATCAGAGCGAGGCTCCGATTCTCTGTTCTTATTGGCTGTTGGGACTGTCCATTCACTTTGGCACCGACGTTGTTGGTGTAGAGCAGGGGTGTCAAACTCTGGCCCGCGGGCCAAATCTGGCCCGTTTCAATATTTAATCTGGCCCGCGAACCAATTCGGTAATTCCATTAAATTCGGCCGCAAAAAAAAAAAAAAAAAAATATGATTTTTTTTTTTTTTTTTTTTTTTTCTCTCATGCGGAGCCTGTGCCATATCCGCACGTCGCACACGCTCCCAACCGTAAGGACACTCGCACAGCTTACCACTAGGAATGTCTGCTGAAAGTTCCACAGCTCAGGATTTTAAGCCATGAATTGATGAACTTGCATTGAAGAAAATATGTCAGTTTTCTAATGGCTGTAAATAGGCCAATCTATGTAGCTAAATAGTATCCTAATATGATGATTGATTGTGTCAACTATCTAAGGATGAATGCTAACATTATCTGGTTTCTAACTTTTGCCTCAAGTTACAATATAGCTCACTAGCTAACGTTAGATAGCCGCTGATAGCCCACCCCTTTCATTTCCAATGGTGGCTTTGCATTTCATTACCAATGTAAAGTGTCATAAATAGTTAACACTGGTGCTGGGTCATGATTCCTATAAGAAAATAAAATAAAAAAACGTGATATGTTTTGAAAGTGCAGAAAGTTTTGAAAAAACCAGGAGAATAAATATTGTGGCTCAATCCAGAATGCCTGAGAGCCTTACTGCATTATAGTCCTTTATAATTGTTTCACCAGGAACCTGAATGTTGTCTTTTCCTTTAGAAAAATAAAGACATTTCCACAATGAATTGATGCAGAAAAGGCACAGAAAACAGAAACATCTACCAGAATACAGGAAATTAAGTGTTTGACGCACAAAAATTTCTGGGGGAGCACCCACATACCCCCCACCTATAATTTGTCCCCCAAAATATGTAAACGAAACCTAGCCTATGCCCCGTATGTACGCAGGTTATATACCTAGATATGTTGTTTTATTTTTGGAATAAAAAGAAGGCATGTCAGTAAGCGACATGTCTGGCCCTTCGTGTGATTATCATGTCGTAATTCGGCCCTTTGTGAAAATGAGTTTGACACCCCTGGTGTAGAGCGTGTCAGGGAGGGACCATAGGGGAGGGACCAAAGAGAACAAGTGGAGCGGTTGAGGTATTTGGATTCGAATCTCTATCCCAACGGCCATTTTAGCCCCAAATCCTCCACCCCAGCTTTAAACAATGATTTGATCATTTGTATCCAAAAAGTGTTGTTGTCCATTGTTAAAGTGAAAAGTGTAAATGATAGGGGAGATTACAAAAGGATGTGGATTTGTTTTTACTCCCAAAATAGTAAGTATTGTCTACCGTTTCTCTCTCACACACACACACACACACACACACACACACACACACACACACACACACACACACACACACACACACACACACACACACACACACACACACACACACACACACACACACACACACACACACACACACACACACACTTTGCCTGTGTGTGTGTGTGTGTGTGTGTGTGTGTGTGTGTGTGTGTGTGTGTGGAGGTGCAGTGTGTGCAGGCAGTGATGGGCTACAGCGGACAGGAGGGACAACACAGCCCTGCTTCTGCTCACACTGGCACTAACAGGTGTGTGCCACGGATGGTGCCAGTGCCCAACTGATACGCAGCCACACACACACACACAGCAGCCACACACACACACACACACACACACCTCTAAGGAATACCACAGCAGACTGGCTCTGTTATGACATCTGTAACCAGGAGCGTAGGCAGGCCGTGGGTTTGAGAGGCCAAAGGGATGGGGTTGAGGGAGGGGCTGGACTGAGCTAACCCAGGGATAGCCCACTACTCAGGGCTCCACTACCCCTCCTTTATAATGTCTAGGCATGTGTATATAGATCATTGACTGACAACAGGGAGACTATCAGAAATATTCCAAACAACAAGGGAGAATTGGGGCATTTGGGAGAAAAAAACCCTTCTACTGATTGAACTTTTACGAGCATTTGGTGAACATGTTTTCTTGACATTGCATTTCTGTGTCTAGTTACAGAAACTTGTCTCTTACAATAAACACTATGTCTGTGCACATTGTGGATGAGAGGGTGAAGGCTCCCTTTACTTGTGTGTCTATGTTTACTGTGCTGTTGTGCAACCTCCAGAGTGTGTGTGTGTGTGTGTGTGTGTGTGGGGGGGGGGGTGTTATGAAGTAAGGTTGTTTTCTTCCAGGTGGTTCTATCCGAGATGTGAAAGGTTGCAACACATTGGGCAGACGTAGGGTCTCATTTAACAGACCACTACTGTTGGAGGAATTTCATAGAGACCCACACAGACAGTTGCCCTTGGCAAAGCTACACTGAACCACAACAAACAAAAGGCTTTTCAGCTGGGTGGACTCCTCTGTCCACCACGCCCTGACAATATGTTTTCAGAGTGAGAGAGCAGAGGAGTAGGGAGTATGGAGCCTGGAGCCTGAAGCCTTACTGATAGGACCCCAGATCAAAGCCCTGGCCCATGGGTAGGGAGCCTACCTAACCTGAGGGACATGAAAGAGTGGCAGCAGCTTGTGGGAGAAATGATGAAGGACAGAGGCGTCCCCACATGGCATCTACACACAGAATAAGAGCAGCTTTCTTTACTGTGTCTCTGCGGGGAACAGGAGGGAGGCAGTGGGGACTGTAGGGCCAGAACCTGCCTGCTGGATAAGCATGGGGAGTGATAAGACCGCAGCCTGCAATATCCATCCACTGAAGACAAGTGGGCAGGAGGGCCAACTCACTGTCTGCTTACTCACACACACACTCACTCACACAGGCTTCCATGGAAGCACTCTGCTAAACCATTTCTGTAAAACCCTCTGTCCCAGTGATCGGTCTGCTGAAGACACAAACCAACACAAACAATAGATTGAGACAATCCAATGATGTATCCGTCACGTCAATGTATCTGCTTCTATCAGGAGATTTCATTTGAGCAAAGCTGGAGTATGTTTCAAAGACAAGCAGCCCCCCCCCCTCTCCTGAACCTAGATGCAGCTTCAGGATGTCAATGTAAGGGGTGGAAAGGCTCTGGCAGAGATCAGTGCAGTGTATAGTCCCCTCTTTGTTTCAGAACACAGACGAGACGGAAAGAAAGTTTAAAAAGGTTCAAAGGAGACAAAATAAGGAGGCAACAGGAGACCTCACCGGATCAAGATAGATAAGAGTACCTGAGAGGTCCTCATGAAGAGACAAGAACATCAGGTAAGATACATTCATCCATCTTATCAGGCTGTCAGTCCTTCATCACTTTATATGTCCATGCGTTTATCCTGGAGCTGCACAAATGTTGCGCAACCAAAATTATTCGGCTGAGATTAGCACAAAAATAATTAGCACTTTCCGTGTCCGGAGGTAATAAAGGGAAAAGAGATAATCATTTTTACCGAAAATAAAGTTTTTGACGACACGATCGAAAAGGCAACCAGGATCACCGCTTTATGAATGCAGCAAACATGTCTGAAGTGTGGAAGCATTTCAATGTTTCAAAATAATGGCTGTGTACCAGGGATGGAAATTAACACCCGCCACACGCCAAATGCGGGTAGATTTGCGTGCTGGCGTGTAAATTGTGTCACTTCACCCGCCACTGTGTCGGGTAATACTTTCCAGTCAGGTCCGATCTAATTTGCATATTTAATACATTCGTCATGAACATGATGACAGGGCGCTACACAGTTCAACAGTTTCTTTTTGCCTTTCTAGTCGAACTGAACTACGGCGCGATCCGCTCCGCTAGGAAATACTATCTGCGAGTTAACGTGTGGAGGCATAAGTCGACAAATCAATCGACTTACTTTGCCCCCTTTTTTTCTTCCCACAGCAGAGGTTGAGGTGCTGAAAATAAAGTGAAAACTGCGCTTTTCCTTTAAGCAGCAGAGCTGCCGCCGTTGTTACAGTATTTGCATCAAAGCCCTAATGGTAATACAAATGAGATGCTTTATTTAAACGCTGTCCGTGCTTAGAGGTGATTTTAATTGTGTCGGCTGAAACAGAAACTAACGGAGGGATTCGGCTCACATACAGTCCCTTGAGTCGCGCAGTCAGTTTGCCGACATGGCTTTGTATTTAAGGCTCGAGACATACAATCAGATCGCATACAAACAGGGAAGCCTTTCCCATCGATATCGCTAACGGGGAGAATATCCCCGGTTATTATTTGAGCCTCAAACCACATAGTTCTTCCCCGTGCGGTGGCTCGCGCACTCACTAGTGATCTCACGGTGAAACGCTGCTTTGCTCGGACGAAGGCACCGTGTGTTTCTAGATGATTTAACGTCATAGTCTCAGACGAGCGTTTAACATTATGCTGCATCTTTTGCACTGCACTGTTTTTTATCAACAGTGAAAAAATGGTTCCACACCGGACTCTTATGTGTAGCTGATTACTTCATGCACGCACCTTGCAGAAGTGACGCTCCTGCAGCGCGCTCACGACCAGACGTGACACGGTGACATCTCCCATTAATAAAACGGCATAACTCCCTGATTTTCAGATTTCTATTTTTAAATTCGACTTGAGCGCAAGTGGAAAACCGGTCAATGTGTCGACACATTCACATCCCTAATGCATATGGAGAAAGTGATAAACAATATCAACATTTCATATCATTAACTAAAAATAAAAAATAAATCTAAAGGTAACTTCAATACTGTATTATAATTATTGACTAAATGATGAAAAAAAGGTGTCTGCAGGGCCAGTGAAAATATACAAGGGGCCAGTAAAACTCGGATCTATTGGCCAAGCGGGCCAGTTGGGAAAACAAGTTGCATTGAACCCAGAGTATATATGGAGTTCAATTATACAATGTTTTGAAATAAAGATGGCGTGTATTGTGTATCATATATAGTAAGAGTGTACCATTTAATTTGCAACTCAGTTCCTTGGTAGCACCTACTTACAGTACAAATGACTTCTGATGGAAAACATTTGTATGAAAAACACTTTCATTAGCTATTCTTACTATTGTATTGTTTAACATTAACGCATATATTAAAAAAGATATTGCGTATAAAAAGTGGCTGGTAAAAAAGATGAGTGGCTGGTAGATTTTTAAATCTACCTGCCACAGTGGCTGGTAGGCAAAAAAGTTAATTTCCATCCCTGCTGTGTACACTCTCACACACACACACACACACACACACACACACACACACACACACACACACACACACACACACACACACACACACACACACACACACACACACACACACACACACACACACACACACACACACACACACACACACACACACACACACACACACACACACACGGTAGGTCCATGGGTCAGAGACGAGCAGAGTGTAGTAAGTCAAACAGCAAACAACTCGAAAAGCCAATGAGTAAATTATAAATGGAGCCAGCTTCATTGGCTAGGATGCTAACTTTAGCCCTGCTGCTAGTCATTCTACTACAGTGCCAGTTCATGTATTTGAAAAGTGCTCAAAACCCCCTGTCTTGAACCAAGAATTTTGAATGGACATGTATTTACTATGAGTTATGTTGTACAATAATGTAAACATGTAATGCAATGTGAAAGAATTGATTAAATAAATAAATAAATAAACACTGCAAAGAACCAGGTTCAGTATATAGTATGGGAGTTTTCATTTGGGTGCATCCCTAATCTCTCCGCCATTAGAAATGGGATGAGCAGTTGAATGAGTGTGTCTGCTTTTTCGCCACCAAAGAATTCTGTTTACTATGAACAGCAGGAAACACAACCGTAAAGCACACTCAAACATTTACTATTGCTCAGAGGAAACATGACATCGTTCAAAGAAACTTACCAACTATGGAATGAACTGTATACTTACATCATATTCAAAAATAAATTAGAATACTATGCGCTTGGCCTCTTCACCCCTCCAAAAGTAGTACAGAAGGACTAATGTGAAAATGCAAACGTAGGTGTTTCTCAGAACACTAGAAGAGGAAGTGTTTGTGTCACACACATATCCTGCTGCAGAGGCTACCAGAGGCCACAGATAAAGAGCTGAACCATGTTCCTGTGGTCTGTCACTCAGGGCCTGGGCTGGAAGTGCATCCACAACGTAATACTAGAGAGGCCCAGAAGATTGGTGGATGTATGGGGAGAGCCAACAAGCAATTGAAGGGGAATACTAGCAATTATACTTGATGTGTGATGGCTTGTTTGTGAGCGTCAGACAGCACTGAAAGCGGGACAAAGGAAAAAAAGTCATTGATGGCCAATTTTGAAATCCGAGAGATGTTTTCTGCCCCGAAAATTCAAAACAGGCCATTAACTGATGTGGAAGAATGTGACACTGCTGGCAAGCCTGACCTCTCAGTGATACACCATGATGGACTTAACATGGACTCAAGCCTGACCTCTCAGTGATACACCATGATGGACTTAACATGGACTCAAGCCTGACCTCTCAGTGATACACCATGATGGAGTTAATACACCATGATGGAGTTAACATGACCTCTCAGTGACACACCATGATGGAGTTAACATGGACTTAAGAATTGAGATTTGCACTCAAAGTGAATACATTCTTCACAGTGATTGCGAACCCAAAAAAAAAAATAGTACTTTCCAGTAGTGTTGAGGTGACTTAGCATGATATAGAATAAATCCTTTCTTTTCCAAACATAATGAAAAGTAATCCAAAATCAAAATGTTAATGCGATTACCTCCAATTCTTGGTCAAAGGATGTGGATGGGAAGTGCTTGTGTTTTGGTTCTGCACCTGGTTCTATGTGAAAGTAGCAGACATCAGAAACCTATGTCCCTAGTTGAATAGTTGAAGAGTAGCTACCCCCTCCCCTCTTTAGTTTGAGTCAATTTGATTTCTTTGTTTTTTGTTTCATATTGGTTGTTTGTTTTTGTTTCTTGAAGTGTGTGTTTCTGTTTCGTTTCTGCTATTTTTAACATTATGTATTATTGTTTGTACTAATTTCTTAATGCAGGATTGTTTGTGATTGGGTGTGAGGGTGGGATATGGGTGGGGTATGTTCGGGGGGGAGGGGGAAAGGGGAAAAAAGTTGTAATCCATTGTACTGCAGTTGCTTTGCTACTTTGCGATTTAATAAAAAAAAACCTTTGAAAGAAACCTATGTCCCACACAACAGGAAGTCAACTAACCTACTGACTGCATGTGATGCTGTTGTGACAGTCACTCAGAACAAAGGGCAATCTGATCCTAGGTCTGCTGCTTCTATTGACCAATAAACACAGAACAAAGGGCAATCTGATCCTAGGTCTGCTGCTTCTATTGACCAATAAACACAGACAACCAAAACAAGGGTGGAAATGAACGCTGCAAGAAACAACACTAACAATGCCAAAGAGTCTCCAGAGCTGCACTGCTGTCTCTCAATACGTATGCCTGTTTTACACACCAGCGCTTCTGCTTTCAATTAGTTTAAATGCTACATCCAAAGGGAGCCGGCACTATATTCCTTTAATTGATGCTTGTGCTACTATCCTATTTCACAGCCCAGTCTCAGCAAAGGAAACTTAAAAAACACACACACTTCATTAAGCATGCAACGCTGCTCTTTCATTATTCCACTGCATTCCATTGTCTGCCATTACACAGCATGTCTATTTTCAGAACATTTATTTTGCTGAACAATTCATCAGTCTGTGATATTAGAATTCATACAACACTGTCTCCAAATGAATAATGAAACTAGCAGTTTCAGTCACTATAAGTCTAGTCTACACACCATGGGAAAGAGTTTTACATTTGGTGATCTATTGATTATCTATATCTATATGATTTATCTCACATTTTTTAACAAAACTATGAGTTCTTGCCAACAATCAAGCTTCCATCAAGTTGGCATGATTAACTGTAACGTCACAAACATTTCACCATAATTAACAAATGTAGAAGGTATTATTTTAATGGTCTAAAAATATCTATCACATGTAATGAGTGAATCGCCCCTGTATTATTCTATTGCAGATGCATTACATTGTAATGCACCTGTTGCATGCTCCTCGGGTGATGAGTTAACTCAAACAGGTGTACGTGTACATTTCCATTCTACATGCGAAAGTTTCATTTTAGTAAGAAAAAAAAACATTTTGCAGTGTCTATATCCTGTCAATATGGACAATCACTATTTTAAATCACGCATCCTCCCAGGGAAACCAGGGCATTTAACCTTTACAATTGGCTGGATCTAAATGAAAGTTCTGGACAGTTTTTTGAGGAATAGGACCCACCCAGGTTAGGTATGTGGTGTGTGTGCAGCTTGTGACAGAGGATGTGTCAGTTTGGGGAAGCTGGGCCAGTGACTTTAGAGGAATAGAAAATAGAGCAGAGATGAAACCTAGAGCGCAGGTCAAAGTGATGGGTGAGGGGTCAATCTTCTCCTGTTTACTAATGCATGGAAACTATCCCTGTGTTCCAATCCCCATACTATATACTATTTAGTATGCCAGAAAAAGATTTAGGACTTCCCAATACATGCACGTCAATTGTAGTATGCTGAAAATACACAATTGCCCCACTAACTCCAATAGCATTTTGGAGTATTTGTCTTTATTCTTGACATTTTTCTCGACATAATAAGAAATCTTCCTTATCTGATTTGTTTTCTCTCTCCTGTGGCCCTTACACTCTTCTGTACTTTAGTATGTAGTGTAGTAAAAAGAAAACGTATGTGATTTGGAATGCAGGGTTACAGACAATAGAGAAGCTGTGATAATACCACTGACTGTGTGAGTGTGAGGAGCATCCCCTCACTAGAAGATCTCAACAGTTCCCGCTGACTTAAAGAAGCCTTAAGATGCATATTAAAAAGACCCATCTCACCCGGCCCAGACACACTCTGTTTGAATTGGCAGACGTTACAGGACAATTGAAAACATGCAATTTAGGATGACTCGTGCAGTGAATGTCTTTGCTTTTTACTTTCTTTTATATATTTTGACAGTGTTCTAGATTGTCTACATTGACCTGTTTTCAACGTTCTTATGTCTACACTGATAGGACTGCATCCGATGTTGGATGTACATGCACAGTGATAATACATACTATTCTATGGATCATCTATTCATTTAAAACAGCTGAGATGACAGAAGGCCACCTGACTTGCTGGTGTGGGCAAAGTTCACATCACAAATGTTACAGGAACTTCAAAGTCCAAAAGGCAAAATGTGTGTTCTGTTACACACTAAAGCTCAGGTTACTACTGAGGATCTACAAATTGTAGTTCTTTACAGGCCCCGACATATCAGGCAACAGCACATGGATTACACACAAATTATCACTCAAACGTAGTATAGGCCTGGGGAAGCAACCACAGCCCTTCAACATTCCTGGGATGTTTTTTCTTATGCAAACTGTGATTAAAATTACCACCTCAATGTCATTAAGTCAGACCGTCCCCCATGTTGGTCTAAGCGTTTGAACACCTCAGTCATACAATGAGTAGAGACAACACACTTAAATGACCTTTTTATATATTATACTTGTACTTATAAAAAGGTAAATCCCATAGCGACCGGACCGGAAACTCTTTTTCAAAGGAGACCTGTTACCATTCAACACAGATAGTAGGCTAACTATCGGGAGCAATTTAGGGTTCAGTGTCTTGCTCAGGGACACTTTTACGTGTGGCGGGGGGACGGGGGATCGAACCACCGACCCTGTAGTTGAGGCTCGACCGCCCTACCCACTTCGCCATAGCCGCCCACTGTCAGTTTGGCATATTAAACATTAGCTCATCATCTCGTCTACTGAACAAATATCTACCTCATAGATGGGTACACTACACACAGCCTCAATACTTTTGAGCACAAAGCAAATTGTCTTCATAGCAGACTATCAGAACCGTCCATGAATGGGAATAGGCATACATTTCATGGATGTATTCTTTGTCAAGAGTACTCAGTCTTTGCCTGATTTAGATCCTTTTTGTATTCTATTTGGGAGAATCTTATCAAGCCTATTAGCCATGTTTCCACTGAGCGGCAGAGTTCAGTTTGGAACTGTACAGCACGCAATTATTTGCATTTCAGCAGTGGGACACAGTGTAGCCAACTGATTCATTTAATGAAGAGGAAAAACACCACACAGACAGAGTGCTGCGCCAATATTTTTCGCTAAACACAAGACTCTCTTCACTCTTGCCGAGGTGACTACACACAGCTATTTAATGCGGAAATGATTCTTTCGACCAATCGACGGACGGCAGTGTGTAGCTCCACCTTTTCGGCACCCTTTCAGACGGCTGGTACCCCAACGGAGGAGTACCAAAAATAGGAGCGTCTTAGAGCGGTTAGGCTCGCTTATTTCCGGACCCTACCCAACTTTTGGCAAATGAAAAGCCAGAATAAGCCGCTCCGACCCGACCTGCTCTACTCGGTTGAAACGAGGCATTAGTAAAAGTGCAGTGGAAATGCAAGCCATATCTAGGGTTATTGTTCCATCACAAAGTAACCATACCATACCAAACTGAACTGTACTACTCAGTGGCATGGGGCTTATATAATATAAGCCAATTCAAACACTGATGTTTGACTCATTTTGTTGAGTTATAACCTGTGTATTAATTAGCATGCTGTACTGGTATAGTATGTAAGGTAGGTATTCTAAAAAATGTCACTTTGGCGACAGGATTCATTAAAGCACAATCTACAAAACATACTTACAACCATGTTTAAAGCTCAATGAGTCAAACTGGGGTTATTCACAATGTCAACTGTGAGAATGATCACCAAACTTGTTTAGCCTTAATGCAGTTTCAACATGTCAAGAGAAACACTACTCTGCAAAGTACTGCAGATGAGACAACCTTAAATGATCTTATATCTAGTGCTTTCATCACTTTGGATACTGCGCAGCCGCTGCAAAAAACTGGTCAAACCCTCCAAAATGCACACTGCAAAATGAACCAGCGCAGAGCAGGCAACAGCTAGAGGGGCAGTGCACTGTGCAGTGTCAGCGTCCATGCATTGCAATTTAACCCCTTGAACTGGAGAGGACCACGAGCAGCGTGTGTAATGGAGGACTCCATTTAAAGCGGAGCAGGCAGGAGCGCTGGACAGGGGGGAGGGGGGAGGGGGGCTCCTCTTCCTGACAGCCACACACACACACACACACACACACACACACACACACACACACACACACACACACACACACACACACACACACACACACACACACGAGGAGTGGGGGAGGGTTAAAAAAAACCACCAAGCCCTCTTTCCTGAGGCTGCAGCAATGGGCACAATGTGATGGATCCTTCCCCTTCCACTAGTAACTCCATTCCAATGGGCATCTAGGTCTTTACCCTGAAGAAAACACCTATGAGGACAGGTCACTGAGCTGCCTAAAGAACAAGTATCAAATTATAACCACACTGATTCAGAGTGCACAGTCTCTTAAAAGGCAATGTGTTCTAACACACACACACACACACACACACACACACACACACACACACACACACACACACACACACACACACACACACACACACACACACACAATAATAACTTCCTTGGTTAAACTGACTCTGCACCGTTGATGCAAACAACGAGCATTTGTCCTCCATCCAAACACACTCGTATGCAGTAATTATCCTTCCCCCTGCCCCCCCCCCTCCCCCACCCTGTGCTCCAACCGCTGATACGTTGTTGTGCAAACTGCAAATGATAAATCAGGAAACAGGTTTTTCAGGAAAGAAGATTTAAGTATATGTGCAGAGCAGGCCTCGCAACAGCACAGCACACAACCTCAGCGTGTTGGAAAACCTACACACACACACACACACACACACACACACACACACACACACTGCTGGTTTATTTAACAGAAGCAACAAGTGAGCCTACATCCCTACCTCTATCAACAAGCATCAAGGCAAGACACACACACACACACAAACAGTACGCAAGTCACTTCACACTGTTGATTTAGCTTGTTAGCATACGCCAAATCACATCCAAACAGAGCAATTAGCTACCCTGACGTTCCATACAAAGTGCCTGAATCCGTAGAGTCAAAAAGCCTGATTTAGCACTTCTTCTGCACTGACTACGAGGGGCTCTGAGCGTTGGGTCGCAGAGTCTCCATGGAGTGGCAAATCAGCGAGGCCTCCTAGCAACATATTTGCCCAGCTACAGGCACACATGGTTTGAGTTAGGGGTTCTGCACCTATAAACAGTTGGCCACGGCAGCTTATTGGTCAGGAAGTGCAATGTTGACTGCGAGTCAAGACAGGCACAAGCTGCTAATGAATGATATACTCTCTTACGGTGTAGCTACGACAACACGGTTTAGATTGTGGAGTGTTTAGGAAGGCAGACAGACAGAGAAGGGATTCGGAGCGCTTTATAGAGTTGTGAATAAACTCAGAGCAGCCGTGCAGTCAGCCTCTTGCTAGCTAGTGTTTTGACTCTTGTGTGTTTTCTAACTATGCCAGAGTGAAAATCTAACTTTAAATGTCACATCGCACACACACACACACACACACACAGACACAGACACAGACACACACACACACACACAGACACACACACACACACACGTTTGCACTGTGCCAAGTAGACCACCGCAAAAGCACCAACGCTGCCATCAACTGAAAGCGGTTTTATTATCACACATACACAAATGAATATTGGGTTTCAACCATCACAATGAATATTGATAATAATGATTTATTCTGCAAGATAATAACCGACATGACAGAGGAAGGCAAGGAGAATCTCTCATAGATCTACAGTGGACAAGCTGATCTCTGAAATCCCCCAACCACATTCCGTCTAAACTTTGAAACCACTCCTGTGCATCCGCTTTTCCAATTACTGGATTCGGGGCCATACAAACAAACATAAAACGTTTTTTTTTTTTTTTTAAATAGGTCAAATGTTGCAACCTGGCCCTCCCAGCCCATCCTACCTTATGCAGTGTCTTCACTCACAATACATTCAACAGGAGAGAAAAGTCAGAGTCATCGCAGATTAATCTCTCATCTTAACTACAGCAAGAACGCAAACAACAACTCCAACAACTGAGTAGTCACTTTGAATGGCAACTCCACAGAGCCACATACTTATAGTTTCCATCACAACTGCCACAAAGCAGAACATCTTACCCGTGAGGGGCAGACAGTGATCAAACAAGTCAAGTGAATTTTTTTTATTGATTTTTAACCCAGCAAACACACAGTCATGTGTTTGTCTCCTTTAATTTAACCTGGCCTCATGTGTGTAGGCTACAATAACATGTCAACGTTTGGGGCTCAGGAGCCCTGCATCACTTAGCCTACTATCAAAGTGACAGGAGAGGCTACATATAGGCTAGTGAAGCGTACAAGGCATTAACTTGTAGGCCTACGTATAATGCATTCACATGGGTTAGCTAACTTATTTTAGTTTCCATGTTACACAAAAAATGTCCCAGTGTTGTAACAAGGGAATAAACAATTACTTGGGCTGAAATTTGGAATTCGTTAGAATTAGAACACTCCGTGTGTGAACTGGAGTAAAGCTACAACTTTGTGATTTAACGTTTCCATCCACGGCTAGTCTTGCGACATTTCAAAGGAGAGCTTCATGGAAAAAGTAGCCTATCATAGGCTACAAAACATGTAGCGCCAGCCAGCTTTAATGCTAAAATAAAGGGACTCAGAGTATATAATTTCATATATTAATTACATATTAAAGTGGATTAAGAGGAGAAGTTTATAAAGTTGTTTTACACTTTAGACAGTGATTTGACCGGCCGAGACGGGAACAGCCTCCAAACACTTAAAGATAGCTAACTGAGCTAGCTGCTGGCCGTGGACAAAAAGTTTTTCCACATCAGAAAAGTTTTTTCTCTCCGTTCTCTTTCAAACAGAATGGCACGGTATACAAGCGCTGGTCGCAAAAGAAGCTGAAATGCCTTCCACAATTCACAGTTACGCCATTAAAAATGTATTATTCCGGCTGTTGCTAACGGACAGAAGCAAAGTTTAACACCATGTAACTTACCTTTGAGTCTCCGCTGCCGCCGATCCCCGGGCCGCCTTCAACACCAGAGACCGCCGCCGGAGCTCCAGCGGGCCGCGGAGTTCGGAGAAGACAAGCCGAGAGGCTGGAGCCAGTAGCTGGGAGACAGAGAACCAGCTGCACCGAGGCCCAGCTGCACCGAGGCCCCGGGCCTTGTGTGTCCTCGAAATATACCGAGCCTCAGAGCTCCGCCGTTTGACAGAGACTCGGGAATACCTTTTTGACAGCTCCTCTTCTTCAGCCCCCCCCTCCCCGCGACAGCCCTTCACTTTTCTCTTTTTCCTCACTTCCAGCAGATACGAATCAAAATACTGTCACAGAATATGGCGGCTGCATAAGCAAGCTGCTATCGCGAGAGGAAGAGTTGTTTTTCTTTTTTTTCAGTTTCCTAAAGTTGTGCTGAGGGAGGGAGGAGAAAGGCCGTGTCTGAACTGCCATACTAACGTCCTACTCATACTCATTTTGACTTCAATTTGAGTATGTGACGGTTGGGTATGCGAGTTTGGGTATGTGAGAAATTCCCGGATGAGTACTAACTTCCGGGAAGATTTTGGGTATGAATCGATCGTATACTTTTCCTACTCAACCGCCCCACAATGCACTGGGTCAATTCTACCCGCCCAGGAAAATGAAATATTTTCGAGCAAGTTGCTAGGCAACAACATTGTTTGGGGTTCCGCGATCTGACAACTGTACGTACAGTCATTCATACACTCTTACAATAGATAAGAGATGAAGATAAATACCTAACAACATTAGAGTCACTAAGTGAAATGAGTGTTGTGAGTCTGATAGTGGAGAGAGATCAGAACAGATCGCTGTTCCACACACCGCGGCTCGTCCATCTCAACTCACAGACAGCTGAGTGCTGATGAGCCGGACAGAGAGCGTCGGAGGGATCCTCCGCCTCAAAACATAATTATTATAAAACAAGAGGTCTAAAACACAGATGATGAACTCAGGACTGTAAAAATCTAGTTCAATATCTAACCTGTAGAGGGCGGTTATAAGCTTAACAGTGTCTAAACTGCCTGAATCTTATAAGAAGAAGAAGAAATTCTTCATTGCTTGAGTATACTTCAACTGAGAACGTTTTAGACGCAGCTCGCATACACAATCGATCTTTGAGTAGAGAGTATGCAGTATATAGATGGTGAGTATGTAGGATGTAGGACGCTAGTATGGCAGTTCAGACACGGCCAAAGTTGTGATTGCAAAATGAGCTGAGCAGCAGCAGCAGCAGCCTGATGCTCCTAAACAAAGGAGGAACAAAACTACGTTCATTTGTAAAGTTAATGTAAGGACAAGTAGCCTATGCAGGATAAGGTGGACGGATGTCTGAAATGACCACCATGTCAAATATTAGACTTAGGCCTATTTGATGTTACCGGTGTACGTAGAGAGGATGACTGCCAGAGGTCAGCTCCGAAGCAGCAGCCCTGAAGATAGCAGGAGGCGTTCAGTGGTATGACCTCCTAAGCAAAAGCAGCTGCATCAATCAAACCACATTCTGATGCTGCAGTGCAGACAATTCTCTCCCTGCATTCCAAATCACATACTTTTTCTTTTTACTACACTACATACTAAAGTACAGAAGAGTTTTAGGGCCACATGAGAGAAAAGAGATCAGATATGGAAGATTTTTTTTCATTATGTCGAGAAATGTCAAGAATAAAGACAAATACTCCAAAATGCTATCGGAGTTAATGGGGCATTTGTTTATTTTCAGCATACTACAAGTGACGTGCCTGTATTGGGACATCCTAAATCTTTTTCTGGCATACTAAATAGTAGAGAAGTATGGGGATTGGAACACAGGGCCTTTTGCAGGAAGAATAAGATGGATTCCCTACATACCCTCAAGCAGGTTTTCTGTCCAGTGAAAGCTTGAGACCTAGGCCTACAGTATATTTCAAATCTCTTTCTGCTTTGCTGTTTCCCAGGATGGTAACCTACATGACTTTTTATCCTGGTCATCACAAAGCAGGGCTGGGCACATAGAAGCAGTTCAGTTTATTGACACCTTGTAGATTTTAACACTAGAGCTTAGAGCTAACTGCCTTTCTTGTCCTGTCGGTGGAGATAGGCAGGCAACACAAGAGCATGTTGCTTGCTGTATTTGAACTGTCTCTTGTGTTCTCTGACTAAAAATGCATGTTCTACATCTGTAATGCTCAGTAAAGACTATAGGGTCTTATTGATGCTATAAACAATGGCTTATTCATCAACATCACCATACTGCTGTGTTTTCCTACAACAAGCCCTCTAGTTTATATCTATTCAGAACAATCCAACAAACAAACAAACAGTCGACCAGATATGGCTTGGCTTGGACCCTCAAGATGGCCTCATATGGCGATGTGACAAATACGATATTTGCTTGGTGAAATTTTAGAACGCAGATGCAGCTACCACCAGGTCTGTTACAAAAAACACTCCCTTTGAGTCTCTAAACAAAGCACTCTGCTAGCAGCATTAGCATTGCATTGTTGAAATGTGTGGTGTTATAGTGAAATATACTGTGGCCAATAATGAGAATGGATTAGCATGAAAATTGGTACATGGTAAACATCAGCATGTTAGCATTGTGAGCATGTGTGTATTCTACTCCATGACGACTTCAAACCCTATCTGCTTGTACAGAAGAGTTTTAGGGCCACAGGAGAGAAAACAAAGAGGAATAGGCTAAGATCAGATAAGGAAGATTTTTTTTCATTATGTCAAGAAATGTCAAGAATAAAGTTGAATACTCCAAAATGCTATTGGAAGTAGGTATTTTTGGCATACTACAATTGACGTGCATGTATTGTGACATCCTAAATCTTTTTCTGGCATACTAAATAGTATGGAAGTATGGGTATTGGAACACAGCCAAAATGTGGTTTATGCCTGGAAAGGGCTAGGAGGTGGACCTTGAGTTGAGATTCTTCCTTTAAGATTGCTTTTCAAAGTTTTCCAAGATTAAGCATTACCTCTAAAAATCAACTGGCCTGGGACCTCTGACATTTATACATACTGTAACAGTTCCACGTATACCTTAGAGCTAAAGCCCCATCATTTTCATTATAAGAATGAAACAGTCAAAGATGCCCTGGCTACATCAGTGCAATTTAGATTTGAAAAAAGAAATACAAATTCTCATGCCATAAGAACTATTGTTTTGGTTATACTTGACCCTGCCTTGGGTTTTCCTGCTAAAGCCACATACAAGTCCTCAGGGAGTTACGTGACTCCGGTTTCAAGTTAGGTTTTTTGATGTCCCCTGATCAAAATGCTGCAAAAAGAGCTTTTCTACCCACCAGCTAATCATCATGTCTTCTCCAGCAGGACCCCTCCACTTGCAACATTGCACCTAAAGTTTTAAATCCAGACACTTTATTTTGCCATTCTGTGTGGACACCATAAACAGGTGTCCTATTTGATTTTTTTTTCTTCTTTTTACAACATAATTGATGTGGATGGAGCACGACGTCTTTGTCGCTGAAATATTAACCAACACACACACACACACACACACACACACACACACACACACACACACACACACTGGCAAGTGAGAAAAACAGACGCTGGTGGGAACTCTGGTGAAAAAAAAAGGACGGGACATTAGTTCTTCAGCAAACTGGGTGGAAACATATGGCGTCTCGTGTGTCGGCGTAAGGCAGTGACTCACACACACACACACACACACAAAGTCACTCACACACGCACACACACACACACACACACACACTGTGGCCCCTGCTATCTGGCACAGACCGTGACCTCTTGACTCCTGGGTTCGAAGCCCGGGGAGCAGAAATCCCCTTCAGTGTTGAGCAGCAGCCTGACAGCACAGTGCAGCCTCTTATCCTCTCACAGTATTCATTACTCTAACACAATGGCCACAATACACGTAGAGATGTAGGCCACTGCTGGAGTGGGAGAGAGGGAGAGGAGCTTATGTGTCATGCAAGTGTGAATCAGCAAAAACAAAACTTTTTAAAAAGCAGAATCAAAATGCTCAAGAATGACCAATGAATATCTCCTCACAACCCTCTACCTCTACATACTGTCTGTTTACATACCAGTTTACAGAGCCTAGGCTGTGTATTAACACTGGATTGTCTTCTGCGCACACACTGTAAGACATGCAGCCGATTGAGAAGAGATATTCACTCGATTTTGACAACAAGCATTCTCCAAAATCGGTGACTCCATCTTTAAACTTGTGAATGTGGCTGAATCCCCCCCCCCCCCCCCCACTCCTTTCACAAGCCACCCCCACCCAACCCACACACACACACACACACTCCCACCAGCTCTACTTCCCTGTGTACATGCTGCACATAGAAACAGATTTCAAGAGTGACTGCGCGGTCGGTCCCAAGTTAAAATAGAACCAACAAATACAAAAGTGTGCGGTGTAACAGTAGCGCAGATCTAGACCTAGAAGTTGCTGCGACTGGCCACACTCCTCTGATAGGCTTTGTGGAGCAGCACAGGCCGGCCACCCACATTCTTGGCATGGAAAGAGGCCCGTTTCTCACGGTCTGAGGACAGCCTGTCATGGGTCAGCAGTTTAGATTTAGCTGTGCAGTGGGTGTCCACTCATTATTCCTCCTCTTAAGCAAACCCCTGTGCTTGTCCACTGGCCATTTGGAGCAGGTTATGCACTCCGCTCCAGTGCCTACAAGCTGCTCCACACAGCACTGGTAAAGACATGGGGACAGAGAGAGAGAGAGAGAGAGAGAGCTGGTCTATTAGCAAGCGAACAAAAGTGACATGTGGAAAAAAATAAAATATTGTTGAAGCTTAACATTGTCACTTGACTCAGACCCAAAACATTTGGATCCAAGTCAGAGAGGTTTTTCTTTTTAAGTACACAAGGGAACTAATGTGGCAAGTGCAAGTGTACTAAAAATATCTCAAAAATATAAAAATTTTAACTTTATACATTTGGATATATATTTATGGTATAGCTTTATAGTTCATATTCTCGAGGGTCATATTAAAGTAGTGTGATTATGATTACAATGATTGTCGGGTGGCACATGTAGGCTACAATATTTGAATGTTTCCTTACATGTAGCTCAGTCAGGCATTACACTCCTTTTTAGTAGTAGAGTATTTGCTTTAAGAATATTTATGTATTCAAAAGTAAAAAGTGTACATGTTTGCTAGATATATTGTATGTGCAAAGGAATACCGAGGACTGGGGAGTTCCAAAAAGACAAGGGGATCAAATTGAGAAGTGAAGTGACACATACAGTCTTTTGCTCACATTACTGTTGTTAAAACTTACAATCATGACACCATTGGAAAACTTCATTCAAAATGTTTATCTGGAGATAAGAGTAATACATTTCTATGTCTGAATGTGCTTTCTCAGATTGGATGAACAAAAACTTTCAGACATTGTGAGAATCAGCATGAATCCAGTTGGACTAGAACTGCATTGGACTCTAAAGGAGTTAACTGATAACAATACAAAGTCTGAGTCTCTTTGGAGCAGAGCGGAGAGTTTATTGCTCGGAGGCAATTGAAATGTCAAGGTCTGTGGAGTGTACACATGGAGTTGTGGTTGGAGGCTGCCCTGGGCTGGGAGCAGACTGGGGAGTGAGTGGTGTGATGGCTGAGCTCCAGACACAGATCTCCTACCCTTAAGGTCAAACTGACACTGTGTGAATGGGCCCAACAATTTCCCCACTAGAAGTGCAGTGGATAGAAAGGACACATGGAGCTCTATTCTAGCCAACTATTGTGGCAAATGAAACATGGCTGCCATTTTCCTGATAACATCGGAAAAAATGTCATAATAGAGTCACGATGAGGAACTCTAAAATCATTTTCACTGCACTGTGTTCGATGAAAAGCGTTAACTAAGGAAACTTGCAGACTTCTGAACTTTCTCAACAGTATATTCTTTGCCATGCTAGCAGTGTGACTGGATCGCTCCTTTGGTCGCTCCGCCGTTTTGTTCTAGACTTAAATATGTTAACAACTCAATGGATTTCCATAAAGGTTGGAACAAAGCTGCATGTTCCCCAGAGGATGAATCCAAAAGACTAGCTGATTTTTCCACTATCCCCTGATGAGATTGAACTTTGTTGTTAAGTGAAAAATATCTCAACACCTATGTGATGGATTGCCTTGACATTTTTTATTTATTTTTTATTTTTTTAAAGATATTTTTTTGGCATTTTTATGCTTTATTTGATAGTGCAGAGAGACAGAGGTGAAATGGGGCAGAGAGGGGAGTGACATGCAGAGAACGACTGCGGGCGGGAATCGAACCCGGGTCTGCTGCTGGGCCCGGCCCGGGAGGGGGACGCCTTACCAACTGAGCTAAAGGCGCCCCCGCTGCCTTGACATTTGTTACATACATTCATACATCCCTCAAGGTGAATTGTATACATTTTGGTGATCCCCTTACTTTTCATCTAGCGCCATCATCAGGTCAAAATGGTCATTTTTCTGTAACTGTTAACAACCTTATACCTGCAGAACACATTCTCATCAGCCTCAGCTGTGCCAATTAGCTAACGTTAGCATGCTAACACTAAACTAAGTTGTTAAACATTGTTAATATTATACCTGCTTACATTTGCATGTTATTATTGCCACTTTTAATATTATAATGTGTTTCAGTGTACAGCCTCACAGAGCCTCTAGCATGGCTGTATGAATTCCTGTTGATTGGCAAATGTAACATTGGAAAACTAAATTACCCTTTAAAGTAATGGTTGACTTTAATGTAAAAACATGAATATTGATGGACATTGCAACCATATCATTCAACCACATCAAGATGCCTCTTGGAAACAAAAACAGCACTAGCCAGATTTGGTGCAATTATGAAGTTCCTAAAACGTTAAGACGTGGTTAGAAAAAGCCATTTGAAGAATTTGGCCAGATATTTATTCACTTTTTGGCCTAGGGTTAGGGTTAGAGGGTTAGGGTTAGGGTTTGAGGGTTAGGGTTAGAGGGTTAGGGTTAGGGTTAGGGTTAGAGGGTTAGGGTTAGAGGGTTAGGGTTAGGGTTAGAGGGTTAGGGTTAGAGGGTTAGGGTTAGGTAAAAAGACTACAGTAATGTTCTGCTGACTGTTAGAGAAGGGCTGTTTGATAGATAGATAGATAGATAGATAGATAGATAGATAGATAGATAGATAGATAGATAGATAGATAGATAGATAGATAGATAGATAGATAGATAGATAGATAGATAGATAGATAGATAGATAGATAGATAGATAGATAGATAGATAGATAGATAGATAGATAGATAGATAGATAGATAGATAGATAGATAGATAGATAGATTGATAGACACTTTATTGATCCCTTGGGAACGTTCCTTCAAGGAAATTCAAAATTCCAGCAGCTGTAGTACAGACAACACAAAGCTAAAGCTAAAACACAAGCTAAAATGCACCACATGGTAATAAAGTCATTACAGATTTATATTTATAAATACATTTTAAAAAGGAGCAGCAGCAGCAGATGTTCTTATAGATATATATTTATATTCATATTTATATCATATTTTGTGTGTTCTTGTTTAACAAATGGAGTGTGTAGCAATGAATAAATAAATAGATTGCAAGGTGTTATTGTTATGTTCGATCAGCCAGTCAGGTAACGGCTGGATTTTCAGTTTCAGGTGAATACGTCTGCTTGAATAGCAACGCAGCGTTCTACTCAATCTGATTCTGTTAGTTTTCTCACCACAACACTGGGGAGGAGTGAGTACAGCAAGACATCCGTCTCACATCCCACGCCAGCCAGCAGCTTGGTCAACACACAGGCAGAGTCAGAAGTTACAACTTGTACTGTATTAATGCAAATCCTGAGTACACCCAAAGTAAGCCCTGAGCAAAGACTTTATAATGCGCAAGTCTTTACAAACACGGAAATCATTGCAGAGGTGCTAATCTGCCAGCGCCACCATTGTGTGGTAGGACAACATTGTGTCATCAAAACCATGACAAAGGGTCTGTACTGGTAGTCAACAGTACAATTTAACTTCTCACACTATTTGAACTTTATTTTAACAAAGCATCAATCAACCTGGCCCGGTGTCAATGTTGACCAAAATTGGTTAAAAAAAATCTAATTTTATTGAGAGACCTGGGGGCGCCCTTAACTCAGTTGGTAGGGCTTTCCCCCCGGCCGGGCCCAGCAGCAGACCCGGGTTCGATTCCCGCCCGCGGTCGTTCTCTGCATGTCACTTCCCTCTCTGCCCCATTTCACCTCTGTCTCTCTGCACTATCAATACAAATATAAAAAAAAAATTCTAATTTTATTGAGAGACCTAAACCCACAAGGAATGTATATATTATCCAGTATTGTGTGCTTCACAGTCAAATATAGCTGCTTTGAGAAGGTATTTATTCATGGCAGATATTTTGAAGATTTCCATATTGGAATGCCAGGGACAAGATTGGAGACGTAGGAAAGTATTGAAAGACAAACTCACACATGGTACGTTGTTGGTCTTCTAATGGGATATGTTGATAATAATAGGAAAAAGACAGACTATAGCCGCAGCCATCTCCTTTAATGTTGCTCTAAAGCCCTAAATACAACTGTTATGTCTAGGTCATGTATCATGCCATGTTTACGTCAAGTCTTTGTCATGCTGTTTATGAGCAGCCGTGCAATCTTATGTCATGCTAGCTTCCTGTTGTGTCATGTCACAGTCTTCTGTAAGTTGCATGTACCTGCATGTAGGTATGGTGCTGAATGGTGTTATGGATAAAAACAGAAACCAAGCTAAATGATGCTATTTAGTTCCATGTATTTCTTTTATTTCGGCACTGACAGACACCTCAGCACTTTGTTGGAGCAATGATTCCTCTACAGTACAGAAAGTGTGACAAAGTCAATGTGTTGGCAGCTACTAGTTGTCAAGTGCAAGAGAGAAGTCTGCTGTGTGTGTGTGTACTGTCTGTTGGATATGATACAGTTGTATGTGTGGGGTTCGGTGTGTGTGTGTGTGGAGGGGTGGGGGGGAGGCATGTTCGTCAGTAGCTGAGCCCAGCGGCAGCACCTGCAGACGGGGGAAGGAAATGGGATCATCATGGCTAATACATTCTGCTCAGCTCTCTCCAACTCATAAATGACTCTTGGAGTGTGGTAGCAGCAGCAGCAGCAGCAGCAGCACTGAAGCTTCTGCCAGGAGAGAATTGACGAAGGGCCCGTGCCAAGTCTCAGCTTGTCTGCACTGGTTTCACTTGTCAAAGTAACCAGCCCCATCAAGACAAACTGAATGTAGCGCTTTACTTGACGCATCTTGTGGAATGTCTCGAATCATCCAAAGACATTACACTCCTACATAATAGTGTGTGTGTGTGTGTGTGTGTGTGTCTGTGTGTCTGTGTGTGAGTGTGAGTGACTGAGTGAGTGTAACCTTATAAGATCAGGAGAGTCAGTATCAGGGATGGGTGTGTGTAGGTTCTGCTGTGTCAGCGGCCACATGTTGTGTTCGGGTTGTCATGTTATTTTCATATCTTTGCCACATGTCTCCTCTTTGTGTCCCTCTGTTTACCCAGCATGCATCTGAAGAAAACACAAGTTGGTTTTCTGCACTAGAATATTAAATGAGTGCTTACCTTGACTCTGGTGTGCATATGATAAGCTCACATATCTGCTGACTTTGACATACATACAGACATGAGAGTGTACACACCATGATGGATTACCTTTCTATTTGACATCGATCTGTGGGATTTGTCTCTCAGCCCATTTAATGAAACCAGAAGCTGTCTGGAAGCTTCTCTTTCAGGAAAGGTTGAAGAAGCATTTAACATTCTGTGCAATTACATTAAAGGTGGAGTCAGCTATTCTGGAGAACGCTTGTTTTCAAAATCACTTTTTCATATAATCAGGGTATTTCTCCTCATGATCCGCTACCTGTCTGTACTGTGTGTGTGCTCTGAAAAAGAAATCCAGTGTTGAGTTTACAGCCTTGGCTCTGTAAACTGGCATGTTGCTAGCTACAGTTGGCCCTTTTGTTTTCATACACTTTGTTTGCATACCCGTTTACAGAACCTAGGCTGTGTTTAAACACCAGATTTTTTGTTTCATTGCACACACACGTATACAGACAGATAGCAGATTGTGAGGAAATATTGACTTGATTATGACAAAAATTTGATTTAATCAACAAGAATTTCTCCAGAATCACTCACTCCACAATTAAATGAGCCAACATCTCCTTGCTTACCTCTGGTAGTATCTGTCTATATGGATCAGGTTGGGTGTATTAGCCCAGGGTCTGATGGTCTACATGTCTTTACAACATCCTGGTTACTCTGAGTAATTCTCTCTCTTTACAGAAGGCATGAGGTCAATGTTAAGGTAACCAATGATGTTTGAACGAGATGCCCATGGTGTTTGATGAGACCTGACAACAGCTTTTGCTCCGATGGAGGTTAATAGAATAGGGGAGAACGGGGTAAGTAAGCACACTTTTTACTCTAGTGAGAATTGCTCATCACCAAAACATCTGTCAATAGCCATTCCTACATTAAATTGAAGCTTAAGGTGTTGGCTAGAAATGTGTGTCTCTCTTTTTTTCCAACTTATTGTAATGAAGAAGTAATTTACCATCAAAGACACTCTGACACATTGTGACAACCAACCCCATCAAGGGGTCGGTTGTCACACACTATGGGGTTGTTTGTCACAATGTTATCTTAATGGGAAAACTCTTAAAAAGAAGGCAAGGAGGCAGAACCAAATTTGAATGTTTAATTGCATTGTCAAGTTGACAAATAGGCCTACATAACGTTCTGTAGCCTTGGCAGCTGGTCTAGTTTGGGATGCACTGGGTTGTTTTGATTTTGTTGCCCTTTTTTCTTTTGCTTGCTAGCTGCCTTTTCCTGCTCTATTCTTTCCTTCTCTGGGGTGTCAGTGAGGATACAGCTTGATAATTTCTTTCGTTATTGGGTTCCTTTTCTGGCTGCAGCCTTGAGATAACATGTGACAACCAACCCCCCAAAAAATTTGACGACCAACCCCAACTTGAATTTCTTGCTAGCATCAAGGCCAACAACCATCTGACAACTAATTAGCTTGCTAACCACAATCTAAACTATAGTTTACCCTTCACACTTTCTGAGGGTAACAAGTGTTTTGTTATAAACCCATTGTGTAAAAGCCTAGAGGAAAAATACTGAGAAGCAAAATATTTTGAATTTGACATGAAAAACACAAAACATCCTCTCACCTGAAATGCAGCAGTCTAACTCCAAGGAAGTCTATGTATGTGACCTCTGATCCCAATTCTGGACCTTTTTTATATCAACATTTCAGAGCTAGCGCGCTCTGGTGGCGAGATATAACGAATGTGACATCCAACCCATGTGACAAATTACCCCGTTCTCCCCTACACTGTGATTCTGCCACATGACTGTCAGTGACAGTGGATGACTCTGGAAAGCTCAGTAGGTAACACCTGACTTTGGTACAGTAAACCAGGGTTTGACTCCCGGTCAAGGCAGGGCCAGTCCAGTCAGGGTCCTTAGGCCACACCCTTAATACTAACTGTCTTAACTGAATGTTAATCCAGTAACATGGATCTATGTTTTTGCAAAAAGATACTTCTTGTCATTTTTAAATGATTTGATTTATCTTTCACTTTTCAACTGAACTTTGTGCTAGACATTGTGATTTCATGCAGCAGTTGAAAAACACAAGGAGAGACAGTGCAGGTGAAAAGGATCAGATGTTGAACTTATAGATATCATCATGAAACTTTGCAAGTTGATTACTGACATTAAAACTATTATTTCTATCCTGCTCCTCCCTCCCACTCACATTGGATTAGAGACATTATGTCATGTATGAATCTGGAGAAAATTCGTTGCACTACCCAGGGATCTGAGACTAAATTTCATAAAATATGGCGCCCCTTCCTAAACTATTTTAAGAAACCGACCACAATAATTGAAGAGTAGCTACCCCCTCCCCTCTTTAGTTTGATTCAATTTTATTTCTTTGTTTTTTGTTTCATATTGGTTGTTTGTTTTTGTTTCTTGAAGTGTGTGTTTCTGTTTCGTTTCTGCTATTTTTAACATTATGTATTATTTTTTGTAATAATTTCTTAATGCAGGATTGTTTGTGATTGGGTGTGAGGGTGGGATATGGGTGGGGTATGTTCGGGGGGGAAAAAAGGGGAAAAAATGGATAATCCATTGTACTGCAGTTGCTTTGCTACTCTGTGATTTAATAAAAAAACCTTTGAAAGAAAACTATTATTTCTGTTACAGTGGCTTGAAAATGTATTCATACCCCTTGAACTTTTCCACATTTTGTCACATAAAAAACCACACACTTATTGGGTTTCATGTGATAGACCAACACAAAGTGGTGCATAATTGTGAAGTGGAAGGAAAATGAAACATGGTTTTCAATTTTTTTTATAAATAAAAAAATGAAATATGTGGTTTGCAAAAGTATTCTGAGTCAATGCTTTGTAGAACCACCTATCGCTGCAATTACAGCTCCAAGTCTATTGGGGTATGTCTCTACCAGCTTTCTACATCTGCAGACTGACAATTTTGCCCATTCTTCTTTGCAAAATAGCTTGATCAAAGCATAGTCATGTGTTAGAATGGCCCAGTCAAAGTCCAGACCTAAATACAATTGAGAAGATCTGGAAAGACTTGAAAATTGCTGTTCACAGACGCTTTCCATCCAATCTGACGCTGAATCTGAAGCTCAAGCTATTTTGCAAAGAAGAATGGGCAAAAATGTAAGTCTGTAGATGTACAAAGCTGGTGGAGACATACCCCAATAGACTTGGAGCTGTAATTGCAACGATAGGTGGTTCTACACAATGCAAATGCAAGATTCAAATATGCTGTACGCTTTATTAAAAGAAACGAGCAGGCTATGAGGGCTAACTCCATGGCTAAAAAGCTTCAGCAGAATAATTCCAATGATTTCTGGAAAGAAGTAAAGGTTATTAATAACAGTAAGGTGCCCTTGCCGTCTAGTATTGCTGGAATCACTGGACCTGAAAATATTGCAGAGCTTTGGAGAAAACATTATAGTGACATTTTTAACTGTGTTAAGAGTGAGGAATTTAATGCTGAAAAGGTTCTTTTTAATGATGGGGTGATTATCAGACCTGATGAGGTGTGCTATGCCATTGAGAAGCTGTCTATGAACAAAGCATGTGGTCTTGACCAGATAACAGCAGAACATCTAAAACATGCTTGTGGTAGAATACCTGTCTTGCTTGCTATGTGTTTTACTGGTTTGTTGATGCATGGCATACTACCTGACTCTATGTTGTCCGTATTGTTAGTGCCAGTGATTAAAGTCAAAACTGGGAAAATCTCCAGCATAGATAACTACAGGCCAATTGCTCTGGCTAGCATACTATCTAAAGTTTTAGAAATAATTATTTTGGATAGGATTAGTGAGTATGTGGAAACCACTGACAACCAGTTTGGTTTTAAAAGTAAACTTGGAACAGATCATTGTATATATGCACTTAAAGAAGTCATAAGTAAATACAGACGACAGAACTCTACCATGTTTATGTGCTTCTTAGATGCATCAAAAGCCTTTGATAGGATTAACCATGGTAAGATGTTTGCCAAACTACAAGAGCGAGGAGTTCCACCTTACCTGATAAGGATTTTGCAGTTCTGGTACACACAACAAACCATGCAAATTAGATGGGGCAGTAGTTTATCTGCACCCTTTCAAGTCACCAATGGGGTGAGACAGGGTGGCATCTTGTCACCTGTCTTCTTCAATGTGTATATGGATGATCTTTCTAAGAAGCTTAACGGATGTAAGACTGGTTGTATGGTGGGAGACAGTCTTATCAACCACCTCATTTACGCTGATGATTTGGTCATCATGTCTCCATATAGTGCTGGGTTACAGCAACTGCTTAAAGTGTGCTCTAGCTACGGAGTTCAATATGACATCAAGTTCAATCCTAAGAAGAGCGTTATTATGATTGCTAAAACTAAGGAGGATCAAAAGCAAACGTTTCCTTCATTCTTACTGTCTGACCGTACTCTAGAGGTGGTTAGGAAGGTACGGTATTTAGGTCACATCATCACTGATGATCTATGTGATGATGATGATGTCCAGCGCCAGTGCTGTAAGCTTTATGCTCAGGCCAATATGTTGGCACGCAAATTTCATATGTGCACTGATGATGTTAAAGTTAGTCTCTTCAGAGCCTACTGTACTCCATTTTACACAGCTCACCTCTGGTGTAAATATAGAACAGCAAAACTGAAAAAGTTACAGGTAGCGTATAACGATGCGTTTAGGATCCTCCTTAAGCTTCCTAGATGGACAAGTGCTAGCTCCTTGTTTGTGACTAGTAATGTCCCCACCTTTCATGCTGTGTTGAGGAACTTAATGTTTAAATTTATGTGTCGACTTTTACAGTCAAAAAACAAAGTAATAATTGCACTCACTGACACTAAACAGAGTGATACAAGGTTCTCCTCTGGGCTGTGGAAACATTGGAATCGATGCTTGTATGTATTTTAATTTGTGTTGACTTGTATTTGTATTGTCTTTTTATATGGAACTTTGAGTCCGGAATAAAGTATTCATTCATTCATTCTACAACGTGTTGACTCAGGGGGCTGAATACTTTTGCACGCTACATATTTCAGTTTTTTATTTATAAAAAAATTGTAAATCATATTTCATTTTCATTCCACTTCACAATTATGCACCACTGTGTGTTGGTCTCTCACATGAAATCCCAATAAAATAAATGTACTTGTGTGGTTGTAATGTGACAAAATGTTGAAAAGTTCAAGGGGTATGAATACTTTTTAAGCCACTGTATGTAAGCAAACATGCATAGGCTGCATAGCATCTCTTTAAAAAAAGATCTAGATGTTGGATAAAGCCAGAGTTCAAATCTTTATTTCATTTTTACAACATATTAGTTTTTGGAGAAAACATTTTGGATACGGCCTTTTTCTATGTTATAAATCAAGAGATACTATGTACAGGTCTTTAATATGGAATTTAAGCATGTTACAAAGAAACATAATCTTAAATCAGACCATTAACAACATGTGAACACATCTCTCTGTATTAACTTTCAGAAATGTAAGGCAAGGCAAGGCAAGTTTATTTATATAGCACAATTCCGACACAAGGCCACTCAAAGTGCTTTACAGGGGCAAGATTAGAATACATAAAACACATTATAAAACATTTAAAAGCAAATAAAAAAATAATAATAATTAAAACTCGATTTAAAAACATAATAAATAATAATAAGTGCTTTAGAAGTTTAGAAAAAAATAATAATGTTGAGATAATGGACGATAAAGATGGTTGTATAGGAGAAATATACAGACGGAAGAAGGTTTAACAAAAATCTAGAAATTGATCAGTGCTTGAAAACGTTTTTTTGCTGAAGGGCTCAGAGCTGGTGACAGTCAACAGTAACTCTTGGGTGACATCAAGTGGTGAACTAGAACAGCAACACTCTGGTCAACTCAGGAATCCTACTTAGTACATTCAAGACTTCATATATTAGTTTTTAAGTTTAGTTTTTATTTGTGCAGATAAACAAGATTAAAATGGCAAAAAGATGCACATAGACATACATAAGTGCACAGGTGGGACAAAAGAAACCCTGAAGGGCTTATAAAGGATGCCCACCTAACATTAAAATACAATAAGGTAAGGTAACGAAATACAGTAAAAGAAAAAAGACAAACAAAAAGTCAATTAAAAGATAAGATGAAACAAAAACAACTATAAAATCATGTTACAAAAATGAAAATACAGGCGCATTGGAGTAGGCTACATACAGTAAAAAAGCAAAATAAAGAAGCAACTAACAAACAAAAAGACAGATATAACATAAAGTCAGTTTAAACATTATCATGAGCTTTTAAAAGGCAGTCAATTTTAAGATGTTTCTTGAAAGTAACTAAAGATGAGTGTTTGCGGAGAGTAACTGGAAAACTGTTCCAAATGACTGGGCCCAGACTCAAGGTTTTTGTACTTTACTTGATTATTTCATTTTATGCAACTCTTTCACGCATAGAGGTCACTACAGTGGACAGCTATTCAAATGCTGTTTTCTTGAATATGCATGGGTGTAGATCGCCTAGTTGCATATCAGCCACTACAGTGGACTCTTATGTGTCATCCAATGCACTGCCAACCAGTGGCCAACCATTGTAAGAGCAGCTACAATTAGTCAAAACCAAGATGGCCGACAGGGAGCAGAAAAGTTGTGTAGCTCAGGAATATCCTGTAAATACTTCAAGAATAGCAGACTCTGGCAGGTAAAAAAAATATGGCAACATCAAGTAACATCTTAGGAGTCATATAGTTGTTCAAATTTCCAATTATTGATTTTACATTGGGAGGAAATGATGTTTAATCACATGTCCACTAAATTGGACATCATGCATCACGGACTTCAATAAATACTATGACTGCAGATGTGTTGTGCTTAAAAAAGCTTATTTTGCTGTAACTTTTTGGTTTTAAATCAATTGATTTATGTTATTATAATGCAACTTGAAGTATTTGTGTAAAAAGAAAAAAAAAATTCCAGACCATTCCATTATGTGTAAAACAGTTGGTGTCACTATGATGCCAATTTTCATATTAAAATAGCTTTGATGATGTGATGTACAAGTCAGTAGGCTATACTGCTAAATGACATCTGAAAAAGAGAAATTGGAAAACCAAGGAAAAAGTTATCTGTTATTTTTATAGAAATTTTTGATTGAAAAAATTATTCCACGCTTTTGCATTAGATTGAAGTATTGGAATATGTTAATATATGTGAACAGGCATTGAAAATATGTATTATTTTATAGTTTTCAGATAATATATCATTTTTTTCACTGTTTTGTTAAATAAATAAGGTCAAAATTGAGAAGTCAAAACGCATGGAGTCCACCCGAGTGGACATGTGTAAAACTCTCTGAAAAATGTGTGTTTAAAAAAAATGAAGTTATATTTTTTCTTTTCATGCCTAAAGAAGTATAAAATCACTTGAGAAAAAAATCCAGACTAAGGATATCATAATTCATGCATGAAAGGGACTTCTTAGCTTTTAAATCAGAAAGGGCAAATATGGGACGTATTCCTCCACTACATTTGTCAGACAGCTTTAGTGACAGACTATTCATCCCTATCCAGTTCAAACCAGGAATCTCTAGATGTTTGAAGTGAGGAAGTCCTCCACCTTAAAGGTTCAGTAAGCGGAATGGTCAGTTTAGCTAACAGTGACTGCAGTTAGCAGTCCCCTCCCTCGTCCCTAGGTCACCATATTAATGCACTAGAAGCGAGTTATCTAGCATCATCTCAGATCCGTGAGTGTGATAAAACATGATAAAAACCATCAAAACAGACATTGGGAAGGATTTTTACCTGCTCCGCCATTGTAGGCGCATACACATTCACCCATCTGTCGCTCTGCACGTGCACCGGCAGTGAGACGGGTGCCGGTTTGTAGCGTTCTCTCTTCTGATTGGTTATCAGTAGTGGGATCCCTGAAAAGTTAATTTGCCGATTACCTGCAGAGCGTGTGACTGAGAGATCGGCTTTGTGAAACGAGCACACTATGGGCCGGTTTCACAGACATGGATTAAGCCTAGTTCTGGACTAAATTGTACTTTCAATGGACAATCTCCATTCAAAATTCCATTTAGTCCAGGACTAGGCTTAATCCATGTCTGTGAAACCGGCCCTATATAAGTGATCACTGTATGAATAAAGATTTAACACTTATATTAACATAAATAAATCGCTTTAAGATCATTTCACTATTTAAATCAGTGGATCAGATGGAGAATGTACTGTGCCATTGAGAGGTGGACTCTGTAGAGACATGTGGTGCTCACACTATACCATATGATGATATCATGAGTATGAGAGATTAAATGAGCTTAACCTATTTCTTTATTTTCTTGTCATTCTATTTATATTATTATTATTTAATTCTTTTGTGATGTCCTACACATTGATGCTTATGTATGGTATACACTCAGGGGCGTAGCACTACATTCTGGGCCCCTATACAAGAAGTCCTAATGGCCCCCTTGAGAGGAGGTCTTAAAATACAAATGTGTAAAAGCTATGTTTGTCTAGAGTCCAAACGTATGAGTGACTGGTCCCTCTCTGAGCCAGATAACACAATGTTTCTATTGATGAATGACCAAATCGTTACTTGTACATAAACACAACCCCTGGTCTAATGACTTTTAATAACCATGCACACATACAGTGTTTCTCACAGGAATTTCGGAGACTGTGGTGAGAACCCTGGACCTTCTAGGGGGGTCCGGGGGAGCATTCCCCCAAACCTTCTAAAGTAAAATTCATCAATCTGGTGCACTTTGAGAAGAAAACTAAATCAACTGTGTCCTATGTGAGCTATCTAGCACTATTTTCTGGAATAATTTGGAGACACAGTATTAGCAAAAAGCAGAAAGAAAAAATTGACATGTTTAAAATATCCAGTCAGCTTCGTGATTTTCTTTAAAAATCCCTGATCCTGAAGTTCCTTCTCTTTCCGAAGTCATCGTTTTTTTTGTGTGTCTTGGTAAGGGCTTTGTTACGATGAGGCAGGCAGGCAGGCAGGAAAACAGGACCCAAATGCAAGACGTAAAACTAAAAGATATTTATTGTCCAAAAACTTAACAAAAAAAAGGCCAACAGGCGAACATCCAGGAGAAACAGGAAAACAGAACAAGCACGGGACAGACTCACCAACAGGAAACAATGCTCGCCCAGGGAACAAAGAAACACTGGGGGTTATATACACACACACACAAGACAGGGTAGACAACGAGAGACAGGTGAAACACATTAGGGGCGGGAACAGCAATCAAACAGGAGGGAAACTTGACAGGACATGGGGAGGAACAAGACAGACATACCAAAATAAAACAGGAAACACAGGGGTTCACCAAAACAAGACACAACAAAGACAGACCATGACAGTACCCCCCCCTAAAAGGTCAACTTCCAGGCGACCAAAAAAGAAAAAGTCAAACCCAAACAGGGTGGGTGGAGGGGAGCCAGGAGGAGGGAACAAAAAAAACATGGCCTGGGGCAGAGCACAGGGGTGACTGGCTGGACAGGGAACTGGAGTGGGGCAGAATGGAGGGGTTTCAGGCGGCCGACCTGGGGGGTAAGCAGGGACACGGTAGGGAGCTTCAGGCGGACGGCCTGGACGGTGAGGGCTCAGTCCCTCTGGAGGCCTGCAGCGACGAAGACGAGGAACCCCTTCTGGAGGACGGCGGCGAGGGCGACATCCCCCTTCTGGAGGCCGGCGGCGAGGGCGACATCCCCCTTCTGGAGGCCGGCGAGGCAGAGGGCGACATCCCCCTTCTGGAGGCCGGCAAGGCAGAGGGCAGGGCCCCTCGGGCAGGGATAGGGGGCAGGGCCCCTCGGGCAGGGATAGGGGGCAGGGCCCCTCGGGCGGCAACAGGGAGCTGGGCCCCTCGGGCGGCAACAGGGAGCTGGGCCCCTCGGGCGGCAACAGGGAGCTGGACCCCTCGGGCGTTAACAGGGAGCTGGACCCCTCGGGCGTTAACAGGGAGCTGGACCCCTCGGGCGTTAACAGGGGGCTGGACCCCTCGGGCGGCAACAGGGAGCTGGGCCCCTCGGGCGGCAACACGGGGCTGGGCCCTTCGGGCGGCAACACGGGGCTGGGCCCCTTGGGAGGCAACACGGGACTGGGCCCTTCGGGAGGCAACACGGAGCTGGGCCCCTCGGGCGGCAACAGGGGGCTGGGCCCCTCGGGCGGCAACAGGGGGCTGGGCCCTTCGGGAGGAAACACGGAGCTGGGCCCCTCGGACAGGAACGGAGGAGGAGGCCCCTCGGACAGGAACGGAGGAGGAGGCCCCTCGGGCAGGCGAAGAAGACGGAACAGAGGAGGAGGCCCCTCGGACAGGAACGGAGGAGGAGGCCCCTCGGGCAGGCGAAGAAGACGGAACAGAGGAGGAGGCCCCTCGGACAGGAACGGAGGAGGAGGCCCCTCGGACAGGAACGGAGGAGGAGGCCCCTCGGACAGGCGAAGAAGACGGAACAGAGGAGGAGGCCCCTCGGACAGGAACGGAGGAGGAGGCCCCTCGGACAGGAACGGAGGACGATCCCCCTCGGGCAGGAGCGGAGGGCGGACCCCTTCAGGAAGGTGAAGGAAGCAGGCCTGACTGCTACCATGCTGGGGCTGGTAGTTAGCCTGCTGGGGTTGGTAGCTAGCAGGCTGGTTGCAGGGACCCGGGGCCTGAAGCTTGTTACTGGAAGCCAGAGCCTGGGCCTTGTTACTGGAAGCCAGGGCCTGGGGCTTGTTGCTGGAAGCCGGAGCCTGGGCCTTGTTGCTGGAAGCCAGGGCCTGGGGCTTGTTGCTGGAAGCCAGGGCCTGGGGCTTGTTGCTGGAAGCCAGGGCCTGGGGCTTGTTGCTGGAAGCCAGGGCCTGGGGCTTGTTGCTGGAAGCCAGGGCCTGGGGCTTGTTGCTGGAGGCCGGGGCCTGGGGCTTGCTGCTGGAGGCCGGGGCCTGGGGCTTGCTGCTGGAGACCGGGGCCTGGGGCTTGCTGCTGGAGACCGGGGCCTGGAGCTTGTTGCTGGAGGCCGAGGGCAACTCGGGAGCTGGAGAGCATCCGCAGAATGGATGGCAATCCAAACTTACCACCCCCACTCTGATAGTCCTTAAAGCCGGAGACGGCTGGTAGCTGGGACTCGGGGGCTGAGGCTTGAAGCTGAACACCGGAGGCAGTGGCTGGAGGCTGGAGCGTGGAGGCTTAGGACGGTTGCAAAAATCTGGTGGCAGTGGCGTGTAGCTCTCAGGCCAAAAAACTGTGGGGTTGAGAAGCTCGACTGCCCACTCGGGTAAGGCGCCCTCCAACTCGGGCTTAGCAGCGACAGCCTTGTAAATACCCGCCAACACATACCCCTGCTCCCTCCTACTGGGAATGTTCCCCCAGCCGTCCATGGCACTGATAATAAAAGATAGCATGTCCTCCAGCTCATGGCAAAAAAGAGCGTCTGCTGGGTCCAATCTGGGGGCGAGCATTCTGTTACGATGAGGCAGGCAGGCAGGCAGGAAAACAGGACCCAAATGCAAGACGTAAAACTAAAAGATATTTATTGTCCAAAAACTTAACAAAAAAAAGGCCAACAGGCGAACATCCAGGAGAAACAGGAAAACAGAACAAGCACGGGACAGACTCACAAACAGGAAACAATGCTCGCCCAGGGAACAAAGAAACACTGGGGGTTATATACACACACACAAGACAGGGTAGACAACGAGAGACAGGTGAAACACATTAGGGGCGGGAACAGCAATCAAACAGGAGGGAAACTTGACAGGACATGGGGAGGAACAAGACAGACATACCAAAATAAAACAGGAAACACAGGGGTTCACCAAAACAAGACACAACAAAGACAGACCATGACAGGCTTCTGGTCTTCGTGGCACTGAACAATGTTATTTGTATTTGATGATAGGCCCCTGATCTCCATACAGCCCCCCCCCCCCCCCCCCCCGCCACCAGTGGCCTATCATGAGCCAGTCAATTCTTTCTTTTTTTTAAATGGGATTGTTCGTTTTTATTTGTTGTTGTTGTTGTTTTGATGGGCCCCCCTCTGCCTTGGGTCCCCCCAAGCCTGTCTAACTTACACCCTCAGTCTGTTGGCCCTAATACACTTGCTGATTAAAGGTTCAGTAAGCGGAATGGTCAGTTTAGCTAACTTCCTGTCAGTGACCGCAGTTAGCAGTCCCCTCCCTCGTCCCTACGTCACCACATTAATGCACTGCAGTCTTCAAGCAGCGAGTTATCTAGCATCATCTCAGATCCAAAAGTGTGATAAAACATGATAAAAACCATCATAACAGACATTGGGAAGGATTTTTACCTGCTCCAACTTTGTGGGCGCATACACATTCACCCATCTGTCGCTCTGCACGTGCACCGTCAGTGAGAAGGGTGCTGGTTTGTAGCGTTCTCTCTTCTGATTGGTTATCAATAGCCGATTACATGCAGAGCGAGTGACTGAGAGATCGGCTTTATGAAACGCGCACACTATAAGTGATCATTGTATGAATAAAGAGCGATTTAACACTTATATAACATAAATATATTGCTTACTTCACCTTTAATGTGTGAGACTTTGTATGTGCAAAATTGTTAAAAACCAATAAATACAATGTTGGAAAAAAAGAGAGCTTAAATCCACCTGGAGATTCAGGAGGAAAATGACACACACATTAATGCAGCGGGGAAATGAATCCAGAAACATCAGATTGATTGAGACAAAAGAGCTTTTTATTATAATACAGGATATAAAATAAATATACATGACTTCGCTTCTCATTGAACAGTCTCATTTGTACATTGAAATTTGGACAAGTTTGCTAAAAGCAGCAAAATGAAGGTTTTCTTTTTTTTTTATATTTCCCTGCGGCAAACTACTGCTGCCTTATCTGTAAATGCTATGAAAAGACAATACAATTAGGCCTTATTTATAACCTTTGAACTCCCTCGCTCTCTCTCTCTCTCTCTCTCTCACACACACACACACACACACACACACATATACAGAGAGAATGTAGAAGAGTGGACAGAGGCCCCAACCTGCAAAGCACTGTGCTGATGCAGTTCGATCCATTCAAACATGTTCAATCAAACAGGACTCTTTCCCTGTATGACCACAGCATTACATTTCTTCCACAATGCTGATCCATATTAAAAGATACTGTGGTGGGATACAGAGGGTTAGTTAAACAGCGTTTTGGGGGACACTGGGCTTGTCATTTTGGATGGCATGACGGACATTGAAGGCATCGCAGAGTGCCCCAGTTCTCCATTGGAAGAAGACAGGCACGTGCAACACTATGAAAAAGGATGAGTGGCCTAAAGGTGCACTATAGCTTTCATATATACACACACAGAGGAGCCTGCCGTGTGACTTGGCCTCAATATTAAAGGCCTACTTCACCGGTTTGAATATGAAGGTGTATTGAATTCTGAGATCCTATGTAGTATAAATGTGCGAAACAAATTGAAATCGGTTCATCCTACCCTGAGAAAAGGCAGAAAGAGTGTTTTTTTTAACCCTATATTTCTCTTTCTCGTGACATCACAGAAAGAGAAATATAGGGTTAAAAAAAAACTTACTTTGTAAATATTACTGTGATGTCTTTTACTGTGACATCACAGTAATATTTACAAAGTAAATTTTTTTTTAACCCTATATTTCTCTTTCTGTGATGTCACGAGAAAGAGAAATATAGGGTTAAAAAAAACACTCTTTCTGCCTTTTCTCAGGGTAGGATGAACCGATTTCAATTTTTTTTGCACATTTATTCTACATAGGATCTCAGAATTCAATACACCTTCATATTCAAACCGGTGAAGTAGGCCTTTAATGTCTAAAGCAAAACGTTAAAAAAAAACATTAAAATCTATTTATTTTTTTAACCAGCGAAAACAGAGCATCAAAAGACAATTAGTGTATCCATAGCTCAAATAGAAGCTCTTCGAAATGTGTCTTTATGTACAGCAACATACTACATTATCTATCAGAGGAGAGAAGACTAGGGGTTAGTCCTCCTTTAGGGTTGTTTGCAGTCTTTAGAGGTGAGACATATAGAGAAATATATATATATACAGTAGCTGCTAGCTTCCACATAGTGTAAATAAGAGTATGCTACGTAGTAATGAGGAAAAGAAGAGCACCCTTAGCAAACAGAGGGAGGTGTGAAAATACAGAGAGCACGAAATGAAAACATTTAAATTCAATTCAGAACAAATTCCTGTGACATTTTTTAAAAGATAAAGGCACCATCCACACAAAGTAAAAAGGTGGATCATAAGCATTCATGTGAAAAAGAAAAGAGCAAGCAGCCAGACTGTGTTTGGTGGAATCTCTCTCTCTCTCTCTCTCTCTCTCTCTTAGTCTACTGCACATTGGCACATTCAGAGAGCAGACATGGTTTCACATGGGCACATAGAAATGACAGTAAAGTAACAAGACATACAGTACGTTCTATAGCTACTATAGTTAAGGCAGAGGAGAGTTCCAGAAACATGGGTTCATGCTGACATGGTAACAATAAATATGCATGTATACTATCCATATATATTCATTCTTGTCTTTACAATAGTTCATTTAGAATACATTTCAAAATGCTGTGAGGAAAAAGGGACACGAGAGAGCATTGTCTTGGACTGCTCTAGCCAATCTAACACAAGGTGTTAATACAGAACATACATCAAAACAGCTGTCAACAGAAAAAAACCTTAGCGACAAAGTGACAAGCTTAAGTCTGGGATAGTTTTTTCTCGCTCTTTTGCATAGGAGTTATTTGACAGTAATCAGTCTCCCGTGTTCAATAATACTTACTGATACCTCGCTTGTGTATTTTAAATTGCCCCCTGTAAAGCACTTTGAATGGGTTGGTGTCTGAATTGTGCTCTATAAATAAAGTTGCGTGTGTGTGTTACGTTTGACTGCACACAGACACAGAAACCTCTATCAGCTAGATAGATATTTCTAAAGAGGAGTTGGAGACCTAAACAGAGCTAAAAGGAATATTGGAATTCAGGTCTTGAAATCCAAATGAATTGTCCACCAATGTGGAAATAAAAAAGATTTAAAAAAAAAATCTAAATCTTTGTGCAATTAAACTTAAAACGTGTATCTGCACAAATCTTTCCAACTGACTTACATTTTTGGGGATTGAAAAATAAAACAGAAAGAATATATATATTTACTCTTTATAAAGCCATGACCTGGAAGCTACCACATTACCACGACACATTATAACAGTAATGCTGCAAAATCCAGATGGGCATCATCAGAATCGCTCCATGCAGTCCGGTCTGAGCTTGGAAAATAAACCTAGAATAAATAGGCCTACCTTCATAACCCTTTAGCAAATTCAGACATGTTATCTTAAATCTGACAAACTGGTATGCAGCTATTTAAAATAGTCTACTATATTGTACCCAGGTCATTCTCATTGCAGCCACTCTACATCAATGTCACCCTTTTTTTTATTATCTCATTGGCTTTATTTAACTACATTTGAACACATCTTAGTATCAATACATGAAGCAAAGCCTTGATGAGATACCTTGAAGCAGGGAGATGCTCATAAGAATATCAGTGTTGTCTTAATGAGAGTGAGGCAGGAGGAACTGCTATAGGAAGTGAGTGACCCATGAGGATATCTACCCTGTGTTCCAATCCCCATACTTCCCTACTATTTAGTATGCCAGAAAAAGATTTAGGATGTCCCAATACATGCACGTCAATTGCAGTATGCTGAAAATACATACATGCCCCACTAACTCCAATAGCATTTTGGAGTATTCGTCTTTATTCTTGACATTTCTCGACATAATGAAAAAGTGGGACTCTCCTCTGTGGCCCTAAAACTATTCTGTACTTTAGCATGTAGTGTAGTAAAAAGAAAAAGTATGGTTGCGTTCAGAATCGCATTCTCTTTCTTTTTTCTATTCTACATACTACATCCGACGATAAACATAATCTAGTTAGGATGCAGTAGGCACTAGGCATACTATTGGGACATACTTTTACTCTCTTATTTCATCATAACATTGCGCCTTGATCTTGCCTCTTGCTTTTATATCCGTCGCATCCCCGTTTGTTTACATATGGAGGCTCCGTCGATGTGACGTCACTTCACGTGCGCAATGGGTTGTGGGTCAGAATCGCCCAAATAGGATGCAGTTTTCAACACCAATAATCTTGGCCGCATGAAGTAAGACATCCGGGTACTTCTAACCATCCTAAATCTGGCCACAAAAATCGGGACATCCTAAATCTTTTTTCTACATACTATATAGTAGAAAGTTTGCGATTCGGAACGCAACCAATGTGATTTGGAAGGCAGGGCTAATAGGAAAAGGACAGGTTGGGTCATCTCTTCAGCCACCAGGTGTCAGTGTTTCCCCATCCAACTGAAGGGCACACATCTGCCTACCCACCCCCCCTCCATCTGGCTGTGTCCACATCTGGAGCAGGGCAAACACACTGTCAGTTACAGTCAACTCTTTGGATGCCTTAGACAAACCTGACCAGTCATGTGACCAGCGAGGACGAAAAATGATACGTCGGATGAAAAATCTGAAATTTTTATACTTATTATTATTACACTTATTCTTATTGTATTAAGCTATACTTTACTACTTTCAAAACATTACAATTAAAAATACAATTGTGGCTTTATGCTTAACTGTTTAATATATTTACTAAGAGCATTTCTAGAAATGTTTAAACTGTTGGTGTGTGTGTGTGTGTGTGTGTGTGTGTGTGTGTGTGTGTGTGTGTGTGTGTGTGTGTGTGTGTGTGTGTGTGTGTGTGTGTGTGTGTGTGTGTGTGTGTGTGTGTGTGTGTGTGAGTGTGTGTGTGTGTGAGAGAGTGATTGATTTGCATAGAAAAACAGCCTGGGGTATTTATACTGCACTCAACAGGGGGGGAACCAGGACTCAATTAAAGCCTAATATAACATGATAAGAGGGAGACTTTTGCAGGGTTACTATATTAATACCACTGTACTCTGTTAGTTATAGTGGAGGAGATGTGTTGAGCAGAATGACATGGAAATAGTCAAGTAAAAAGCACTAATATCTCAAAACTGTACTTTGGACATTTTGGTCAATGTAGGCTTACTGCTTATTCACTTCTTTTGGCCTGGGGGGTAGGAGGGGGGGGGGGGGTTAGATGAGAAGATTTGTATACCTCTCATGTCATGATGGGCACGTTTCCCAAACTGTGGATCTCAGTGCAGTACTTGAGTAGAAGTACTTAGTTACATTCAACCGATAATGATCTAGAAGGGTTTTTTTTGTCATTAGTTCAAACGTACAGGGAGGTGATTATAAAGTGTAGTAAACAGAAGAAGATACTGCAGAGGATGTACACAGTTGACCTGGTTGGCACGTATTAAAGGAAGGGTTCAACATTTTTAAACTTTGAGCTTTTTAACTAATTCTCCGGCTCATGAAAAAGGTGACACAACCCGTTCCTGGAACTGTGTGTGCATTCTTGATATAGAAATGGGGCAAAGGTCTCTCATCCAGGTTAGCTTAGCTTTAACACTGGTAGTCAATGGGAGAGCAGGTCAAGAGATAAACTTAACAACATCACTAAACTATACAACTCCTGTGTGCTTGTTGGGACTTGTTTACTTACCACGTTATGTTACTCTCTATATTTTCTATATTCTATATTTTTACACGTTATGTCATTTTAGAATCAAATACAGTATACAGTTCCTTCCAGTGTGTATTTCGTTTTTTAAATGACATACAGTGTAAAGATATAGATACCTTTGCACGTTTCTATATCAAAAATTGCACACACAGTCACAGGGACGGTTTCTGTCACCTTTTCTTGAGCCGGAGGATGAGGCAACAAGCTAAACCTTAAACATTTTGAACTATTCTTTAAAAAAAAAAAACTTTGAAAGTGTGTCCTGCTCAGTGCTTGGTTCAGAGCGAGGCAGAGGATTGGCGTTCAAACAACAAAACTCACCAAGCGTTTTGTTCCAGCTCTTTGCAGATGGGCTTCAGCAGTGCTCAATGCAGTTCTAGTCAGTAAGAGGAGAAACCATATGCATAGAAAAACATACACACACACACACACACACACACACACATACACAGGGTAAATGATGACAACATTAAAAACTTTCAAAAAAAAATCAGGCCGTGACAGTCTCAAGAAGCATATAATGGAAGGGTGTGGGGGTCACTGTTAGCTGCCCTGTACGGTTATGCGCACATTTGTGTTCAGAAAAGTCTTGAAAAGTCTCGAGGGGCCCATGAAGAGATGGGTGTCCACAGAGGAAATGAAGCCTGGCCGTACACTAACTAAAGCTCTCGGAGTGAATCGCGTGCAGCTGTAAAAAACACAACTATTTGTCCTACTTTTCAAATCGCCATTCCACCTCAGGAGAGTTCTCGATATATATAGAAACCCCCTAGTAATAAGAAGATGATGAAGTGAATTGTCCGCATTAAATATTTCCCTGCCATTGCCACCAGCTTGAGCGGCTGATTCTCTGTCTTGACTTTGACTGGACTCAAAGATTGTCTCTTTGATGATCCACTACAGAGGACTTAGAGTGCTCCTGTGTTTGGCTTCGTCCCATCGCTTTCTATATCTTACACTATTTACAATGACTATCAACTGTCAAGGTGGACTCTTACAAATAGAAAAAGGTGCTATGTATATAATGTGCATCTATGAACAGAGCTGCCAGTCGTCCGCTGTGTTTTTAGATGCCATGGTTCCATGAGTCTGTGTGAGACACCGTCGCTTCTATCTTACATTATTTTCACTTTTTCCTTTTTTATAACAAGGCAAAACCTTTGAGAGATTGTTTTGGTTCCTTCCTACACTTGTTTGCCTTCATGTCCCCAGCAGGCCATCAGCAGAGAGCATGGAGGACAGCTGGGTAGGAATGGTAATGCACAGAGGAGAAGGGATGGAGGGAGAGAGGGGGGGGGGGTGGGGGTGTCCCAGCAGAATGTGTGGGGGGCGTCGGAGCCTCAGACCTGGGCAGAGACAGAGGCCTGTGTGGGGGGCGTGTGGAGCCTCAGTACCGGTGGCTCTGCTGGGAGGACGAGGAGTATCCCATGGTGCTCTGGGGCTGGGCTGCACCTTGCACGTTGCTCTGGTAACCCAGGCGGGCGCTGGAGTGCTGACGACAGAGAGACAAACACAGTGAGTGAGTGAGCGGGCGCAGTGGGATCTTATTACTGAAGATGGAAACTCTGACAGTATGTGTGTGTGCAGCCTCAGGTGACCCAATCAACCACTCCCCCTAGCAATAAACCCATCTATTAGGTATTAGAGGTGGAGTCAGACATTCTGTAGAACGCATGTTGTCAAAATCACTTTCTTGTCAAAATCGACCTGTACATGCTACCTATGTGTACACTGTAAAGTGGCATGTTGCTTGTTACAGTGGGGGCCCTTCTGTTAACATAAACATTGTTTCCATAGCCGTTTACAGGGCCTAGGCTGTGTATTAACTCCAGATTGTCTCAGTGCACACACAGTACGGACAGGTAGCTGATCTTTAGTAGATATTTTACTGATTTTGACAAAAAGACAACAATCATTCTCCAGAATCACTTTCTCCCACTTTTACAGCTTTCGATTTCTGCATGTCACCCCCCCCCCCCCACCCCTCTCCCCTCTCCCCATTTCCACTCTATCTCTCAAACTGTCAAATAAGACATTAAAACACTTTAAAAATATCTTTACATTTATAAAAAGATAGTTGTAAAGGGCAAATAGGGATGCAAACAGACAAGGTCTTTGGACCTTTCATTAATACTAGTATTAAAGAAGACATGTTATGGAAGATAACAGACAAAATAACCTCTATATTGACCAGTGTTTGAATAAACAATGTGTTTGCCTACAGTGTCTGGCCTTAAAGGACATATTATTTTGGCCAGTAAAGAGAAATCAGTTGATTTGGATGTCTAAACCGGCTGCTGCCATGACCACAGGATGACAAGCAGCTGGCTGTAACCTCAACTGAACTGATCTAATGTCTAGTCCACTCGGGCCAGCTCACATGTGCAACATTGCATCTATCTAGGAGAGTTATTGGAGAGTAATGCATTGTGGGATAGCCCACGGTGGAGGGATCAATGAGGGGAAAAGTAGCACGCTGACAGTGATGGCTGTGTCACACATTTAGCCCCCCTTCTCTGGTTTAGTTATACAGACTGATACCAGCTGTCAACCAATGCTACATTTAAAAATCTCCATATGTGTGATGTGTTTATCAGTGTGTCGCCCCCATGTGGCCTGGCCTGCACAGCACAGAGGCAAGAGGTCATAAGAGTCACCTCTACCACACTCGGCTGTGTGTGTGTGTGTGTGTGTGTGTGTGTGTGTGTGTGTGTGTGTGTGTGTGTGTGTGTGTGTGTGTGTGTGTGTGTGTGTGCGTGCGTGTGTGTGTGCGTGTGTGTGTGGAGCACCTGTCTGTGGCCCTGTGCTCAGCCTCCTGACTGACAGACAGACAGCACATGTCAGAGCAGGAAGCAAAGGCTTCCGGCCAGCGCTCTGATTGGCTATCAGCCCTGTCAGCAGGACAATATGGAATGCAGTCCTTATCAGAGAGCCAACAGACTGTTGTTGTCTGGTGTATATGTCTTCCTCAATGGGTACCACACACACACACACACACACACACACACACACACACACACACACACACACACACACACACACACACACACACACACACACACACACACACACACACACACACACAAGCATTACGCAACACTGTTCACTGTCCGTAGGTCCTCCTCTCTGTTGTGCACATTCTGTAGCTTGGATAGACTACAACACGGCCACAGGAATGTCCAGTTAAACTGGGCCTCACCAGGTTGCATCTTACTCGTGTCATTATGACCAGCAAAAGGACAGTGTATGTAAGATTGAGTGAAACTACACTACAGTGTGTGTTCATGGTAATAAAGATACATGTCTCCCAGTGGAACAGTGTTGCACAGTGGAGCATTGGATAACAATGGAGCTCTATGGCTCAGAGGAAGAAGATAAGTCTGACCTTGATACAAACACAATCCCTTAAAGAAACAGCCAACCTCTTCCTTGTATGGTGGAGTGTTACACTTGTGTATAAACCCACTAACCTGGTACTCTGACTGTAGCAGCCCAGTGCCTGAGGCCCCAGAGGGCCCCATGCGAGGCTTCTTGTTGGGGGGCCCATGGTCCTGGGTGCCCCCCGTGGCTCCGTTGGTCTGGGCTGAGCTCTGCTGGGAGGGGGCCTGCTGCTGGGGCTGCTGGTGCTGCTGGGGCTGGTTCTGCATAAGGGCAACAGAAGAAAAGCTTAACAAGAGTGTTTAGGAGTCTGTCTGTGGGGGTTAGAGGTAATCTGATAAGGTCAAGGCTAAACTGTGTGAGTGAACGTGTGTGTGAAGTCATTTGAGTTGCTTGTAATAGTGTTGTTCTTCTCTTTGCTCTGGTTTAATCTGGAGGCTGTTACAGGCTGTTACTTTCTGCTTCCGTCAACAACCTTCCCACTGAGAACACTGACATACGAGCCAACTTTGCACAATGTATTTTAAAGGTCACCTTTAATGCAAAATGCACTTTTCCCAACATAAATATGGGTCTCTCTCTGGTGTGAACAGAGTCTCCAAAAGTATGAGAAAAAACAACCCTCTCTTTTTCTCCACCTCCACCTTTCTGAAAACCTGCGTTCAAAAACCCCAGTCAGATTTCTCTCCCCTTATGACATCATGTTGGGAGAAGCCACGCCCCTATATTACGACCTAATTTAGCACTACCTCCACCTGTGACAAGCCACACCCCCAGACCCCCCTGAATCTAACTGGCAGAGAGATTCAAACCAGCAGTTAGATGTAGGGCCAATCAGAGCAGACTGGGCTTTTCAGAAGAGACAGGCCTTAAAACAAGGCGTTTCAGACAGAGGCTGAAAAGTGGAGAATCAGCAATGGCACTGTGAGAAATATAAAGTTTTGTTAGAACACAGCACCATGAAAACAACAGTTTGCAGCTGAAAATGAGCAGAATATGTGACGTAAAAATAAAGTTTTTGTGAGGAGTGCAGTAATCAGTACTGCTTGCTCACACAGTCTGCCCATGTGTGTGTGAGGTACAAGGACACATTCAAGTATAGGACATTGTAAATCATTCAGACACAAACACTGCTAATAGGTGTCAGTGTTTACCACAGAATCATGTGTATACATGCCTTAATGGCAGGCTTTTTTAGAGGGCAGCTCAGGAACAATATTAGGCATAGATAAGTGTCAATCAATCACTCAATATCCTTTATTTAACCAGGTAAAAATTCATTGAGATTAAAATCTGTTTTCCAAGAATGACCTGGCCAAGAGGTCAGTAAGGTTGAGGCTCAGCAAGGTTCGTTGATCTGGTTCGTTTGGCTCTAAATGTGAGATAATAGGCATCTGTAAAAGATTTTCTGAGAATAGGACTATGACCCCTAACACCAGCCCCAGCCTCTGCACTCAGATCAGGTGTTAGCAGCTGATAATGTGATGGAGGAGGATCTATCTCTGTCTCAGCACTTACGTTCCATCCAGAATTGCACAACAGTGATCTGCCTTTTAAAGCCCTGCAGTGAGCTTGGAGCAACCTCACACACTCTGGCTTTTCTCCCATCATGCTCTATGTCTCCTCAGATGATTCCTTAAGTCATGTTTTGAACCTTGAAAAGTAACTTGTGACTAGCGCAGAAAAGTACTGAATCGTTGCCTTTGAGATGTAGGCCTAGTTGAATAGAAGAGTAGCATTGAATGGAGTACAAGTACCTCCAAAGTGTACTGAATTACAGTACTTGTGTGTCAGTGGGTTCCCCCTAGTGATTTAGTATACAGTAAAAAAGTATCTGAAAGTATAGAAACATAAGATATATTATTTATTTGAAGAGCTGCTTATCTCTACTCTGTCTACACTGTAATGAAAAATGACCAGGGACCAACCGACCTAACCTGCTGCGCTGACACCAAATGATACGGCCTGGTAAAGTGTGAAATGCATTAGAGAATGTGGATATATTTCCCAGCAGCCACTGCTGCCCACTGATCAAAGCGCTCTGTTATCACATAGCTCAGTCCGCTGCTCATGTTTGTCCAGCCTGTGTTATTCCTTGCTCTGTCAATATCTGTGGACGGTAATACAATCTCACCAGAGTCTGCAGGCATGGTGTGGGCTTTGGATCGCTTCTATTGTAGAGGTATGTCACAGTGAAGCTTTGTCATGTGATCTATTGATATGATGGAGGTTGGACACTAGAAATAATATAATATGATGTCATTAAATTATAACCCTATACGGCCACATCTATCTATCTATCTATCTATCTATCTATCTATCTATCTATCTATCTATCTATCTATCTATCTATCTATCTATCTATCTATCTATCTATCTATCTATCTATCTGTCTGTCTATCTATCTATCTATCATGGTGGTGATGACATCATATGGGGCCTTGTTCTTAGCAGCAGCAGTGGATCCTTACCTTTTCAGTTTTCTCCTCTGGCTCGTCTTCATTTAGAAACTCTCTCTTTGGGTAGGGGATCTGACAGCCAGCAAACACACTGGAGACAATCACAGACAATCTGCATCAGCACATTGAACAACACTGAGTCCCCCATACCCACACCCAGAGCCACACACAGGGAAGTGGGTCAAAGAGCTGTATGTACAGTCTACGGTTAAAGCATAAAGATGGTAGAGTAGAGTAGAGTAGAGTAGAG